>NC_052155.1:146169960-146469960 GCF_902713615.1 Scyliorhinus canicula
GGCAGTTCAGAGGATGCTAAAAGGGATTGATCAAGAAAACATAGACCAAATGTTCCCCCTTGTGGGGCAATCAAGAATGAGAGGTCACAGATATAGGTTGAAAGGTGGTAGATTTAGAACTGAGATGAGGAGGAACTACTTCTCGCAGAGGGTGGTGAATTTGTGGAACTCGCTGCCCCTTAGTGTGGTGGATTTGGAGTCACTAAATAGTTTCAAGAAGTAGATGGATATATTTCAGATTTTAAAAAACGGGTTAAAGGGATATGGGAAACAGGTGGGGAGGTGGATTTGAGACCGAGAAGAGATCAGCCATGATCTGTTTGAATGACAGAGCAGGCTCGAAGGGCTGAATTGCCTACTTCTGTTCTTAATTCCTATATTGCTTTGTACCCACCTTGGGAGTGAAAATCTGGCCACCACAAGTAAAACTTTCTTCTAATATATATATATACATATATATATTTATTTATTATAGGGTGACCATGTGCCCTGAGTTAACAATGCATTTTGGTCACACAGATGATGACAACACTTTCTGAACACAGAATGAGTGTTTTGGGAACACACAGGATGTCAACCTGTTCTAGGCATGTTGTGATGTGTTCTGAGCATATACAAGGAGACATGTTTTGGGCACACACATGATGACATGTTTTGGGCGACAGCATTTTCTGGGCTCTCATTAAACCAATGCATTCCGGGTATTCAGAAGACGGAAATATGTTTTGAATATGCAGAGGCTGAAATGTCTTCAGAGTACACAGAGAATAACAATGTTTTTAATGCACAGAAAAAGGCAAGATATTCTGAATATGCACAGGTTAGCAATATTTTGGGCATCTCGGGGCTGACAACATGTTATGGGTGCACATGTTTATTGGATGGATGATTGGAACATTTGTTTTGGGTAAAATGGAAAAATGTGTTCTCGATTTATAAATGATGCCAATGTGTTGTGGGTAGAAAAAGCCTGCCAAAATATTTTGGGTCCACCAAAGCTAATAGTATTCCACTCATAATGCTAGCATTATCACAGTAACTGCATTGAAATGTTTTCAAATTAATTCCCATTGGGGATGCTGGCAAAACAGTCTGGGGAAGAGCACCACAGCTTACTAGCTTTAACAAACCTGTTCAGTTACCCCAGCTTCCCATGTACAATAAAAGGGTTCACATTCACAATGGGACAGATTAACTAATGACCTTTTTGAATCCAAATCAAACAGCGCAAGATAATGGTGAGGAGAACCACCGTGGCAGGATTTATTTGACCAAGTTCCAAAAGCAGCTGACAAGCATCTTTGACTTGCAATTCGTTGTCTGAATAAGTTCTCATAATCCCAAACACAAACTCTTTAAAGACCTAACGTTCCAATGCAGTGAGGTGCCTAATAAGTATCAGTGAGAAGAAAAAGCCCCAGGGAGTGTCTGGCCAAGGTTCATGTAGTTGAAGTGGCTATTGAGTCAGCGAGTGTTTGTGCGTCAGTCTAAACGAGGAAATCTGGTAAACACTATAAACTGGCCCTGTCTCAATAAAAGCCCAGCATTGTTTTTAGATCTCGTTTTCGTGACCTCAGGATGCCCAAAACGTTTGACAACCAATGAGGTACTTTCAAAGTTTAATCATTGTTGTAATGTAGGAATAGTCACAAAAGGTATATTAGCTGAAAATAGCCCATTAAATTTTGACAAGTCAGCCTAAGATTTTGGAGCATATAAAATTATTAGAAACAAAATTACAGGCAAACACTTGGGAAATGAATATTATACTGTTTCACAATACTTTTGCACTTCTCAAAATTGATTATCTTGTGTCGACATATCGAGCAGCGTTCATTTGACTGTTGCGTTCTTTTTGTTTGGAAAAGCTGAAATCTAATTATTGTTTGATTGAATAAAGAGAGAGCTAATTTTAGAATTGTTCCATGAGATTGTTTTTTTTTTCCCAATGAGCCAGATGGAACCCACTCCAGCAAAATAACATTTGGCCTCTTTTGGCTGTGCCAGGTTCATTGTGGGATGGCTTTCTTGTATCCAGCAGACATGGGCCTGACTCCACAAAAAGCATGGAGCTTGGCTATTAAGTTCATCAGGAAATAGTTTTGGATTATTTACAGTATAAATATTCCGAATGTACCTGGTTTGTGTTAGGCCCCGAAATGTCAGTGGGTTTAAATGTTTGCTGAGTGAGGATTTGTATGTGCTAAAATGTAATTACATCTTAAACTATTAACTATGTCAGTGCAAGTTGACAGTTTTGCTCATAACTATTTGTATTTCTGCCATATATGGAATCAATCTCAGAATCCTTAAGAGTGTTTAGCCAGACTCTTAAAACTGCTCATTTTCTGATTGTTACTTTTCATCCAAGAAACTCAACTCATATTTGAACTCTTGTACTTTGTGTAACTGTTATCAACTCCACAGGATTAACTTTGAGCATTCTTTGCTATTTTTCAAAGGACAACACTTGAGTACTTGTATCGCAATACTAACTACAGCCAGGGTAGCTACACTAACCACAGCATTGTAACAATGATGAATTGTGAAATGGATAGCTGATCCCAATAGACTGAGGAGCGGATTACAAAGTCAACAAATTAAAGATTGCTTGCCGCATCTTTCCTTGAAATGCCAAGGCCAAATGGGTTATCGTGGCTTATGCTATGGGTTTCTACATTTCTGGCATGCACATCCCAGGGAACCAGGGGCTTAAACTAGATTTAGCACAAAGACCAACTTTCCTTTAATGGAACTAATGCTTAGAATTCTGACCAGAGGCATAAATCTTGAGAATTTTCATTGCCCCCCCCCCCCCCCCCCCCCCCCCCCCCCCCCCGCCGGAACCCAGTTCTCAACTCATGCAGATCATTTAAAAGTGCGCAGATGATAAAATGTCTCTTCATTTAGGCAAATGTTTCCTGAATTCAAAGATGTTCCCAGTTCCTGCGAATAAAATATCGGGCTGAATCTGAAGCTGGTTTTACAGTGCAGCCCAAGTCTCAGGAGAATGAGCCAAGCCAGCAAGCCTCCTGGTCTTTGTGGCCTCCAGTGCTGTATCTGCACAGATTCTGCCTACAGCCATACTAGTCTGAAAACGCCTGATCTCGGAAGCTAAGCAGACTCAGGCCTGGTTAGTACTTGGATGGGAGACTGCCTGGGAATACCAGGTGCAGTATTTGCACTGATTCACCCTGTCATTTTGCCCATTGTATGGTGTAGTGACATCAGGGTGTTATGTTAAGTCCTTATTGAGTGGCAAATTGTGAGTGATGTCATCATACAACTACCAAAGTGTGCTGACACCACTGGATCTGAGGGTTTACCAGTCGGTTAAGACCACAACTCTCCACAGAAATAAAGTCGGCAGTCGGGAATCCCGAGATCGTAAGGGGTGCCCAGTCTCCAATATAAAACACAGGAACCCCCTCACCCTCACATGGAGACACCCCGCCTCCCCACCGCCACAGATATGGCAGCCCTACCCCCTACACATGCACAGGGGGAACCCCCCAACTGATAAGGGCCCCCGTGACACTGACCCTGGGGGGCCATGCCAGAGGATAGTGCCAGGGTAGTGCAAAGTAGCAGTGCCAGGGTACTGCCCAGGCATGTTCCTCTCCCCCCAGGGGCTATACTCACCTGTGTGCCCCTGTGCATTCCCTTCACCTGGTTTCCATTTTTGAGAACCTGTTAGAGAGAAGCCCGCTAATTATATGCAAATGTATTGAAATAAGCTTAATAATAATTATAATATTTATCATTCTCACAAGTAGGCTTACATTGACACTGCAATTAAGTTACTGATAAAATCCCCCCAGTCGCCACACTCCGGCTCCTGTTCAGGTACACTGGGGGAGAATACAGCATGTCCAATTCACCGAACAAGCCCATCTTTCAGGACTTGTGGGAGGTAACCGGAGGCCATGCAGCCACAGAGAAAATATGCAGTTTTCCAGCTCTCCGGAGGGAACCTCATTACGTCACGGGTGGTGGTGGGGCGGGGGGGGGGGGGGGGGGGGGGGGGTACGAAAACGAGATCTCGCTGGCGGGAATCTAATATTCTCGAACCTTTCTCAAGTAAGGAGACCAAAACTGAACACAATGCTCCATGTGTGGCCTCACTAACACCATATACAATTGCAACATAACCTCCCTAGTCTTAAACTCCATCCCTCTAGCAATTAAGGACAAAATTCCATTTGCCTTCTTAATCACCTGTTGCACCTGTAAACCAACTTTCTGTGACTCGTGCACTAGCACACCCAGGTCTCTCTGCACAGCGGCATGCTTTAATATTTTATTGTTTAAATAATAATCCCGTTTGCTGTTATTCCTACCAAAATGGATAACCTCACATTTGTCAACATTGTATTCCATCTGCCAGACCCTAGCCCATTCACTTAACCTATCCAAATCCCTCTGCAGACTTCCAGTATCCTCTGCACTTTTCGCTTTACCACTCATCTTAGTGTCATCTGCAAACTTGGACACATTGCCCTTGGTCCCCAACTCCAAATCATCTATGTAAATTGTGAACAATTGTGGGCCCAACATGGATCCCTGAGGGACACCACTAGCTACTGATTGCCAACCAGAGAAACACCCATTAATCCCCACTCTTTGCTTTCTATTAATTAACCAATCCTCTATCCACTTTACCCTTAATGCTATGCATCTTTATCTTATGCAGCAACCTTTTGTGTGGCACCTTGTCAAAGGCTTTCTGGAAATCCAGATATACCACATCCATTGGCTCCTCGTTATCTACTGCACTGGTAATGTCCTCAAAAAATTCCACTAAATTAGTTAGGCATGACCTGCCTTTATGAACCCATGCTGCGTCTGCCCAATGGGACAGTTTCTATCCAGATGCCTCGCAATTTCTTCCTTGATGATAGATTCCAGCATCTTCCCTATTACCGAAGTTAAACTCACTGGCCTATAATTTCCTGCTCTCTGCCTACCTCCTTTTTAAACAGTGGTGTCATGTTTGCTAATTTCCAATCCACCGGGACCACCCCAGAATCTAGTGAATTTTGGTAAATCATCATTAGTGCATCTGCAATTACCCTAGCCATCTCTTTTAGCACTCTGGGATGCATTCCATCAGGGCCAGGAGACTTGTCTACCTTTAGCCCCATTAGCTTGCCCATCACTACCTCCTTAGTGATAACAATCCTCTCAAGGTCCTCACCTGTCATAGCCTCATTTCTATCAGTCGCTGGCATGTTATTTGTGTCTTCCACTGTGAAGACAGACCCAAAAAACCTGTTCAGTTCCTCAGCCATTTCCTCATCTCCCATTATTAAAACTCCCTTCTCATCCTCTAAAGGACCAATATTTACCTTAGCCACTCTTTTTTGTTTTATATATTTGTAAAAACTTTTACTGTCTGTTTTTATATTCTGAGCAAGTTTACTCTCATACTCTATCTTACTCTTCTTTATAGCTTTTTTAGTAGCTTTCTGTTGCCCCCTAAAGATTTCTCAGTCCTGTAGTCTCCCACCAATCTTTACCACTTTATATGCTTTTTCCTTCAATTTGATACGCTCCCTTATTTCCTTAGATATCCACGGTCGATTTTCCCTCTTTCTACCGTCCTTCCTTTTTGTTGGTATAAACCTTTGCTGAGCACTGTGAAAAATCGCTTGGATCCACTGTTCCTCAACTGTTCCACCATAAAGTCTTTGCTCCCAGTCTACCTTAGCTAGTTCTTCTCTTGTCCCATTGTAATCTCCTTTGTTTAAACACAAAACACTAGTATTTGATTTTACTTTCTCACGCTCTATCTGTATTTTAAATTCCACCATATTGTGATCGCTCCTTCCGAGAGGATCCCTAACTATGAGATCATGAATCAATCCTGTCTCATTACACAGGACAAGATCTAGGACCGCTTGTTCCCTCGTAGGTTCCATTACATACTGTTAGTATAGAACAGTACAGCACAGAACAGGCCCTTCGGCCCTCGATGTTGTGCCGAACAATGATCACCCTACTCAAACCCACGTATCTACCCTATACCCGTAACCCAACAACCCCCCCTTAACCTTACTTTTTAGGACACTACGGGCAATTTAGCATCGCCAATCCACCTAACCCGCACATCTTTGGACTGTGGGAGGATACCGGAGCACCCGGAGGAAACCCACGCACACACGGGGAGGACGTGCAGACTCCGCACAGACAGTGACCCAGCCGGGAACCGAACCTGGGACCCTGGAGCTGTGAAGCATTTATGCTAACCACCATGCTACCGTGCTGCCCCTAGAACCGTGCTGTTCTAGGAAACTATCGCGGTTACATTCTATCAACTCCTCCTCAAGGTTGCCTTGACTGACCTGGTTAAACCAATCGACATGTAGATTAAAATCCCCCATGATAACTGCTGTACCATTTCTACATGCATCAGTTATTTCTTTGTTTATTGCCTGCCCCAGCATAACGTTACTATTTGGTGGCCGATAGACTACTCCTATCAGTGACTTTTTCACCTTACTATTCCTGATTTCCACCCAAATGGATTCAACCTTATCCTCCATAGCACCGATATCATCCCTTACTATTGCGCGGATGTCATCCTTAAATAACAGAGGAACACCACCTTCTTTACCATCCACTCTGTCCTTCCGAATAGTTTGATACCCTCGGATATTTAACTCCCAGTCGCGACCATCCTTTAACCATGTTTCAGCAATGGCCACTAAATCATAGTCATTCACGATGATTTGTGCCATCAACTCATTTACTTTATTCCGAATACTATGAGCATTCAGGAAAAATACACTTATGCTGGGTTTTTTACCTTTGTTTTGAATCTTAACATCTCCAGTTTTATTCCTTTTAGTATTACTGGGCCTATTCACTGAGCTCCCCTCAGTCACTGGACCTTGTACTGTCACCCATCGATATATTAGCCGGCCAGTAATAGTTAATAAAGTTCGGAAGAGCCAGCCCCCCTCCCCATGCCCCCGCTCCAGCAGAACCGTCCTAATCCAAGGGGTTTTTCCATCCCAAATAAAATCCGAGATCGCCGCATTCAACTTCCTGAAAAACGCCTAGGGATAAAAATTGTGAGACACTGAAATACAAACAGCAATCTCTGGAGGACTGTCATTTTCACAGTCTGTACCCTCACCACCAGTGACAACGGAGCGGGCCTCACCTTCGGAAGTCCCCTTTCATTAGATGTATTAGTCCACACAAATTCAAATTGTGAAGCTCACCCCATTCCCGTGCCACTTGAATACCTTAAGCTCCCTTACATTTAAGAGCCGCCTAATATTAGTCACCAGGTGTCGCCCCTTAAAAAAAACCCCATCTGATCCTCCCCTATTACCCCTGGGACGCAATCCTCGATCCGTGTGGCCAGGATCCTTTCCAACAGTTTAGCATCCACATTTAATAAGGTCTATATGACCCACAGCTTTCCGGATCTTTGTCCCGTTTCAAGATGAGAGAGATTGATGCCTGCGATAATGTGGGGGGAACACTCCCAAATCCTTTGACTCATTAAATGCCTTTACCAAAAACGTCCCCAGAACCCCGGAAAACTTCTTATAAAATTCCACCTGATGGAAATATTTCTAAGTGTGGTAGCGAGCAGGAACTTCCATGAGCTTCCCAACGCACAGCCCGGCGAGGCCGTCACTGACATCAAACGCTAATTGTTCCACTTAATGAGGATTCATGGGCTTCACGCTGCAAATGATGGTCCTGCCGACTGATTTGCCGGGACTGTGCCCGCCAACAAGGCTGAGCCTCTGGACCAGGTTTACCCAGAGCTGGTGCGGCTGTGATATTCAGAGGGGGCTGTCAGTGACACTCCAGAAGGAGTCGCAGAGGCTAAAGGCGCAGGAGATAGTGCTAGTAATGCGTGGCACCGAGCCAACACTGGTGGCGACTGCAGTTGAAAGCCTGGTTCACGGCATCAGCAGCATGAGTGGAGGTGTCTAAGGTCTGGCTCAGTCAGTGATAGCCATGGCAGAGCGCCTCGACAGCATGTCCCTGTCTTTGGAGGACGTGTCCCAGTAACAAGTGGACGTTTATGAGGCGCGGCGAAGCATATCCCAGTCTCAGGTGGGTTTTGCCGAGGCACTCCAGAGCATGTTAGGGGCAGCAGGGTACCATGGTGGTTAGCATAAATGCTTCACAGCTCCAGGGTCCCAGGTTCGATTCCCGGCTGGGTCACTGTCTGTGTGGAGTCTGCACGTCCTCCCCCTGTTTGCGTGAGTTTCCTCCGGGTGCTCCGGTTTCCTCCCACAGTCCAAAGATGTGCAGGTTAGGTGGATTGGCCATGCTAAATTGCCCGTAGTGTCCTAATAAAAGTAAGGTTAAGGGGGGGTTGTTGGGTTACGGGTATAGGGTGGATACGTGGGTTTGAGTAGGGTGATCATGGCTCGGCACAACATTGAGGGCTGAAGGGCCTGTTCTGTGCAGTACTGTTCTATGTTCTATGTGCCAGTTACTGAGGAGCATCACCAAGGGCATCAAAACAATGCTGCAGAGGCAAATGACACAGAGGCAGCTGGGGTGCAATCCAGCTGCCCCTCCGTTCTGAGGTGAACCCCATGTTTTTAAAATAGTGTACTAATAGGAGCCCGAGTGACCACTTGCTGGGGAGGTGGTTAGGTCACGGGAGGCCATTAGACAGGAGGTATTTCCTCTTTCCTGGAGATTGGCTTTAAATGGTGATTACAGGTTTCTCGCCACGCCCCGGCAGGATCCTGATTTCCCCGATGGGAGCTGGTCGGTGAGATTGCAAACTGAGTGACAGCTCAGTGGTTCTCGATTTTGGCCTCTCCCATGATCTAATTGCCGCGTCAAGAGGCTGACGCCGCCATTAAATCGCATCCAAAATGTAACATTCTGAAAATTCTTTTCAATCCTTCCCTCCTTTGTCTGTTTTTTTTTGTCGCTCTCTCTATTGCCTGATCAGCACTGTGGAGGATGAACACCTGCAGAAACAAAAGTGCTGAAGAAGGTCAGAGGAGTGATGGAGGCAAGCGAAGGTGGTGGTCTCACTGTTGCTCCAGCAGCCCAAAGCAAACCGGGGGTAACAAAGTAATCCATGTAGTGATGTGTATATATATAGAGACATATGAAGGGTTAATGACTACATCATAGTGTAATATAACCACGAGGTGGCAGCACTAGATTCCTGTATAAATATGAGAACTCGAAGGATCTTGGATCTCTTCGAACCAGGAGTGACTAGAGAGCAGAGTGTTAGAGAGATAGCTAATAGCATTGTTAGCACGTGTAGTTTAAAACACTTCGGGTGGAATTCTCCGCAACAGCCGACGCCGTCGTGAAACCCGGAGTGTTTCACGACGGCGTCGGAGGCCGCTCCTCGCCCCCTATTCTCTCCCCCCCCCCCCCTTCTGTAAGGGGCGAGGAGCGGCGTTTTGTGAAACTCGGCCGCCGGGCCTTGACGCTGGCGTCAAGGCGGCACGCCGATAATGATGCGGCCGGCGGCACCTTAGTGACGTTAGCCGCGCATGCGCAGGTTGGCATGCGGGGAAGAGTGCATCTCTTAGAGACGCTGGCCCGACGATCGGGCCAGTCCCCTCCCGAGCATGGCCGTGGTCCTCGATCCCCTGTCCGGCCCCCACAGGCCCCAAACTTACCTTTCGCACTATGGTCACGCCAGCAGCGACCAGGTGTGGTTGCCGCCGGCGTGAACAGGTCGGGAACGGCAGGCCGTTCGGCTCATCCGGGCCAGAGAATCGCGGGTCGCCGTGAAAAACGGCGACCCGCGATTCTCCGAGCGGCGCGTCACAAAACGCGACACGCCATTTTGGGGGGGGGGGGGGGGGGGGGGGGGGGGAGAGAAACACGGGGGGTGCCAGAGCGGCCCTCCCACGATTCTCCCACCCGGCCTGGGGAGCGGAGAATCGCGCCCGTCATACTTTATTCTGAATTACTTGATCACTAGTTAGAGTTCTGTAAGAGTGTACAAACTCAATATTAATCAATTCGTTATTCATTAAATCTATTTTGCTTTGTGTTAAAGATTGGTGGTTTCTTGAAAATCACACCATCAGATCATTCTGGAAAGATAAAGAAAGGAGTAATGGCATATTACCAAAGAGTAATATAACAACCCACAACTCTGAAAGAATGAAATGGTTTAGTTAACAGTTTACAGATATATATATATATATTAGAAAGATAGTTTGAGAAAAGTGCCCTGACCTTAATCTAACTTCTACAAGTTGATAGCAATTCTTTCAGTTGATTTGCCACAAGGTTGATTTTGAAAAGAGAACAGAAGTTGAACATAATCCCTGTCTTGATCCCAATCAATGGAGTTGTGGTCTCTTTATTGGATGGGAACAGTGTTTAATAAGTACCGTACGTCTTTAAGGATACTAACTTAAAACAATCAAATCCTTCCTCCTCACGCTCCACACCCCCCTTGTCCCAAACTCCCTTCACCGCCCCCCCCCCCCCCCCCCCCCCCCCCCCCCCCGCCCCCCCCCCCACACACACATTCCATTCAAACAGCAGCTGGTTCCAATGAAGATTATCACAGGAACTACAAGAATGCTGCATCTGAATGCATTGTGCAATTTATTTGTTCGCCAGACTGCATCCAGGCGCAAATGTTGAATGACGCTCGTATCGAATCTTTGAATTATAGTGTACCCTGTTCAGTCTACATGTTATTACGTATCTTGTAAACTATTTTGAGTAAACACTTGGTTCGAATGTTGTCTTGTGGCGTATCTCTTTTTGCAAATAACTTTGCAATATAAAATTCCAACAAATCTTTTGCACTAACCACGTTGCTTGTTGCACAGCATGATGTGGCCTGAGAGGCGATGGTTAATGTTTCGCCATAAAGGTCCATTTACTTGGAGGAGGCAACTTCCAATGTGAACAAGGCTATGATGGGGGATGTAAGTTCAAGCTGATAAAGGTTTAAAAAGTCCTGAAACCACACACAGAATGTCTGTGACAGTATGCTACAGTAAAACTGTGTGATTGTTCTTCAGATGGAAGAGGCTGTGGTGAACGTATTGTATTAACCATTCACCATGTATGTTACTGTATCACGCTGTTGCCCATGTGGTCTCCACCTATGGACCATTGTACGCTGTTGCCCATTGTGGGCTCCGCCCCTTGAGGGGAGGTATAAAGAGTAGCAGCCCTGTAGGCGGCTCTCACTAGAAGAGCAGTCGCAGGCAGGCACTGTTCTAGTCGATTAAAGCCACGGTTTACATCTACTCTTTATTTCGCGTGAATTGATGGTTGCATCAATTTAATCGACTACAACACCGCAATGAAATCGGCCCTCAAACCTGACCGACTGGAACACGACCCACAAACCGCGGAGGCCAAAGGGATTTTTTCGCACTGGCTCCGCTGTTTCGAGGCCTACCTCGCCGCCTCCTCCTCGCCTTCCATCTCCAAAAATCAGAAGCTGAGCCTGCTCCATGCCCGGGTGAGCCATCGAATCTCTGTACAACTCGAGGAAGCCTCCACTTACGCAGACGCCCTCGCGATACTAAAGCACCCATACGTAAGGCCAGTGAACGAGGTGTACGCTCGGCATCTCCTCAATACTCTCTGCCAACGCCCCGGGAATCGCTGGAAGAGTACCTACGCAACCTCAAAGTCCTTGCGCGAAGTTGCAACTACCAGACCATTACGGCCACTTAACATATGGACCTCGCCTTCCGGGACGCCTACGTGGCTGAAGTCAGGTCCAACTACGTGAGACAGCGCCTACTCGAGAAAGGTGCCCTCGATCTGGAAGAGACGGTAAAGCTAGCCTCCTCTGGAGAAGTAGCGTTCCAAAGCCTCAACGCATTCCAGTCTGATCACGCGACCCCCTCGTGGACCCCCGACCAGGGAGTACCCCAGGCCTATGCCGCACAGCTGCCCGCCCAACACGGGGGGGCTACCCTGCTATTTCTGCAGCCAGCATCAGCACCCCAGGCAGCGCTGCCCGGCTCAGAACGCGAATTGCAGCGAGTGCGGTAAAAAGGGACATTTTGTTAATGTTTGCCTGGCCAGGTCCAAATCCTCGAAATCACAGGCCCGACTCTCAGACTCACAGACCCCGCAATGTGGCTGCGTGCTTGCAGGCTCCACCCTCCCCGGACGTGTCATCAGCCTCGTGTTGTCCGTCGGGCAGCCATCTTCAAACCCACACATTTGTGACTCACGGGGACCGCCATCTTGGCCATCGTCGCCCACGCGGCCTGTCACGTGCGACTCATGGGGCCGCCATCTTGGACGACATCTTCCTCGCCGTCCGACACGTGCGACCAACGGGGGCAGCCATCTTGGGACCACCCCAGCACCTCCGACCACGCCGGCTACCCGCAACTCAGTGCTGTCACCCTTGACCAGTTGCAACCCAAACACCTCCGGAGCTCCATGATGACCGTCCGGGTCAATGGACACAAAATGCCTTGTCTGTTTGACTCCGGGAGCACAGAGAGCTTCATTCATCCAGGCATGGTAAGGCGCTGCTCGCTCCCAATCTTCCCTGCACATCAAACCATCTCCCTCGCTTCTGGGTCACACTCAGTGCAGATCCGGGGGTGCATTACCGCAACCCTTGCAATACAGGATGCCGTGTACGCCGATTTTAAGTTATATGTACTCCCTGATCTTTGCGCTCCTCTCCTGTTGGGACTGGACTTCCAGTGCAACCTCAGGAGCCTAACTCTGAAGTTCGGCGATCCCCTACCCCCACTCACCGTACGTAGCCTCGCGACCCAGAAGGTCGACCCTCCCCCGCTCTTCGCAAATCTCACCGCCGACTGTAAGCCAGTTGCCACCCGAAGCAGGCGGTACAGTATCCAGGACAGGACTTTCATCCGGTCCGAGGTCCAGCGACTCTTGCAGGAGGGGATCATCGAGGCCATCAATAGCCCCTGGAGAGCTCAGGTGGTAGTCGTCAGGACCGGGGAAAAGAACTGGATGGTTGTAGACTACAGCCAGACCATAAACCGGTACACGCACCTCGATGCGTACCCCCTTCGTCGGATCACAGACATGGTTAACCAGATCACACACTACCGGGTGTTCTCTACGGTGGATCTGAAGTCTGCGTACCACCAGCTCCCAATCCGCCCAGAGGACCAACACTACACGGCCTTTGAGGCAGACGGCCGCCTCTCCCACTTCCACCGGATCCCCTTCGGCGTCACAAACGGGGTCTCGGTCTTCCAAAGAACGATGGACCGAATGGTGGACCAGTACAGGCTGCCGGCCACATTTCCGTACTTGGACAATGTCACCAACTGCGGCCACGACCAGCAGGAGGACCACGACACCAACCTCCAAAGATTTCTCCACACCGCCCAAACCCTTAATCTCACTTATAACAAGGAGAAATGCGTTTTCCGCACAACCAGACTAGCCATCCTCGGCTACGTCGTGGAAAACGGAGTTCTCCGACCCCGACCGTATGCGCCCCCTCCTGCAACTCCCCCTTCCCACTGCCCCAAGACCCTGAAAAGGTGCCTTGGGTTCTTTTCCTATTACGCCCAGTGGGTCCCCAACTATGAGGACAAAGCCCGCCCACTGATCAAAGCTACCATCTTCCCTCTGGCGGCCGAGGCCCGCTAGGCCTTCAGCCACATCAAGGCAGATGTGTGCAGTGGATGAGTCCGTCCCCTTCCAGGTGGAGAGCGACGTGTCAGAGTTCGCCCTCGCCATTAACCAGGCGGGCAAGCCATTAGCATTTTTTCACGTAGCCTCAACGCCTCCGAAATTCGACACTCCTCGGTCGAAAAAGAAGCCCAAGCTACCATGGAAGCTGTGCGGCACTGGAGGCACTACCTTGCTGGTAGGAGGTTTACCCTCGTCACCGACCAACGGTCGGTAGCCTTCATGTTTGATAATACGCAGCGGGGCAACATCAAGAATGATAAGATCTTGAGGTGGAGGATCGAACTCTCCACCCATAATTACGATATAGTATATCGTCCTGGGAAGCCAGATGCCCTGTCCTGTGGCACATGCGCCAGCGCGCAAGATGACCGACTCTGGGCTATCCATGAAGACCTCTGCCACCCGGGGGTCACCCGGCTTCTCCACTACATCAAGGCCCACAACCTGCCCTCCTCCACCGTGAGGTCAGAGCCATGACCAGGGACTGCCAAATCTGCCCGGAGTGTAAGCCGCACTTCTATCGACCAGATAAGGCCCACCTGGTAAAGGCATCCCGGCTCTTTGAGCACCTCAGTATTGACTTCAAAGGGCCCCTCTCCTCTACCAACCGCAACACGTATTTCCTCAATGTCATTGATGAGTTCTCCCGCTTCCCCTTTGCAATCCCCTGCCTCGACATGACCGCGGCCACCATCATTAAAGCCCTGCTTAGTGTCTTCACCCTGTGCGGTTTCCCCACATACGTCCACAGTGACCGGGGCTCGTCCTACATGAATGATGAACTGCGTCAGTACCTGCTCGGTAAGGGCATCACCTCGAGCAGGACTACCAGTTATAACCCCCGGGGAAACGGGCAGGTGGAGAGGGAGAACCCGACGATCTGGAAGGCCGTCCTCCTGGCCCTACGGTCTAGGAAGCTCCCAGTTTCACATTGGCAGGAGGTCCTCCCCGACGCGTTCCACTCCATTAGGTCCCTACTTTGCACGGCCACAAAGCAGACCCCTCATGACCGCCTGTTTGTTTTCCCCAGGAAATCCACAGGTTCAATCTTGCTTCCGTCTTGGCTGAAGATACCGGGGCCCGTCCTACACCACAAACATGTCAGGAGCTATAAGTCCGACCCCCTGGTCGAGAGGGTCCAGCTCCTTCATACCAACCCCTAGTATGCATGCATAGAACACCCCAACGGCCGACAGGATACGGTTTCCCTCTGGGACCTGGCACCCACAGGTTCCACTACCACCGCCACCCCAAATTACCCCGTCCAACCTACACTAACCAGCGCCCCCGCCCCTACATGGCACCCGCAGCCCCTGCTGCCCCCCCTCCTCCCTTCACCAACCCACAGGAACGAAGCTCCAGAAGAGACGCTCCCGGAGTCCACATCTGTCCCCGCACCGGCGGCTTCACCATCCATGCCCGCACAGATGAGTTTGACACCCGGGCCAGCTGCGATACCAGAGCTTCGGCGGTCACGGCGCACGATACGGGTGCTGGACAGATTGAACCTGTGAACCCTTCACCCCCGCCGGACCTCAATTTTTTTAACAGGAGGTGAATGTGGTGAACGTATTGTATTAACCATTCACCATGTATGTTACTGCATGACGCTGTTGCCCATGTGGGCTCCACCTCTGGACCATTGTACAATATTACATGGAATATATCATGTTGGTTCCCTTGTGGGCTCCGCCCCTGGCTCCGCCCCTTGAGGGGAGATATAAAGAGCAGCAGCCCTGTAGGCGGCTCTCACTAGCAGAGCAGTCGCAGACAGGCAATGTTCTAGTCGATTAAAGCCACTGTTTACATCTACTCTCTGTTTCGCATGAATTGATGGTCGCATCAGAGGCGTAAAATAAAACTGTCAAATTAATTACTGAAAAATATGATTGTGTTGCCATTCGCAGCTGCCTGTTAGTACCTGAGCACAGGGACAGATTTACAGTGAAACATCCCGTGCCTGAGCACGGCGCTCCCAAAGGCAGGCCGGCCTCAAAATGTAGTTTTGTTTCCTGTCGTTCAATCAACATATACAAGGGACGGGGGGGGGGGGGGGGGGGGACATATACAAGGGGGGGGGGGGGGCTGCATGTAGCCAAGCGTTTGCATAGTGATAAGCATCAGTATGGAATCAAGCTGGGAATCAGCCTATGATGCCCGATGGGAGCACAGGGATGTTTGGCATCTGACGTTTAGGAGTGCGAATCAGACAGCGTGTGAGCGGGAACAGCTGTCATGTGGGTGGGGTTGGAATTTGAGGTGCAAGCTGAAAATCCCGGCCCGCGGCAGTGGAACCAGGATTGCGGGCAGTTAACCCCCCCTCTATCTCATTCCTCCTCCTTCACTCACCATCTCTTCCTTCTTTGAGTCCCTTTTCCCCTTCCTTCACTCCCACACCCTTCTTCACCCCATTCCCCCTCCTTCACTCGCCCATACCACCTCCTCACGCCCCGTTCCCCTGTAGTAAAAGGCTGATTGTGTGGGAATGAGTGAGTGTGTGTGTGGGTGACCCATTTGTATCTAGGCTTCTTCAACAGTGATATGATCCTGACAGTGGCCTCCACTTGAGTAGGTGCTCCCTGGCATTTTGGTGTAGTCGGTTACTGGAAGACCTTAAAGGGGCAATCGCCATTTTAGTAGAACGTGGCATACGGGAGTGCACCATCAGCTCACCAGGAGAGAGAAGCACATTCCGTAAGTAAATCCCTCACACTTAACACTGAGGCGAGGCCAAGCTAGTCCACTTTAGGCCTTCATTCCCTCGGGAAGAACAATGCGTTCTGCTTTTTGATTAATGTCCATTCTTCCTTTGTGTTATCTCCAGCAGGAGCAAATCAAGGCTATAGACTCTGTTATAGAATCTCAGCATGAGGACTGCGACCTCTTTAGGCTTCCAATCTAATAAATATTTTATAAGGATCAAGACTTGGCTCATGCTAAGCCAAATTCTCTAAGAATACAGAAGTTGCTTTCGACCCCAGATGTTTTATCAATCACTTCATTCATCCTATTTGAAACATAACTATAACACCTAAAATTAGCTATGTACGTTACTAAAACATTGATAATTGGTCAAAAATTAGCGTGTGTTATTTTATTCAATAGATTACATGGCATGGAAAAGATAGTTAAGGATGCAGCAAGAATTTCTTCCTCAATCAAAATGTTAGGAAGTAATGGATTTTATCAGTAGCAGAATTATGACATAAAGCTATTCACTAAACAGGCAGGAAGTAAACTCAAAAATAAATATTTATGAAGTATAAAACAGTGGCAAGTTGGCATGTGTAGTTATCAGGTGCAGTTAACTCAAGCCATTACTGAATTCAAAAAATGTATTCCAAGAAAAAAACTGATCAGGTGGCATTTTCATGGTAATGCTTTATAAATTTGGATACTGGCCAGAAAAGCCATATATATCCTTTAAAAGATATAGCACAGTGGTTGAAGAATAGGATATGGCTGAAATGTAATTATATATGTTTTGTTGTCATTTTCACGATTGATGATCCTGCAAGTGGTAGATACAGATGCTTTAGACATTGACTTCTTGAATGTAAATAAAGAAATGGCCTTAGCTTAGTTTGAGGCACTGAAGATTGATCAGGTTGCTGGACCTGATAACAATTAACCTCGAATATTGGAGAAAATCAGAGAGGTTCTCTGAAAACATTTAGTTTAATTGACGAATTGTTCTTTGAAATCTGGGCTAGCTTGAATTGACTCGAGAAAGGGCTTGATGCATGAATGCTTTCAGAACTGTGCCAAGCCCCGTTTATTGTTGTCTAGATCAGAATGTATGAACAAGAGTAGACCTTCAGCCCTTTAGGTTTGTTCTGCCATCTTAACTCAACTTACCCAGTTCTGTTCCATAGCTTGTAAGTAAGGCTTTGTAATCCATGTTTTTCATCAGCTTGAATTACAAAATTAGACTGTTGCTTAATGAATTTCTAGCTGTGCTAAAGACTGATGATTCATGGATTAAAATACCTACTGGCACTGATAGTTTCCCTTACGAAGCACAGTTTACTGATGTTTGATACAATTATAAATACAAAAGATTAATACAAACGAAAACAATGTAAAGACGATTGTGAAATTATATGGCCACCACATTTCCTTGGAGCTCCTGCACATCAACATTTCCAACTGCAGCATTGGTGATGGCGGGGAGAGAGAGCAAATGTGAGGGAGGTGGGGAGAAGAGAGACTATGTGTGAAAGGTGGGGAAGAAAGAGTGTGCGCGTGGAGCGAGGGAAATAGAGTGTGTGTGCGAGGGGTAGAGGCAAGGGAGAGTGTGTGTGTGTGTGAGGGATGGGAGGGGTTAGAGAGTGTGTGCGAGAGGTGGTTTTCGGGATTCATACCCCGGGGTGGGAGGGGGCTGCTGAAAATGAAGCTGAGCACAGGACCCCACGACCTGTAACTCTGCCTCTGCCTAAGCAACATTTGAGCTGTGGAACAACTAGTTGGCGATTGGTTCCCTGATACACTCTGAACCTCAACCACAAGATCGGTCAATTGATCCTAATACCTCCCAGCAGCTGATTAAGGCTCAGGCTGCTACTGAAAAATTGGCACAAAAGTAAAGTTACAGGGGTCAATGTGGTGGAAACTGGTGGGGAGGTTTTAAATTAATGTGGCAGAGGGATGGGAACCAGGTTAGGAAGTTAGAGGTCAGTAAAGAGGCAGCAACTAAAGCCAGTGAGGTACCAGATAATAAATTCATTGTGACTAAGGGGAAGAGTAGACAGGGTAGAAAGAAAAAGAAAGAAAGAAAATCGCTTATTGTCACGAGTAGGCTTCAATGAAGTTACTGTGAAAAGCCCCTAGTCGCCACATTCCGGCGCCTGTCCGGGGAGGCTGGTACGGGAATCGAACCGTGCTGCTGGCCTGCTTTAAAAGCCAGCGATTTAGCCGAGTGAGCTAATGAATGCAAAGGGACAGGTGGTCTGAGGTGCACTTGTTTTAATGCGAGAAGTGTAGCAGGTAAGGCAGATGAACTTGGATTAGTACCTGGCAATATGATGCTATTGGTGTTACTGAGACTTGGTTGAGGGAAGGGCAAGATTGGCAACTAAATATCCCAGGGTACAGATGCTTCAGGAGGGATAGAGAGGGAGGTAAAAGGGATGGAGGAGTTGCATTACTGGTCAGAGATGATATCACAGCTGTGATTAAGGAGGGCAGTATGGAGGATTCGAGCACTGAGGCAATATGGGTAGAGCTGAGAAATAGGAAGGGTGCAGTAACATTGTTGGTACTTTACTACAGGCCTCTCAAAAGCGAGCGTGAATTAGAGGTACAAATATGTAGACAGATTATAGAAAAATGTAGGAGCAATAGGGTGGTCGTGATGGGAGATTTTAACTTCCGTAGCACTGAATGGGACTCATGTAGTGTTGGAGGCGTAGATGGAGCAGAGTTTGTAAGGAGCATCCAGGTGGGTTTTTAGATCTGTATGTAAATAGTCCAACTCGGGAAGGGGCCATACTGGGCCTGGTATTGGGGAATGATCCCGGTCAGGTGGTTGAAGTTTCAGTCGGTGATTACTTTGGGAATAGCGATCACAATTCCGTAAGTTTTAGAATACTCATGGACAAAGACAAGAGTGGTCCTAAGACTAAGACTAAGACTAAGAGTGGGCAGCAGGGTAGCATGGTGGTTAGCATAAATGCTTCACAGCTCCAGGGTCCCAGGTTCGATTCCCGGCTGGGTCACTGTCTGTGTGGAGTCTGCACGTCCTCCCCCTGTGTGCGTGGGTTTCCTCCGGGTGCTCCGGTTTCCTCCCACAGTCCAAAGATGTGCGGGTTAGGTGGATTGGCCATGCTAAATTGCCCGTAGTGTCCTAATAAAAGTAAGGTTAAGGGGGGGGTTGTTGGGTTACAGGTATAGGGTGGATACGTGGGTTGAGTAGGGTGATCATGGCTCGGCACAACATTGAGGGCCGAAGGGCCTGTTCTGTGCTGTACAGTTCTATGTTCTAAAGGAAGAGTGCTAAATTGGGGAAAGGCCAAGTATAATAAAATTCGGCAGAAGCTAGGGAATGTGGATTGGGAGCAGCTGTTTAAGGGTAAATCCACATTTGAAAATAGGCGACAGGTTTAGATAAAGGATGTGGATCAGCGCAGGCTGGGAGGGCCAAAGGGCCTGTTCCTGTGCTATAATTTTCTTTGTTCTTATTGTGGATTGCAAGAAAACAAATGATGGCATAGTGAGATACCCTCAATTATGACACAGGAGAGAAGATAGGTAATTCAAAGGCTTTAATCATCTGAGAACTGAACAGCAGCCGAGAAGTGTGCTCATCACATGCTGCCGAGTGAGCCTCATCTTATATACCGTTTCCTGGGGGCGGAGCCAGAGGCGGAGTCCCCCAGGCTTCCAAGCCCGTCTTAAAGGGCCAATGCATTAAAGGTAAGGTACCATTACAGCAGCTACTGATAACATTCATCTGTTTTTAAAAAAAATACATATTCCGTCGGGGGTGAAGTGGGTTATAAGTTCAGTCTTGTGGGTGCTTTGACCATCCGTGCTGACTTTCTCCGCTCCGGTGGTGGTGCCGTGGATACGGTCGGTTTTGATGGTGGTATATCCGGGAGCACGGTTGACTGAGCCTTTGCCCACCTTGGCGCGGGGGGGGGGTATCCGGGGTGACTAGGGTGATCGGTGCCGGCTGGGGGGCAGGGGGCACTATGGGGGGGAGGGGGGGTGGGTGCTGTCGGGGTCGGCAGTCGGTGCGGGGAGGGGAGCGTCGGTAGGAGGGGGGGGGGGGTCGGTGGGGAAAGCGTCGGGGTCGGTGGGCAAGCCAGCGGGTGCCAGATCTCTTAGGGAACGGTATCCTGCCTGCCGTCGGGGTGCTCGACGTCGGCGTATTGAGGGTTCACGTGTCGCAGTTGGACCCTCTCGATTATGGGATCCGTTTTATGGCTCCTCACGTGTCTCCGGAGTAGGACTGGTTCCGGAGACGTCAGCCAACGTGGAAGCAAGACCCCAGAGGTGGACTTCCTGGGGAAGACAAACAAATGATTATGAGGGGTCTCGTTTGTGGCCGTACAGAGGAGCGACCTAATGGAATGTAGGGCATCGGATAGGACCTCCTGCCAGCGGGCGATAGGGAGACTCCTTGACCGTAGGGCTAGAAGGACAGCCTTCCAAACTGTTGCGTTCTCCCTCTCCACTTGTCCGTTTCCCCGCGGGTTATAGCTCGTCGTTCTGTTCGAGGTGATGCCCTTGCTGACCAGATATCGACGAAGCTCATCGCTCATGAACGATGTACCCCGGTCGCTGTGGATCACTGCTTTATGGTTGCAGTTCCTCGCGAGCGCAGTGAGTCTCTCCACATACCCGTCCAGAGTTTCCCCGGGAACGCTGGCTGCAGGTTGAGAGCAAATGTCTGGCGTGTACCTCATTAATCGGCTTCACAAAGCGTTTCATCAGTATCTCGACCGCAGCTTCGTAATTTGAGTCACCCGGGCATGTAGTAAACGCAGCTTGCGAGCGCCGTCGACATCAGTCGCTGAGGAGTCCATATAGTCCTCAAAACACCACAGCCAATATTAAAAAATTTCCGGGGCTTCCGGCGACCGAGCATCCAGGTTGAGTTTCTCCGGCTTTAGAGCGCTGTCCATCTTGATGTGTCAGATGATTAAATTGAGATACCCTCAATTACGACACAGGAGAGAAGATAGGTAATTCAAAGGCTTTAATCATCTGAGAACTGACCAGCAGCCGAGAAGTGTGCTCATCACATGCTGCCGAGTGAGCCTCATCTTATATACCGTTTCCTGGGGGCGGAGCCAGAGGCGGAGTCCCCCAGAGTTCCAAGCCCGGTCTTAAAGGGTCAATGCATTAAAGGTAAGGTACCGTTACAGCAGCTACTGATAACATTCATCACACATAGCTATCATTTTGTAATCTTCATTCATTATGTAAGACCTCCACTTGCAAGGGCGGGGTCGCACAATAGTTTCACCAGGGTATAAATTCAGTCAAGTTGCCCAAGCTCCGGAGTAAAGAAAAATGGAAGAGAATCTCACTCATTTTGTCCCAGGTTTGGGCAGATCTGTTTACACTAACGTAACAGTTGAAATGCAGATACAACTGAAGAGCATCATTGGCAGAGGTCTTAATGATTAATCAGCCATTCTTGTTATTCAAACAGCAGCTGGCTTTTTTTTGTGAGTTGACTAAGGCATAAAGACCAGCAAGGTTTCAGGCTTAAATCTTCTCCATGCCAATTAAGTTAGCTGATTGGAGCCAGGCTGGCAATAAGTGCACTCCAAATGGCCAATCGAGGACAGTACAGGGGAATTTTGTTTCATAAATTTAGAGTACCCAATTATTTTTTTCCATTTAAGGGGAAATTTAGCTTGGCCAATCCACCTAACCTCCACATCTTTGGGTTGTGGGGGTGAAACCCACACAAACACGGGGAGAATGTGCAAACTCCACACGGAGAGTGACCCAGAGCCGGGATCGAATCTGAGACCTCGGTGCCGTGAGACAGCAGTGCTAACCCACTGCGCCACTGTGCTGCCCCAGGGGAGTTTTATTAAAGGTGATCCTACATTCCCATTGGGAAGCAGCTCTTTCAAAGCTGTAGCCTTACCTATGACCAGTTTTTCTTGCAAGTGCACTTTCGCATGGAAGATCTACAATCTTTATGGAGAACATACAATACTGACAAACATTCTCCTGGACTCTGGATTAGAGCAAAGGGAAAGATTAATTTTTAAATTGCAGATGGGTTTCCTCCCTGTAGTGATGATGCATGAATAGATCGCAAGATGCCTGAAGTAACTGGTCTTCATTACTGCAGTAAATTGAACACAAAATTTCAAACACGAGGAAATACCTTTAGAAGCAAAGGGGTTCACTTCTCAGTTCTCCTGGGTGTACACCAAAACTTTGATGGTCGAGCTATAGAATTCTTGGAAGAATTATGTCATCACCATTGAAATTCTTTATCAGGATTTTCCACTGTTCTTTGTGAACATTAAGATGGACAACTGAGATAAGAGATAACCCCAAGGAAATTCACTCCAAATAGATTTTGTTTCAAAATACAGATTAGACCAGTACTTTGAACTCTGAGAAACACCAGCCCTTGGGGCAGCACGGTAGCATAGTGGTTAGCACAAATGCTTCACAGCTCCAGGGTCCCAGGTTCGATTCCCGGCTTGGGTCACTGTCTGTGTGGAGTCTGCATGTTCTCCCCGTGTGTGCGTGAGTTTCCTCCGGGTGCTCCGGTTTCCTCCCACAGTCCAAAGATGTGCAGGTTAGGTGAATTAGCCAGGCTAAATTGCCCTTAAGGTCCAAATTGCCCTTAGTGTTAGGTGGGGTTACTGGGTTATGGGGATAAGGTGGAGGTATGGGGTTGGGTAGGGTGCTCTTTCCAAGAGCCGGTGAAACTCGATGGGCCGAATGGCCTCCTTCTGCACTGTAAATTCTATGAAATTATAATATAGTCATCAGTGTAAAGCTTTGGCCAGGTTAACCAAGATAATAAAAAATCAATATATACACCTGTAACTTCCTGTCTCCCCAGCGCCATTGAGGGGACCTCAAGGATTCACTTGGGAATCACACTTGGAATTTTCCAGTTACGGTAACAGAAACGCTAACTTCCCCTGGACAATCGTACTGCGCCGGGAACCATCCAACGAAGTGATTTAAATCGCTAACTTTGGACGATTCTGACAGTGATACACAAATAGTTTCTCTGAAAGAGTTAGAAAAAATAAAAGCACTTCAGATTTCAGTGCAAAATATTCTAAATATTCGGACACGAACCCTACACGGGGACGCCCACATACTCGCAACAACGCCCTCCCCCACCAGTGATCCAGTGATTTCACCCACACACCCCACCCAAGTAAGCACCGCACCCCAACAGTATTCCCCAACCACATACAATTCTTCATGTGCCCCCTCCGATCTGACCCCTCACCCCGACATCCCCCCGAACTCAACTGGACTTGACCCTCGTCCCACCCCAACCCCGAACCTGACCCGAACCCACCACCCAAACTAACCACAGTCCCAGTCTACCCCTCCACCAACCCTGACCTGAACCGGCCTCCATCCACCCCCCAACCCACTCGCCCATTCAAACCCAATTCCGCCGACCCGACATGCCCAACACCCTCTTACAGCCCCCAACCCCCAAAATGCCACAACGGCCCCATACCCTCAGCTTCTCCCGACATGAGCCTCAACCCCTGCTATGTCTGACCCCACCGCCCGCCAATGTCTGAAAATGTTCGACCCCCCCCCCCCCCCAATGTCCAGCTCCCCGCCCCAAATGTCAGACACCCCACCCGATGTGCCCCCCTGTCCCACCCGCTGATGTCTCACTCCGTTCCCATGTCAGAACCCCCACGTCCCATCCATTTCTCCCAGGCCTGTTATTTTCAAAGGGACATTTAAACTTCACCGACCTTATGCAGCCAGTGCCATAAAAAAAGGGGCGTGTCCTCCTTCACTCTTTTACACTTCACCGCTGAGACCTGCTGCACTGCCTCAACCTCACGCAACCTGAGTCAGGCAGGTCGGGCGAGCCAGGTGCTTAAAAAGTTGAGGTCAGATAATTGATAGAGAGAGGCAATCCGCTGCAGATTGCCCTCCAAGAAAGTTATGGCCCACGAATTGCTGACAGAAAAAGATTTTTGTATCATGACATGTTTCACTTTTTTATGCAATTCCCTTTACAGCAGCATTTATAATCTGAGCAGACAGAGGCAGATGAAAAACATGTTTATTCCTCTGTAACATGCCAAGTTAAGTCAGTACAGAAAGAATGTGCAGTTATATAGCACCTCAGGATGTCTCAAAACACCAAGTTGTCTATGAATTACTTCGGCAGTGTAGTCGCTGTAGTAAAGAGAGCAAACACAGTGGCACAGCACGATCCCACAAACAACCACAAAGCACGATATACACGTTATGGTAGAAGTTAAAATAAGTGCAACCTAAATAAGACGGGTGATATGTACCTATCACGTTGCACCTGAACAGCAGCGCGACACGCAAGGTAGAAGCCGGGAGATTCCACGCCTCCCGTGATCTAACGCAATTTTGTGAGATGTTGCAATATGAAGCCCACCCATTGTGGCCGGGATCATTTTCTGGCAAATTTGCATATTAGAGTGAGACAGCTAGTCTCTTCCTGAGATCTAACCAAGGAGTGGGATCTAAACCCTCACCTTGGAGATTCGGGCGAACGTTGTTCAGTGCTGGTCTCCACAAATGGGGACCAGATGGAGCGCCACTGGTTAGGGTTTCATAGGGGATCGGAGGCCCATAGGTGCTTGCCCTCTGGGCAGCGTGGCAGGTTGGTACTGCTGGTGCCACCTGGGCACCCTATCACTGTCAGCCTGGCCCCCTGGCACTGCCAAGCTGGCGCACTGGTGCTGCCACCTGGGTGCCAGTCTGGCACTGCTAAGGTGCCCAGATGGCACTGCCAGCTGGAAAGCCATTGCCATAGTGCCAGACTGCCACTGCCATGGTGCCAGGCTGCCACTGCCATGGTGCCAGACTGCCACTGCCATGGTGTCAGGCTGCCACTGCCATGGTGCCAAGCTGGCACTGCCATGGTGCCAGGCTGCCACTGCCATGGTGCCAAGCTGGCACTGCCATGGTGCCAAGCTGCCACTGCCATGGTGCCAGGCTGCCACTGCCATGGTGCCAAGCTGGCACTGCCATGGTGCCAGGCTGCCACTGCCATGGTGCCAAGCTGGCACTGCCATGGTGCCAAGCTGCCACTGCCATGGTGCCAGGCTGGCACTGCCATGGTGCCAAGCTGGCACTGCCATTGTGCCAGACTGCCACTGCCATGGTGCCAGACTGCCACTGCCATGGTGCCAAGCTGGCACTGCCATGGTGCCAGGCTGTCACTGCCATGGTGCTAGGCTGCCACTGCCATGGTGCCAGACTGCCACTGCCATGGTGCCAGACTGCGACTGCCATGGTGCCAGGCTGCCACTGCCATGGTGCCAGGCTGCCACTGCCATGGTGCCAGGCTGGCACTGCCATGGTGCTAGGCTGCCACTGCCATGGTGCCAAGCTGCCACTGCCATGGTGCTAGGCTGCCACTGCCATGGTGCCAAGCTGGCACTGCCATGGTGCCAAGCTGGCACTGCCATGGTGCTAGGCTGCCACTGCCATGGTGCCAAGCTGCCACTGCCATGGTGCTAGGCTGCCACTGCCATGGTGCCAAGCTGCCACTGCCATGATGCCAGGCTGCCACTGTCATTGTGCCAGACTGCGACTGCCATGGTGCCAGACTGCGACTGCCATGGTGCCAGACTGCGACTGCCATGGTGCCAAGCTGGCACTGCCATGGTGCCAGGCTGCCACTGCCATGGTGCCAAGCTGGCACTGCCATGGTGCCAAGCTGCCACTGCCATGATGCCAGACTGCCACTGCCATGGTGCCAAGCTGCCACTGCCATGATGCCAGACTGCCACTGCCATGGTGCCAGGCTGCCACTGCCATTGTGCCAAGCTGGCACTGCCATGGTGCCAGGCTGCCACTGCCATTGTGCCAAGCTGGCACTGCCATGGTGCCAGGCTGCCACTGCCATTGTGCCAAGTTGGCACTGCCATGGTGCCAAGCTAGCACTGCCATGATGCCAGACTGCCACTGCCATGGTGCCAAGCTGCCACTGCCATGGTGCCAGGCTGCCACTGCCATTGTGCCAAGTTGGCACTGCCATGGTGCCAAGCTGCCACTGCCATGGTGCCAGGCTGGCACTGCCATGGTGCCAAGCTGCCACTGCCATGGTGCCAGGCTGCCACTGCCATTGTGCCAAGCTGGCACTGCCATGGTGCCAAGCTGCCACTGCCATTGTGCCAAGTTGGCACTGCCATGGTGCCAAGCTGCCACTGCCATGGTGCCAGGCTGCCACTGCCATTGTGCCAAGTTGGCACTGCCATGGTGCCAAGCTGCCACTGCCATGGTGCCAGGCTGCCACTGCCATTGTGCCAAGCTGCCACTGCCATGGTGCCAGGCTGCCACTGCCATTGTGCCAAGCTGGCACTGCCATGGTGCCAGGCTGCCACTGCCATGGTGCCAGGCTGCCACTGCCATGGTGCCAAGCTGCCACTGCCATGGTGCCAGGCTGCCACTGCCACGGTGCCAGGCTGCCACTGCCATTGTGCCAAGCTGGCACTGCCATGGTGCCAGGCTGCCACTGCCATGGTGCCAGGCTGCCACTGCCATGGTGCCAGGCTGCCACTGCCATGGTGCCAAGCTGCCACTGCCATGGTGCCAAGCTGGCACTGCCATGGTGCCAAGCTGGCACTGCCATGGTGCCAGGCTGCCACTGCCATGGTGCCAGGCTGCCACTGATAAGGTGCTAAGCTGCATTATTTGTGCGGCGGGGATTGGGCTGGGGGATGCACCTCTTCGGGTGGGAGGGTTGGGGGGGGCACGGATCTCTTATATGTCAGTTGGGGCTTGTTGGGGGGGGGGGGCCAGTTGGGGGTTTGAGAGATCAGGACGCCATTCTGATCTCTCCCTGCACTGAGGGGTTCCGGCAAGCAGAGCTCCTCAATGCAGGGAATGGGGCTAAGTGCGGCCTCAGCCGTGTGTTCCCCGTTGAGGCTCCCATCGACCGGATGGGCATTAGGGTGTTTCTAGGCGCACCGAGCGCCCGGAAACACCCACCTAATCAGGTGCTACGGGACTTTATCCCCATTCGGGTAGATAGCGTTCGGCATGTTCACTACATTATTTCTACAAAGGAAGAAAATGACAAGCAATTGCAAGAAACGTTGGAAGCAGTGTTTGTAAACGAACTTGACTTCACCTACAGAAGGACCAGTTTAAAAAGGATGTCATTCATTCTTATATGATATATAACTGTAAATTAATTCACAGTTTGTTTAATGAGTTTCACAGTTCCAATGAGCTTATGTACTTTTGATGAACATTCATGCCTACTTTTAGGAATCTTGAAAGGCACCTGACCTCTCCAAAAGTACCTCTGACCTCCCGAATGGTATCCCAGGACTATACCGACAAAGGGGTACTTTGCTTCTCTAACAGGGACACTGACTATCCAAATAAATCCAGAAGTTCAAAACTGCTCTTACCAGGTCTAATGTGTACACATCGGGCAGCTCCAGCGGCATCTTTCCTGATGGCCAGAATGGAAAGATCCCATGCCCGATTCTGTGCTTCGAACAGGCATGTTCTATTCCAAATCTCCTGGCTGGCCGACAGCTCATTCACCTGCCCACCGTCAGCTGGTGGATTTGAAGGGCCTGGCTCCATATTTAAACACCAGTCCAGCGCACTCATATCACTCTTCCAGCCCAGATGTCTTCACCAGACTGTATAGGTGTGAGTGACACAGAGGGAAAAGGCTTGCAGCCTCATAAAGAAGTCTGTTCCTCGATTCCACCACTCTCCCTCTGAGACTGCGAGGTGTCTATGCCCCACATGGACCCCTAACTATCTCATCTGATGTCTTCATGCATCCCCCTCCAGTAAATGATGTGCTATCCCTTTGATCCCCATGTTTGTGAGCTTCACATGCAGCCTTGTCAGAGTCCAGCTTCCTTCCCCTTGTCTTCACTTTGCCTTCCAATGTTCATCTTCTTCATCCACCTCCTTGACCCTCCGCCTGCCATTGTGAGCCCTTGCCCTTACTCCATGTCCTTGCACAGCTCTCCTTCCAGATTGCCCCCCTTGTGTTTGTCAGGCCACCATCCCTGGGCCACACCTCGGACTCTAACCCGGTCAAACTTCAGACGGTTGATGGCAGATAGACATTGGTGTGTGTTACCAGGGGGAGATACTCTGTATGCTCCAACCACACTCGGTGACAAAGGTGGGTTCATGGGTCCAGCAGCATGGTGCTGTTCATGAAGACAAGTTTGTATGGAAATGGAGGGCAGGAATCGGTCTGCCCCACAGAGTAGTGAATTCTAAAGGTAGCTGCCTCTGCAAAAAGTGTATGCTTGAATCCAGAGCTGAGTCCTTTCTCGCCCCCACAAATGCCACGTTTGGGACCAGAACACTTGGACTTTGGTACCTTCTGTCAATTTTCCACAACTGGGAATTGTCATGGTGAAAATCTAGCCCAAGGTAGTTAAATCATAGAATAATAGAATTTACAGTGCAGAAGGAGGCCATTCGGCCCATTGAGTCTGCACCGGCCCTTGGAAAAAGCACTCTCCCCAAGCCCACACCCCCGCCTCATCCCCGTAACCCAGTAATCCCACCCAACCCAACCGTTTTGGACACAAACGGCAATTTAGCATGGCCAATCCACCTAACCTGCACATTTTTGGACTGTGGGAGGAAACCGGAGCCCCCGGAGGAAACCCACGCACACACGGGGTGAAAGTGCAAACTCCGCACAGTGACCCAAGCCGGGAATTGAACCTGGGACCCTGGACATGTGAAGCAACTGTGCTAACCACTATGCTACCGTGGACTATGGGGATGTTATGACTATTACTTCCAGTTGCACGTGGGCTATCAGTGAGTTATTGTGTTCCTGTTAGCTGTGAGAGGAATCTGACTGTTACTATTATTTATTGGTGTAAATTCAGTGAGTTATTATTAGTTATAGTTGGGATCAAAGTTCCTTCATCCTCTGGTTCCTCCTCTGAAAACTGCACCTCCTTCATTGGTTCCCTTCATTTCCACCTCAGGTTCTTCCCACGTGGTTGGCCACCTGTTTCTCTGAACTTTGTACCCAATAGAAGTTCGCACAAGAGCACGAGTGAAGACACTGAATATCACACACACCCAACCTTTGTAAATGGTGTCATGTGATCAGATGCCACATGTTTCATGTGGTCAGAATGTCACATGCTTCAACCAGTGCATCAAATGTGAGTTTAAAGGTTCAAATTTTACTGCTAAACTGGATTCAAAGGGTCACACGGTGGTGCAGTGTTTAGCACTGTTGCCTCACGGCACCGTGGACCCGGGTTCGATCCCGGCCCCGGGTCACTGTCTGTGTGGAGTTTGCAGATTTTCTCCATGTCTGCGCACAAGAACATGAGTGAAGATACTGAATATCACACACACCCAACCTTTCATATGCCTAGAGTGTCACCCCCACAACCCAAAGATGTGCAGGGTATGTGGATTGGCCACGCTAAATTGCCCCTTAGTTGGAAAAAAAAATTTAAATAAATAAACTGGATTCATCTCAAGCGCATGCTAACATAAAATGAGAGACTGAATTGAAAAGGCACAATCCATTTATAGAAACATTTAGCCTAAATGATGTTTGAGTAAACCCAAATTATTAACACAAGCACATCAATTTTAACTATAGTTAATTTCTGACCCAGTTTGCTAGATGACACTAGTTTGAACTTCCTCAACACACTCTAGGCATATGACTGCTACAGAATCTAGTATCTGCTCTCGAAGTCAGCTCTCGAAAATATGAAACCTTGTTTCACTTGCATACATTTAAGGAGGGCTAACAGAAAATGTCACTGATTAGTTGCTGAGTTGGGGCATTTTTCTCTCAGTGCCTATATTTACATGTTTATTCAGTCTTCATGGAATCCTTCTTCCAGAACTGAAACTGCAAATTGTTTCCAATTCTGCTTTTAATCAGCAGGGAGTAACCTCTTGACTCAACTTGTATTGGAAAGGTCAACCTCACCAAACCTAAATGCCTGAGGCGACCCAAAATGACCTGAACAGAGCAATTTTTGGGTGAAATACAAATACCCCAATTTAGTCCATCCTGACCCTTTCAATATAATGTGGCAGCAGGCATATTTATGGAGAGAAGAATGTGCAAAGCCCCTAATGAGAACAGGCTATTTGGTGCACTGAACCCAATTCATGCACTAAATCACTTTTGCCATCAGATTTTGAACAATCCCAATGTAGTCACTTCTATTATTTTGCTTGATAAATTATTTCAAACATTTATCGTTCTAAATGAGGGTTACCAACTCTCCAAGATTGACCTGGAGTCTCCAGGAATTGAAAATTCATCGTCAAGACACAACTGCGAATCAATCCTGCAGGAAAATCAATGGAGCATCAAATAGTATTTTGTTCATGTGAACAAATCTTTTCCTTACTTATAAAAGAGTCATATATGTAAGGAAAAAGGTTGTTCGACTCAGGCAAGAATCATCCAATTGAGTAATGAGAGTTGGTTTCCTTTCTGATTGCTGTAGGAAGCTGCAGGATATCTTGGGGAACTAATGGCAGGAGTGTGGGGGCAGAGGGTTGGAGGTAGGCGGTCACATGATGAAATCTTCAGTAATATATCAAACACAGTTGGCAACTTGACACTGACCCAGGATTTTAAATCCACCATTGACAAGGCATCCTGCTTGGCAGTAATGATGCTATTTGGGCAGTGGCAGAGGCCTTCCACCTACCCTAGCAACCTGTGATTAATACCGAGTGATCTCTCCAGGGTCAATATTACTTACATTTCTACAGTGGGTTTTCCCACACACACTGAGGAAATAGCCACTTATGTGACATCAGACACCAGTGGCAACTTAAAGGGGCAGGCAACCAGGGTGACACAAAGAAAAAGTGCTATTGCAAATAGAATGCTGAAATTTGCACATTTCTATTGTTCCCTTTCCAGTACAAAAGATTGTGCATTCAAGTCACTTTCCAGGATTGGAGCAGATAATCGAGATGTCCCACTTTAGTACTGAGAGAGTGACTCTACACCATGCTCCTCACTGCAATACTGCACCTCCCCTTTAGAAAATTACTCACAAGCAGGGTGGAGATAATCTACAGAATAGGTGGGTAACTGTCCAACCTACACCACCTTCAATCCAGATCCAAAATCGCTCTAACCTCAGTAATGTAGCTTCTGTATACAAATGAAACAACACTGGGTGAATAAAAGCAAATTACTGCAGACGCTGGAATCTGAAACCAAAGAGAAAATGCTGGAAAATCTCAGTAGGTCAGGCAGCGTCTGGTAGGGAGAAATGTTTTGAGTCCAGAAAACCCTTTGTCAAAGGGTGGCAAAGTCAGTAACTAGGGGACAAAGGTTTAAGGTGTGAGGGGGAAAGTTTAGAGGAGATATGTATTGGAAGTTTGTTTTACACAGAGGGTAGTGAGTGCCTGGGACTCGCTGTCGGGAGAGGTGGTGGAAGCAGATACAATAGTGACGTTAAAGAGATATCTTGACAAATACAAGAATAGGATGGGAATAGAGGGATACGGACCCCAGAAGTGCAGAAGGTTTTAGTTTAGACAGGCATCATGATTGGCACAGGCTTGGAGGGCTGAAGGACCTGTTCATGTGCCATACTGTTCTTTGTTCTTTTGCCACTTGTGTGTTTCCTTAGTCAGAAAGTGAGCTCCAGGTCATTGCTGACACCTTCTTTGAAGCATATGAGAAAATGGACCTTTCACTAAACACCCAGAAAACGTAGGTCCTCTTCCAAACAGCTCCCACATCAAAACACCTCTCCCCATCGATTAAGATCAACGCCGAGTTCCTTGGAAAATGTAAACTATTTTCTGCATCTTGGGAGCTTTTTGGCAAAGGCAGACTTAGGCAATTAACTTCATCATCGCTTCAATGTGTCAGCTCAGCCTTCATCTGACTGAGGAAAAGAGTATTTGAGGACCAGAATCACAAATCCAACATTAAGGTCATAGTTGACGAAGCAGCTGTGATCCCCAGACTCATATATGTACATCAGAGACGTGGACAACATAAAGCAGGGGGAGAAGGTGGTGTAATGGTAACGTCACTGAAATAGTAATGCAGGCTAATGGTAATTAGCCTTGGTGGCTAATGCTCTTGAGACATCGGTTCAAATCTCACCACGGCAGCAGGCGGAATTTCAATTCAAATAATAATCTGCTAGATAAAGATGCTGACCATGAAAGTATCATCGATTGTGGTACAAAGCCATCTAGTTTACCAATGCCCTTGAGGGAAGGAAATCTGTCATTCTCATCTGGTCTGGCCTATATGTGATTCCTGCACTTAACTGTCCACTTATTTCAAGGGCATTTAGGGATGGGTAACAAATGGGGACCTTGTCAGTGATGTCCACATATCATTAAAGAATAAAGATAATGGGCAGGATTCTCCATTTCGAAGACTATGGAGAATCCCGGCAAAATCGCATTCGGTGACGGGGCGGAGAAGCCCTGACGGTGACCAAATCGGGGGCGGCGCCTCTTTGGCGATGCTCTGCCTCCTGAAAGGCGACGTATTCTAGGAGTATGGCGCATGCTGTATCCACGGCCATTGCCTGAGGCCCGCCCCGCGATGCTTCATCCCTGACCGGCCGAGTTCCCGATGGCCTGGGACTCTCATAGTCTCACCCGTTGTGAACTCAGCGTGGCAGCAGCGGACTCAGTCCAGCGCCACCACAGTCGGAGGAGGGCTGATCCGTGGGCGGGGGGGAGGGTGGGGGGAGGGGGGCTTCATTCGGGGCTGGAGGCACTGTGGGGGGGGCAGTCCTGGGCACACTAACCGGCTGAAGGGGGACTATTATTGCGGTCTGGGTCCGCTTGCTGCGTCCGCTGCAGACTCCCGGCGTGCGCATGCGCGGCCACAGACACGGCAATGTTACAGGACGTATCGGCAGCTAGAGCTGGGAGCTCTACGCTACCTCCCTGCTAGCTCCCCCCCCCCCCCCCTCTCCGGAGCAGGGATTGGTTGTCGTTTTGTGCCAGTTTTCCTGGTGTAAAACACCACCGTTTTCACGCCGGCGTGGGACTTAGCCTCCCAAACGGAGAATCCAGCCCTATGTTCTCCCACTCGAGCTGAATTGCACCAGTTTCATTCATCTCCCTTCATGCTTGAGTGACTTTGAAGTACCTAGCTGTGAAACTAACCCCAATGTTTCTGAACATCAAGCTATGATTAACAGCTCCTCGACCACAGCAAAGCCAGTTAAGTGCTTTCTGTTAATTTCACAGCTGGGTACCTCAAAGCCTCTGATGGGAGACAAATTAAACAATGCAGACAGCTGGATGTGTGTGTGGAAGCTATCAACCACTGCCGAGTGAAAGCAATTTCACAGAGAATGAATGACTTGCCAATCAAAGATATGAAGAGGTTTAAACCTAGCTGACTTGGTTTTCTCTTTCAAGGAATTGACAGCATCGCCAAGCAGAAACGGCGAGCAGAAACTTATAGCCAAGTTCCGCACACATGATTACGGCCTCAACCGGGACCTTCGATTCATGTCGCATTACATTCACCCCCACACCATCTGGCCTGGGCTTCTGAAATCCTACCAACTGTCCTGGCTTGAGACAATTCACACCTCTTTAACCTGTGATTATCATTCTCTCCAGTCACTCCATCTGGACATGTATAGACTACCTGCTTCACTAGTGTCCTTCAGAGGAAGAAATCTGCCATCCTTATCCTGCTTGGTCTACATGTGACTCCAAATTCACAGCAATGTGGTTGACTATTAAAAATGTTCTGAAATGGCCACACAAGCCACTCAGTTCAAGGGCAATTAGGGATGGACCATAAGTACTGGCCCAAGCTGCAACGCCCACACCAAATAAATTAATTTAAAAAACAACTGGGAGAGTACTGTATTTCAGATGAATTGTTAAAGCAAGGTCACCTGCCTCTCGGGAGAAATAAATCATTCCACGGTAATATTCAAGATGGAACACAGCAGATCTCTGTTCTGCTGGCCAATATTTGCTTGTCAGCAAAACAGCAAAAAAAATTGAAGGCAAATAAACTGAAAATCACTAATCATTTAATTCATTGACAAATCACACAGATCATAGAATTTACAATGCAGAAGGAGGCTATTCGGCCCATCAAGTCTGCACCGGCCCTTGGAAAGAACACCTGGCTTAAGCCCACGCCTCCACCCATAACCCTATAACACAATAACCCCACCCAATCTTTTTGGACACTAAGGGCAATTTATCATAGCCAATCCACCTAACCTGCACATCGTTGGAATGTGGGAGGAAACTGGAGCAGCGGAGGAAACCCACGCAGACACGAGGATAACGTGCAGACTCCGCACAGACAGACACGAGGAGAACGTGCAGTCTCCGCATAGACAGTGACCCAAGCTGGGAATCGAACCTGGGACCCTGGAGCTGTGAAGCAACTGTGATAACCACTATGCTGCCGCGCTGCCCCACGGATGATAGCATGTATCACATTAAATAACCTTGTCCCTGAGCCCTTCAGCTGCGAGGTGTCCATGCCCTACATGGACCTTGAGCCACCGCATCTGGAGTCTTCCTGCACCTTCCTCCAGTAAGTGATGTGTTATCCCTTTGACCCCCATGTTTGTGAGTTGTTCATGCATTCATGCAGCTTTGTCAAGGTCCAGATTCCCTCCCCTCGGTCTTCCTTCTGCCTTCCATTGTTCACCTTCTTCATCCACCTCCTTGCTCCTCTGCCTCAAAACCTTTTGCCAATTACCTTAAATCTGTTCCCTCTAATTTCTGACACTCCTGCAATTAAAAATAGTTGGTCCGTCTCTGCTTTATTAAAAATCTTCATTGTTTTAAACACCTCCGTTAAATCTCCATTTATTCTTTAATCCTCCAAGGAGAAAATCCTTAACTTCCCCAACATTTCGTCGAAACTTATATCCTTCATCCCTGATATCATCCTCGTAAGTCTCCTCTGCATCCTCCCAAAGACTTAACATCCTTCTAAAAAGTTATGCCCAGCACTAGGCACAGAACTCAACCTGAGGCTTTAATCAGTCATTTAGAAATGTTTGACACAACTTGTTTTTTTTGTATATGGGAACCATCATGAGTTAATATACATTAACCAGCAGGAGCATAGCAGTAGAACAGTCAACCTAGACAACCAGAAGGAGTCATCATTTTATCATCATCAGCAGTCGAATATCACTAGTGTTCCTGCAACTGTCTGCAATGCCTTTATAAGACATGGGCTTAAACTCAGGTGTTGTCTTTCAAACTGTCCATGGTTGCTCGTTCAATAGGTGGAAAAGATTGAGATCCTGCAGGCAGGCTTCAGCAACTAGGGAACCTATATGCAACCGATAGAGGCTGGAGAGGTTGCATCTGAATAGAGCCTGGTCCAATGTCCGAACTGGGTGGTTGCATGCGCTATTGGGGAGGGTAGAAGCTAACTTGGCGAGGGACAGGAACCAGAATGTCGCATTGGAAAAGAGAACCAAGGTGCGTGAAAGACTGGGAGAGTCAGGCAGCACTAGAAAAAATGAAAACCGCTTATTGTCACAAGTAGGCTTCAGGTGAAGTTACTGTGAAAAGCCCCTAGTCGCCACATTCCGGTGCCTGTTCGGGGAGACTGGCACAGGCATTGAACCGTGCTGCTGGCCTGCCTTGGTCTGTTTTCAAAGCCAGAGATTTAGCACTGTGCTAAACCAGCCCCTCAGAGTAATTATGAATGGATTAGGTGGGATAATCTAGTAAGAATGAATGAAATAAGGTCTAAATTACGTTTACAGTGCATGAATATAAACAGATGAAGCACAGTAAATAAGGTTGTTGAAGTGCAGGCACAAAGAGCCTGCACATATATTGATTGTAATGTTATGGTGTTAAGGGGACCTGTCTCAAAAAATGGCCCAACTGGTTACGAAACAATCCTGGACACAGGTTGTGAAGGAAAGATAGGGAAAGGGAAAAGGAGAAAAGTTGGAGGTATTGAGTAAGAAGAATGTCACAGTGCTGGAGCAAGAGGACATCTCTCAGAGGCTGCAAACAATAGGGATAACATTTGGGTTAACAATATAGGCCACTAACTAGTGGGAAAGATATAGGGAAGCAAAGTTGAAGGCAGATTAGAGAGAGATGCAGAAACTATAGATATGGGAAACTTCTGAGAAAACAAAAATCATTTTTTAAAAACAAAACTGGTATTCCTACCACCCTAGAAAAGATTAAACAAACCATTAAAATATCAATGCAGGTGAGTGAGATGCAGCTTCAATGACCATGGACTGAAACCCCGCCAACATCACTAATATCTAAATGATAGCAGGGGTCTGTGCTTTTTAAGGCAGAGTCCTTTGGGATATTTGATATGTAGAGTGCTATAAGATCATGGCCTGACTGAGTTAATAATTCTATCTGCCCGGGTAGCTGTAACTTTGTTTTTAAATGTTTAAACCTTTTGTAGTAGTGGACAGAAATTAATTTCTCATAGAGAGAATCATGTAAGACTTTGTTTCCCGGCTTTGTGATAAATCATGAATATATCGCCCCTAATAATAAAGAGAAACAGATTTTATTGATTTTTTAAAAAAATCAATGCAGAATTTTCTTGACAACTCTTAAACTTGTGCAAATAGACATTGAAACATTGACAAAAGCGAACATGGAAAAAACAAGTTATAAAAATAAACTCATAGAGATATCAAGCACAGTTAACATTTCTCTGCGCTGGTAGAAATAAAAATATTCACATAGTCCTTCTATAAGGGCTGTCAATCAAGTCTCATTATGTATGCTTAACAGTACATTCGATGTACAGAACCAATGAGCTCTATTGTAACTGTGGCCATTCCGGAACTGCATTAAAAAAACACCCACTCATAATTTTCTTTAAAAGGAACTGCTGCGGCTACATCCTTATACAAGATTTAATCAAACAGACCATTTGGGGTGTCAATAACAGGACCTATAAGTATTTTACACCTCTTTCTTTTGTCCAAATAAACATTAAGCCATTGACACAATAGATCATAAACAAAAATAGCAGATTACATTTGACGTTTTAATGAAACCTAAGCAAATTTTAACTTGTCCAAAATTTTATTGCCTTCTTCCTGTGCTCTAATGCATTTTTGCTTCCATATCACTGGTGGTCGGTAAGCTTCTCGAATCGATAAATCTTGATAAAATTAATAGTCATGCGATGACACGGTCAAGGGCGAAGAAAGGAGTCATCTGGGATGGGCTAAGTGCAGAGTGGAATTAAAGGGGTAGGAGTTAAGTGGGGAAGATGACGGACGGTAGAGGGGATTGGAGGCGCAAGCCTCCGGTAAGGTTGGCAACGTGGAACGTCCGGGGACCGAATGGGCCGGTTAAAAGGTCACGGGTGTTCGTGCACCTCAGGAGCTTGAAAGTGGGGGTTGTCTTTTTGCAGGAGACACACCTCCGTGTGAAGGACTAGGTTGGGTTAAGGACGGGGTGGGTCGGGCAGGTTTTTCACTCGGGATTTGATTTGAAATCGAGGGGTGTGGCGATTTTAATGAGCAAATATGGGGGGTGTTTGTGACCGTGTTTGAGGAGATGTTCATCGCAATGGGCGGGGGTCCAAAAAGGAGAAAAATCTGTACAAACTGTAAAGTTTATTGTTGAGAAGAATGTTTCCCGGGGTGTTTATTTGCTGTGAACTACTTTGATACAAGTTTGAATAAAATTCGTTAAAAAAAAAATTATAGTCACATGGGCACATGCAGTTAATTATGGAAAGTCAGTAGGGATTTGTTAAGTACAAGCAGCGAACGTTACGCCTCCGGGAAACACGCGGCTAGGGGACTGGAGAATCCTGCCCATGGTGTTAATCCAAATCACTGGGAGACAACACTGTACACTGTCCTCCGATCCGAAATCCAACTGTTCACCAATACAAAGAATGTATGTCAATAGCTGCTGAAGGAAAATTTAATAACAGAGACAGTGTAATGTTGGAGTTTGGTCATGAAGACAGGATGTATTTTTATGCTATAATTACAACCAATTTTACATTTAATAATATTTCATTTGAAACTTCTAACTTGTGTTACTCAGTAGACACTATTTAGCCAATTTTAAATTCTGAGGGTGCAAATCAATACAACCCAGGTCACAGTGATTTTTACATTCTATGGTGTACCTTACCTTTGCGTTGTGACCGTGAACTCCAAACTTTCCTGCTCCCCAGACAGGTGACTTGTGTCAAAAATCACGCTGAATTCATACTACAGGGATTAAAAAGAGTATTTGGAGGTGAACAAATGAACCAATGGAATCTTATCTATCTTCCAGGGTGTTATGACGACCAAAAGTGCCGAGTGCTACACTCACACATCTCTGCTGATGTTTTGCAATGCAAGATAGAGACTGAGCTACATCCACTATCCAGTTACTCCAGGCATTTTAATGAACTGTCGCTGTTAACCTTTATCCGAGGACCAAGGCAGCTCTGTCAAACAACCTATAGTTTTATCTAATCTAATGGATTTCTGGGCCCCACATTCCACAGAAGGCATAAACAACACATGCAAGGCCTTCAGTGGGGGACATCCCGTAATAATGGCTCTTAAGATGGAGACCTGTGAGTTCAAAGCATATTGATAAACAAAAAGTGTTTTTTTTAAATCAGTTTTATACAAAGAAAATAAATCTGGATGAAATAAAGAGAAATAGAAGGGGGAAAGTATCAATGCCTTCAATAATTCAAAAATCTCTGATAAACACATATCAAACATCACACATACACTGTCCCATGGGACATCACTGTATAAACCTCCTGCTGATAAATCACCAATGAATCTGAGCAAAGAACAGTCAGGTTGTTTTGTTTTTAATTCATTTCCAGGATGTGGGCATCGTTGGTTGCGTCAGCATTTATTGCCTCTCCCAAACTTCCCTCCATTTCAGAGGGCATTTGAGAGTCAACCACATTTTTGTGGGTCTGGAGTCACCTCTAGGCCAGGCCATGGAAGGGCGGCATATTTCTTTTCCTAAAGGAGATTATTTAACCAGATGGGGTTCTTGGCCATAGTTTCGTGCCTTTTAATTGCAGACTTTAATTAAATTCAAATTTCATCATCTGCCGTGGTAGGATTTGAACCCAGGTCCCCAGAGCATTACCCTGGGCTGTGGATTACTAGTCCAGTGATCATTTCACTAACCTACCACCTATCCTTTGGTGCAGAATCTGTCATCTGGAAAGATGTCATGATAGAGATGAGGTAGTGGAAAAATCCCCAGTGTAATTGTTATCTATCTCCTCTTGTTGAGTTTAAATTTCCAGGTCACCCCAGCTGAGGAGGAAAGGGGACGTATGACAGGACTGGAGAAGGTTAACAGGCTGCAGAGGGCAAGAGGGAGGAGGTGGTGCAAAAGATGAAGGTAGAAAAAGGAATAAAAAAAAACAATATTTGAGGTAATGTAGACCATTGGAGAAAACCGGAGGATCACGATCGTAGAATCTCTCCATGCAGAAGGAGGCTATTCGGGCCATCAAGTCTGTACCGACCCTCTGAAAGAACACTCTACCAAGGCCATTTCCCCATTCTATCCCCATAACCCACCTACACATTTTTGGACACCAAGGTGTAATTTAGCATGGTAAACCCACCTAACCTGTGCACCCTTGGACTGTGGGAGGAAACCGGAGCACCCAGAGGAAACCCACGCAGACATGGTGAGAATGTGAATGTGCAAATTCCACACAGACTGTCACCCAAGGTTGGAATTGAACCCAGTTCCCTGGCGTTATACGGCAGCAGCGCTAATCACTGTGCCACCGTGCCACCCTGCATGTGACATGCTGACCCCTGCAGCTGATCCTATTGATCCTATAGCAGTTCCCCTTTTGAGGGAGAGAAAGGTTTCTCGACTTCAGAAATATTATCTAAAATGTTGCAGGGTTTTTCCTGGTTTACTCTTTTCCATTTTTTGCCTGTTCATTTCTGTGGGAACTATAAATTGACCAGGACAGGAACATAAAATCTCAGCCAATCAATTTGTACCTCAGATAAACAATACAAAGCCGTAAGCCAAGTTTCTAACTGAGCCGGACCCGTCTTCCTTACCAGATTTTATATAAAAATAGCTCAGTGCTTTCTTTATTTAAAACTGCACAGAGAAATTGCACTTATTTTCCTCTCCTCACTTTGCAGCAGCCGTTTCCAAAGGGAAATGTAATCACAACACCATTAATCATAAGACCAGCTGCACAATCCTTGACCCTTCATGAATGTGACCTACAAGGAACTTAATTACCAACGCAAGTGTGATTCAGGATATACACTTAATATAGAAATTTCCAAGTGTGGAATATGCATGTTCCGAAGAAAATATCAGCAAGACTCAGCATTCAGCAGATTGTGAGAGAAGCAAGAAGAAGGAAAAACCTACTTGACCTCATCCTCACGATCTACCCGCTGCCAATGCATCTGTGATGCACTATCAATTGCGAGAAGACGAGAGTAGAATGTAATCGAGGCTTTATTACACTGAGATGTGTGGCCTCCTGCAGCAGCTGACGATATGGCTGCTGTACGGGGAGCACACATATTTATACTCCGCCTACTGGGCGGAGCCAGCAGGCAGGGATCTACCCCCGTACCTGTATTACAGGGGCCTTACCATAAAACACACATATATATATATATATATACAGTATATACATCAGTGGTGACTACCACATTCACCCCCTGTTAAAAAAATGAGTCCAGCGGGGGTGGTGGAGAACTATATACAGAGAGTTGTGTTTAAAATTACAGATAATATTATAAATTTAGGCGGTCTGGTACCTTGATCTGCCGTCAAGAGCGTCGCCGTGGTGGCGACTCAGGCGTCGGCTTGGTCTTCGGTGACACCAAGAGTGTGTCGAAATCCTCTTCATCCCCGGGTGTGAGCAAGGGGAGGACGGATTATCCTGGAGTGGGGGCTGCAGTGGGATGCGCTGGGGGAAGGGAGGGTGGCGCCAGGGCAGGGTGGGGGTGTGTGGGGACCCAGCTGGTGCCCCTGAGGGAGACTGTGTCTTGGCGGCCATTGGGGTACGCTACGTAAGCATACTGTGGGTTGGCGTGGAGTAGCTGTACCCTCTCAACCAACGGGTCCACCTTGTGGAGTCGCACATGTCTACGGAGGAGAACGGATCCTGGAGCTGCCAGCCACGTTGGGAGCGAAACCCCGGAGGTGGACTTCCTAGGGAAGGCAAAGAGATGTTCATGGGGGGGTTTCATTAGTCGCGGTGCACAGGAGTGACCGAATGGAGTGAAGTGCATCGGGGAGGACCTCCTGCCAGCGGGAGGCCGGGAGGTTTCTGGACCATAGGGCCAGCTGGACGGCCCTCCAGACAGTCCCATTCTCCCGTTCCACCTGCCCGTTTCCCCATGGGTTGTAGCTGGTCGTCCTTCTCGAGGCAATGCCCCTGTTGAGCAGGTACTGGCGCAGCTCATCGCTCATGAATCAGGATCCCTGGTCACTGTGGACGCAGGCGGGGAAGCCGAACAGAGCGAAGATGGTGTTGAGGGCTTTGATGACGGTTGCAGACGTCATGTCAGGGCATGGGATGGCGATGGGGAATCGGGAATATTCATCGACCACACTGAGGAAGTACGTGTTCCGGTCGGTGGAGTGTAGGGGCCCTTTAAAGTCCACGCTGAGGCATTCAAAGGGGCGGGAGGCCTTCACCAGGCGCGCACGGTCTGGTCAGTAGAAGTGCGGTTTACACTCCACACAGACCTGGCAGTCTCTGGTGATAGCTCTGACTTCCTCGATGGAGCAGGGCAGATTGCGGGCGTTGATGAAATAGTAAAAACGGGTGACCGCTGGGTGACAGAGATTGTCGCGCAGGGTCCGGAGTAGGTCCACTTGTGCGCTGGCACACGTACCTCAGGATAGGGCATCGGGTGGCTCGTTGAGCTTACTGGGGCGAAACAAAATCTCGTAGATGTAGGTGTAGAGCTCGATCGTCCACGTCAAGATTTTATCGTTTTTGATCTTGCCCCGCTGTGTGTTGTTGAACATGAAGGCAACCGACCGTTGGTCAGTGAGGAGAGTGAATCTCCTGCCGGCCAGGTAATGCCTCCAATGCTGCACAGCTTCAACAATGGCTTGGGCCTCCTTTTCGACGGAGGAGTGCCGAATTTTGGAGGCATGGAGGGTGCGGAAAAAGAATGCCATGGGCCTGCCTGCCTGGTTGAGGGTGGAGGCCAGAGCGAAGTCTGATGCATTGCTCTCTACTTGGAAAGGCAGCATCTCATCGACCGCGTGCATCACGGTCTTGGCGATGTCGGCCTTGATATGGTTGAAGGCCTGGTCAGCCTCGGCCGTCAGGGGGAAAATGGTGGATTGAATGAGTGGGCGGGCCTTGTCCGCATAGTTTGCCACCCACTGGGCATAATACGAAAAAACTCCAGGCATTGTTTGAGGGCCTTGGGGCTGTGGGGGAGGGGGAGTTCCATGAGGGGGGCGCATGCGATCGGGGTCGGGCCCCAGACTCTGTTCTGGACCACATAGCCGAGGATGGCTAAGCAGTTTGTGCTGAACACGCACTTTTCCTTGTTATACGTGATGTTGAGGAGAGTGGCGAAATTTGGAAAGGTTGGCGTCATGGTCCTGCTGATCATGGCCACAGATGGTGACATTGTCCAGATATGGGAAAGTGGCCCGCAGTCCGTACCGGTCAACCATTCGGTCCATCTGCCGTTGGAAGACTGAGACCACATTGGTGACGCCAAAGGGAACCCTAAGAAAGTGGTAAAGGCGGCCGTCTGCTTCGGACGCAGTGTATGGGCCATCCGCCTTACGGATAGGGAGCTGGTGGTAGGCAGATTTCAGGTCCACTGTCGAGAAGACCCGGCACTGTGCAATCTGATTGACCATATCAAATATGCGTGGGAGGGGTTACGCGTCGAGCTGCGTGTACTGATTGATGGTCTGACTGTAGTTTCTAAAAAACTCCTGTTTTTTGCCCCAGTTTTGACCTCCATCATTTGGGTTCTCCAGGGGCTGTTTCTGGCCTCGATGATGCCTTCCCAAAGCAGCCGCTGGACCTCGGGCCTGATGAAGGTCCTGTACTGGGCGCTGTACCATCTGCTCCTGGTGGTGACGGGTTTGCAATCCAGGGTTGGAAAGGTGTGTCGACCTTAAGGGTCACAAGGCCGCACACGGTAATGGGTGGTAGGGGCCCGCCAAATTTCAGGGTTAGGCTCTGGAGGTTGCACTGGAAGTCCAGGCCGAGTTGCAAGGCAGCGCAGAGGTTGGGGAGGATGTAGAGGTGGAAGCCGCTGAACTCTACGCCCTGGACGGTGAGGGTGGCGATGCAGTACCCACGGATCGCCACGGAGTGGGATCCGGAGGCCAGGGAGATTCTCTGGTTAGCGGGGTGTACCGCGAGGGAGCAGCACCTTACCGTATCGGGGTGAATGAAGCTCTCAGTGCTCCCAGAGTTCAGCAGGCAGGTGATCTCGTGCCCGTTGACATTCACCACCGTTGTTGAAGCGGTCGCGAGGTTGTGTGGTCGAGACTGGTCAATCGTGACCAAGGCGAGATGCGGCTGGTCGTCGGCGGATGCAGGCGATGAGGGGCCTGATGAGGTGCCCGACAGGCAGGGGTCCTGAGTCGGGTAAGATGGCGGTGCCCACGGGCCTCACGTGCCCTGGGGCAGGTAAGATGGCGGCGTCCATTGGTCCTGGGAGAGACAAGATGGCGGCGTCCACGGGCTGCACGTGTTGTGAGCAGAGCAAGATGGCGGCGCCCACTGGCCGCACGTGGGGGGTGCCAGGACAATAGCGGCGATTGAGCGGGCCTGGCAAACTGCAGCGAAATGTCCATTCTTGCCACAGGCCTTGCAGAGGGCGCTCCACGCCGGGCAGCAGTGTCGGGGGTGTTGTGACTGCCCACAGAAGTAGCATTTGGGTCCCCAGGGGTTGGTTGGCTACCGCGCGGCACAGGCGTGGGGTTGGCTGAGGGCGGTCACTGATGGGTTCCACGATGGGGTGGCTGTCTGCGGGGTCAACAATGCACGGGGGGGTAGGCCGCGCGGTCAGGGGCATAGGCCTGAACGTTGCGTGATGCAACCGTAAGTAAGGGCGCTAGTCTTTTAGTCGCCGCGAGGTCGAGCGTGGCCCCTTCTAAGAGGCTCTGGCGGATGTAGTCAGACCCTATGCCCGTAACAAATGCGTCTCTCATCAGCACATTCGAGTGTTCCGTGGCCGAAACGGCCTGACAGTCACAGTCTCTAACTAGGGCGTGCAGGGCACGCCAGAAATCTTCCACCGTGTGGAGAGGAGATGCCTGGCGTAGATTTTGTTAGTCCGCTGAGCCTAGTTTTCCTTCAGTAGCGCCATGGCCATTGCATAGGTCGGCGCGTCCTGGACGAGGGGAAAAACGTTGGAGCTCAGCCGCGTGTACAGAATCCGGAGCTTCTGGGATTGTGTCTGGTGCAGACCCGATGTACGCTCCAAAACAGGCTAGCCAACGTTCAAACTCCTTTTTGGCATTGTCTGCTTGAGGATGCAGCTGCAGGCAATCCGGCTTGATGCGGAGGTCCATCTCTGAAAAATCTCAGTGTAATAAATGGATGCACTATCAATTACGAGAAGACGAGAGTAGAATGTAATCGAGGCTTTATTACACTGAGATGTGTGGCCTCCGACAGCAGCTGACGAAATGGCTGCTGTACGGGGAGCACACATATTTATACTCCGCCTACTGGACGGAGCCAGCAGGCAGGGATCTACCCCTTTGCCTGTAATACAGGGGCCTTGCCATAAAACACATACATATACAGCATATATATCAGTGGTGACTACCACAATCTGTCCGTGACAGTATTGGTAGGAAAGACTACCACACAGTCGTTGTGGAGCCAAAGCCCAGTTGTCACACAGTGCACGCTCTCCGACATTTTGTGTGACACGGCCACTGTGCTAAATGGGAAGGCAGCTCACAATTGGACACCCATGAGGTGCTGTGGGACCTCAGCCACAGCACAATTGTCTCCACTAAATTTGTAATCTTGTGTCCCAGAATATTCCTCACTTTACCATTGCTGTCGAGCCAGGGGACCAACCCCGGGTCTGTGAGGAGGTTCAAAATCTGGGTAGCCTAACAATAAGTTACCAAAGTGGTGAAGCTACAACACAGGACTATATGCCTGTTTAACACTGAAAGGAGCATTCAATGGGCGACACGGTGGCACAGCGGTTAGCACTGCTGCCTCACAGTGACAGGGACCCTGGTTTAACTCCAGCCTTGAGTGACAGTCTATGTGGAGTTAGGAGTTTGTACGTTCTCCTCGTGTCTGTGTGGGTTTCTTCCGGGTACTCCGGTTTTCTCTCGCAGCCCAAAGACGTGCAGGTTAGGTGGATTGGCTATGCTAAATTACCCCTTTGTGTCCAAAGGTTAGGTGGGGTTACTGGACTATGAAGATAGAGTGGTCCGTTCATAGGTAGGGTGGCTCTTTCAGAGGGTCAGTGCAGACTTGATGGGCCAAATGGCCTTCTTATGCACTGTGGAGATTCTATGAATACACAAGAGCTTGGTGACTTTTTGAATGTTGTCTATTGCACCTAATTATAATGCATGAAATTGTCCAACCAATTGTTCTTGATACACATTCACATCACACAAAGTACTAGAGTGTTAAATTACAAAATATCACCGCAAGTATCTTTTCATTTAGCCTACAAAGAGTTGTCGGAAGGTATGTTGGAAAAATAATGGCAAGTATTTGGTTAAAATGTTAATGAAGCCTATAAATCAGACCGATGATCAAACAGCACATGAAGCAAGGTACTGCTGTGGAATGGAACTGATCAGCGTTGTAATTAACTACTGTAATCTTATACAGGTAACCTGAGGTTTACTGGGGTTCAGAAGGAAATGTGATCTATGATTCACGTATTATGGCTTTTGGGGGCATTGGTGGGGTCCATGCTAGCTGTGTGGAGAAATATGAATTGCTGTGCACTTTGTGTTTTCTTATAACTACCTATTAAAAAGTGTGTGCCTACAAACACTTCCTGTCAACATTTCCATTCTAAATTCCCGTTTACACATTTACACTGGAAATTGCCTATGTAAACATCTCACGCTTTAGGTAGACCCTCCTATCAGCATTGGTATGGCAGTGCCTCATTTCTGACCTGAAATGAGGCCTGAACTGAAGTCCCTGTGCACCAAATATACTTTTCTGTGGCAGTGGTTGGCACTGCTGCCTCATGGCGCCGAGGACTTAGGTTTGATCCCGGCTCCGGGTCACTGTCCGTGTGGAGTTTGCACATTCTCCCCGTGTCTGCGCGGGTCTTAGTCCCACAACCCAAAGATGTGCAGGGTAGTGGATTGGCCACGCTAAATTGCCCCCTAATTGGGAAAAAAATATGCTTCCCAAATTAACGCAAATTGGACTACATCATGTTAAATAACAATAAAGGTTGCAGATCCCTCATCCGGAATGCTTGGGGCCAGAAGTGCATCTGATTTCTGAATTTTTAGGATTTTGGAATATACTGCGCAAGCGCGGCACGCATTGGGAACTGTGCATGTGCGGAACGTTAGGAACTGCGTATGTGTGGAATGTTGGAACTGCACATGTGCAGAGCATTGTGAAATGCGCATGCACGGCAAGCATTGGGAACTGCACATGGGTGGAACATTGGGAACTGCGCATGTGCGGCAAGTATTGGGAACTGCACATGGGTGGAACATTGGGAACTGCGCATGTGCGGCAAGTATTGGGAACTGCACATGGGTGGAACATTGGGAACTGCACATGGGTGGAACATTGGGAACTGCGCATGTGCGGCAAGTATTGGGAACTGCACATGGGTGGAACATTGGGAACTGCACATGGGTGGAACATTGGGAACTGCACATGGGTGGAACATTGGGAACTGCACATGGGTGGAACATTGGGAACTGCGCATGTGCGGCAAGTATTGGGAACTGCACATGGGTGGAACATTGGGAACTGTGCATGTGCGGCAAGTATTGGGAACTGCACATGGGTGGAACATTGGGAACTGCACATGGGCGGAACATTGGGAACTGCGCATGTGCGGCAAGTATTGGGAACTGCACATGGGTGGAACATTGGGAACTGCACATGGGTGGAACATTGGGAACTGCGCATGTGCGGCAAGCGTCGGGAACTACACATGGGTGGAACATTGGGAACTGCGCATGTGTTGAAAGAAAGTACGGATTTTGGAATTGTTTAGTTTTCGGAATTTCGGATAAGGGATGCTCAACCTGTATTATAAAGTATTATACATGAAATTAAGACAGAAGACAGAATTTCATAGTCCCTCTGACTGCTTTCTAATCTAATTTCACTTGAGTACCATACTTGTCATTCACTCTGCATCCCACGTCACAGATCAATGGCACCTATGAATCTGATGTATAGTACGTATTTCCTGAAGCACATTCTTCTCCCACCGTCACATTCAGGTCTATTTTTGCTGCTAAACCTAAACTGTACACTATCTTCCACCAGATGATCTCAAGCAGTGTCAGTCAGAGAGGAGCGTGAGGAGGAAGAAATCAGTGAAGTCAGGTTCCACTCAGCCCATCCTCGTCTCCTTGTACTTACACATGGTGGACAGCCTTCCTTCTGCACTGTAGGGATTCTATGATATCCTCAATGACATTGTAGCTAATGTGTCACTCGCCTCTTCTAGAGTATTACCCACCCGACAGCCAGCTGGACTTGCCAATCAGACAGGCCTCCATGTGGGGATTTGTTCAAAAAAATGTGCGTGCAGTGGAGTTAAATCTTCACAGCATTTGTGGATTTCTGGACTTCTGGGTTTTCTGGCCTAACTCCTCCCCACTACTTGGAAACCCTATTCCAGTAAATATCATGGACCAAGTGTTTTGGAATGCTGTAAAAGATTTCTTGCTCAGTTTTTTTTTAAAACAATATGATTTTTGTCCCAGACTTTCACTCAGAAAAAATTACATCACTTAATGCATTTATTTTAATTTCATCTGAACTTAACTATTTTACAAGAAACTTAATGTAATGCATGCAAAAATAAGTAATAACAGATGGCAGTCTTGTGAATCAAATATAATGTTTATCTACTTAATAAGTATAAATCAACAGAGCCTTATGAATCAAACAACACATTTAGGCGTTTCATCCTGTACCAAATTGCTGCATTTTGTTGAAAGCTGAGCTAACTTGTATTAGAAGTCACCACTGTTAGTAAATAAGGGCGTCTGATGAAATGTTGAATTCTACTGTATTAATTAAAGGGACAAATCATTTAACAGTTAAATCAAAGCATCATGATCATGCCTGGACTCTTATCTCTGAGACAGGAATTCAAATCAGAGTCTTGATTGGCATCCGGTGTTAGCTCCCCGAATAGAAGGTGAATGCTAGGAAAATATTATTAGTGGAAAGCAGGAATGAGGGAAAAGTGTAGAGAAATAACGTGGAATTTTGAGAGAATTAGAGAAATGTGTTGCAGAGCATTCCCTCAGTGTATTAATAAATCTGCAGTTTTCATAGATCAAGGGATTTGTACTCATTCCATGTTCACGTATGTTTTTAATGAATATGCTTCCGTCATACCTCAGCGAAGCCAGACTAGCAAATGTCTTAATTTCTGAAGGATAGTCAGGTAGGGAGGGAGAAATGTACCAGCAAGAAATTCACAATAAGCTACTGGACCTCTCTTACCGAACAAAGCAAACCTCCTGCAGAAAGACAGACCATGACCTTGTTGTCTAAGAGGGTCCCAGAGGGCAAATCGAATTGGAACAACCAAAACAGAGATGTTCTGTGATTGGAAAGAAAGGACAAAAAAAAAAGGAGTCCAGAACGGGGTTAACCTGTTTAAAGTGGAGCTGTGCTGTCAGCATTGTGAAGGCAAAGGAAATCCATGCACAGGGACAATGACTAGCCAGTCAAAGCTTGAGAGAAATTAATCAGAACAGGCTGTTACTGTACCATCTGGTGTAAATATAATAGACTCAGCACTCTACCTTGGACTGCGACCTCATGAAAGGAAATCCCACGCTGCATTTCAGGAAGTCCGACTCCATCAGTTCACAGGAAGTGCCCTTTTTTTCCTGAAATGATGGGCAGGGTAAGAAATTACCAATCATAACTGGAAACCGGGTTCCGAACAATAGTCAATAAAAGTTACGGGACACCAACTCTCTCTTCAGCAGTTATTTCATTCCTGGGTAAATTGAACAGTAATTAAAGGACTAAAAGGAAATATATATGAATTCATTACATTCTAACTTTAAAAACAAATCTTTGCAATTCAGGTCTGTAAAAACATTCGGGACAATACGTCAGTCCAGTTCTCAGAAAATCTGTTAATCCTGCAGTCTCATCAGTGAATGTTTTTAATACAATCCCATAGAACTGAGATCACTGAGAAGCTGAACTCCTTTCTGCTTTACACCTCGTCAGACAGCTCGGTTTGCTTCAGCAACAATTGTAATTTCTAATGAATGGAATTGGTGCTAATGCTGGCAGAAAGCTCACTGGCATCACCAAGGCAGACAGGCAAAGTAAGTTGAAATCCAAGACCAATCACATAGGAGGGCAGCAACTGAATCACATGGGACAGAGTTAGGTGTTGATGTGTAAAACTGCAATAACGTAAAATGCTAGAAATGTACAGCAGCTGAGGCTAACAGAGTTAATATTTCAGGCCAATTATTTTACTTACTCAAACTTGGTACCATTTTACCTCTACACAGTTGGTTCAAAGCACATTCCAGTACTTGAACAGATCATCTAAACTTGACCATCAAGTGAAATACTAACGATGTACTGCATTGTCAGAGGTAGAAACATGGAAACATAGAAAACTGGTGCAGGAGTAGGCCATTCGGCCCTTCGAGCCTGCATCATCATTCAATATGATCATGGCTGATCATGCAAATTCAGTATCTCACTCCCGCTTTCTCGCCATTCTCTTTGATCCCTTTAGCCACAAGGGCCATGTTCAGCTCACTCTTGAATATATCCAACAAACTGGCCCTAACAGCTTTCTGTGGTCGAGAATTCTACAAGTTCACAACTCTCTGAGAGAAGACGTTCTTCCTCATCTCAGTCCTAAATAGCTTATCCCTTATTCTTAGGCTGTGACTCCTAGTTCCGGACATCCCCAACATCGGGAACATTCTTCCAGCATCTAGCCTGTCCAGTCCCAACAGGATTTTATATGTTTCTATTAGATCCCCTCTCAAAACTCCAGTGAGTACAAGCCAAGTAAATCTATTCTTTCTTCACATGTCAGTCCTGCCATCCTGGAATTAGTCTTGTGAACCTTCGCTGGACACCCTCAGTAGCAAAAATGTTTTTCCTCAAACTAGGAGGCCAAAACTGCACACAATACTCAAGGTGTGGCCTCACCAAGGCCTTGTATAACTGCAGCAAGACATCCCTACTCCTGTACTCAAATCCTCTCGCTATGAAGGCCAGCATGCCATTAGCTTTCCACACCGCCTCCTGTACATGCATGCCAACCTTCAGCGACTGTTCCACCATGACACCCAGGTCTCGTTGCACTTCCCCTTTTCCTAAACTGCCACCATTCAGATAATATTCTTCCCTGCTGTTTTTGCCACCATGGTGGATAACCTCACATTATATTGCATTTGCCTAGTATTTGCCCACTCAGCCAACCTGTCCAAGTCACCGTGCAGCCTCTTTGCATCCTCCTCATAGCACACACTGCCACCCAGCTTAGTGTCGTCTGCAAATTTGGAGATATTGCGTGCAATTCCTTCGTCCAAATTGTTAGTGTATATTGTGAACAGCTGGGGTCCCAGCACTGAACCCTGCGGTACCCCACTAGTCACTGCCTGCCACTCTGAAAAGGACCCGTTTATTTCCACTCTCTGCTTCCTGTCTGCCAACCAGTTCTCTATCCATGTCAATATATTACCCCCAATACCATGAACTTTAATTTTGCTTACTCTCTTGTGTGGGACCTTGTCAAAAGCCTTTTGACAATCCAGATACAGAACATCCACTAGTTCACCCTTGTCCAAATGGCTGTGTTTGCGGACAAGTCGTTACGCCAAGCTCCTATTTCTCTGCTCACGCAGTTGTAAAAGATCCCATGACACTGTTCAACGTATCCATGATGTGGAGATGCCGGCGTTGGACTGGGGTGAGCACAGTAAGAAGTCTTACAACACCAGGTTAAAGTCCAACAGGTTTGTTTCAAACACGAGCTTTCGGAGCACGGCTCCTTCTTCACCTGAAGAAGGAGCCGTGCTCCGAAAGCTCGTGTTTGAAACAAACCTGTTGGACTTTAACCTGGTGTTGTAAGACTTCTTACTGTTCAACGTATAACAGCACAGTTTTCTTGGTGTCCTGGCCAATGTATATGCCTCAACTCACAACAGGAGAAACAAATTAACTCATTCATCTGGTCTGTGGTTGTGAAATTCTGCCCTGTTGAAATTGTTTGCTGAGTTTGCCTACATACTAACAATGATGAGTTTTCACAAAGGAATTCAGTGACTGCGAACCACTTTGTGATGTCCCGTCGATGTGAAAGGTGTGATCTTAATTCATGTTAATTTATTTCTTTGGTAGTTTACAATGTTAACAAATGGTGATACTGCCTATTGCAAACTCAACCAAATGTTGGATATGGCTGAGAGAGGGTTTAGCGGGTCTGAAATGTAAACAGTTTACAAGCAGATTGATGATAGTGACCAGCTGCTGTCTGCTGGTATGACCCCTTCTGCCTGGGAATTTTTAAACAGCATCAAAAGTGGAACTAACCCTTAGAAGCACAGGCTCCTCTGCTCAAAACAAGACATTGTTACAAATGCTCTGCAATGCTATTTTGCAACAAAAGGAAAAGCATTTTTCCTATAACTGGTTTGGGTAAACGTTGGCTCGATAAAGTAGCGAGCCAGCTGGTCTGCACTGTAAAATGTATCTCAGAAGGGTAATACACTGACCGATGTGGTGGGGAGCAGAGAATATCTAACCAATTTGACGGCTGAGTTTAACTTTCAGCTCCTGTGGCAAATGGGTGGCTGTGGATCAGCTGACCATTTTCCAGCCTCCTGATTTCATTTCCATTTCCAAACAAATGGAAAATCAGGCAGGTTAATTAATGGAGGGTCAATTCACAATTGTCTGTTTTCTGCTCCTGAAGTCTCAACGCCCTACTCCATATGGCCCATTCTTAATTACTATGGGAAGATGACATTTCTCAGACTGTATGAACGGTGCAGTGGTATTGTCTGGGGGGGGGGGGGGGGGGGGGGGGGGGGGGGGTTGGAGGGAGGAAGGTGGGGCATGTAATCCAGGTCAAGACATGCTTACGGTTTGCTTTGAACCGTATGGAGCACTCCTGTCCCTCCCGGCTCATAAAGAAACCGAAAATAAAATAACAAGACTTAAAATGACTACGATTCAAGTCAGGCCTGTGAAGGAAGCTACCATTATTCCTCTGTTCAGGCCTCAAACTACAGTTGCAGATCGTGTCCTGATGACTTTGTCTGATCTGATCAGCATGTTTAACGAAGGACCTATTTTCAGCATATAGGTCACGATTCAAAGGCCACGCTGCGCCCGAAAAGCAGCTCGAGGCGGCACAGCATGGCCGATAAAAGCCACGCTCCTGGGATCTACATGGGTCGTAACGCCTAGCGAGATCTAATGTGATGTAAATTTTTTAGCAAATCTGGTGATTACAGCGAGACAGCTAAATCTGTCTTCAAGACTGCCTATCATTGTTCATTTGCAGCAGAGATTTCTTGCTTGTAATTCAAAGTAGAAATCTGGGCCGGGATTCTCCCCTACCATGTGAGGCGGGGGGTCGCGGCGTTGTGGAGTGGCGAGGACCACTCCGGCGTCGGGCCACCCCAAAAGTGCGGAATTCTTTGGCGCCCCGCCAGCCGGGGCCGAAAGGCCTTCACCGGCCGGCGGAAGTCCGTGCATGCGCGGAGCGTCAGCGGCAGCTGACGTGATCCCAGCGCATGCGCGGGGGAAGGGGTCTAGAAAAAGTGCCCCCACGGCACAGGCCCGCCCGCCGATCGGTGGGCCCCGATCGCAGGCCAGGTCACCGTGAGGACACCCGCCGGGGCCAGATCGCCCCGTGCCCCTCCCCCCAGGACCCCGGCGCCCGCCCGCGCTGCTAATCCCGCCGGCACCAGACGTGCTTTGATTCCCGCTTGCGGGAAAGGCTTGTCAGCGGCGGGACTTCGGCCCATCGTGGGCCGGCGAATCGCCGCAGGGGCCCACCAACCGGCGCAGCCCGATTTCCGCCTCTGCCGATTCCCGTGTGGCAGAGAATTCGGGCCACGGTGGGGGCAGGATTGACACCGGCCCCGGGCGACCCCTGTTCTTTCCTCACTCTATGAAAAGGCAGCTGAGGTCAAACGTTGTTCCTTCCCTCTCCCAATTGGGGACCAGCTAAGATCTATTTATTCATGCACCCATTGGGATTTGACATCAAACATTCCTTATCTGTAGATCCTCATATCGCATTTCACAGTTTGTTTATTTATTAAGATATCTTGGGAGATAATCCCTCTTCACCTCCACATCCCTTTCTATTTCTATAGCTGAAAGGCATAAACAGACCCAATGAAATGTTACTAAGTACAGTGGCCAGATTTATTACTGAGGCGGGGAACGTTCTTGACTTGGCAGATCTCCCTCAGTTCATAGGGCTCTTTATATTCAGTTTTTGCTCTGGAAAGGTTGGGGTAGGATTGAATCAGGCCCACCATCCTCGGAGACAGATTATAGGTGGCCATTGTGGTGATATGCATCACTGTAAATACACAAGGGGTTACTGTAAATACACTACAACTAAGTAAACACAAGAGGGAGCACCAGAGATGTCATGACATGCAGACACACAGCTAATGAACACATGGGGCGCGATTCTCCGCAACCACGATGGGGGGGAGAATAGCGGGAGGTCCTCTCCCGCACCTCCCGCTATTCTCCCACCCCCACAAAATGGCGTATCCGGTTTTGCGACACGCCGCTCGGAGAAACGCGGGCTGCCGAGCAGCCTGCCGTTCCCGACCTGTTTACGACGGCGGCAACCACACCTGGTCACTGCCATTGCGAACATGGCGCGCCAGGTAAGTGTAGGGCCTGTGGGGGGCGGATCGGGGATCGAATACCACAACGGGGGGGCTGAAGGGGACGGGCCCGCGATCGGTGCCCACCGATCGTCGGGCCGGTGTCTCTAAGCGACGTACTCTTTCCCCTCTGCCGTCCCGCAAGTTCAAGCCGCCACGTGTTGCGGGGCGGCTGAGGGGAAAGACGGCAACTGCGCATGCGCAGGTTTGAGCTGCCCAACCCGCGCATGCGCGGCTGACGTCATTAGGCGCCGCGGCGGCGTCATTCTTGGCACGCCGGGCCTTGAAGCCAGGGACAAGGCTCGGCGGCCGAGTTTCCTGGTACGGCCCTCCTATCCCCCCGGGGAGGGGAGAATAGGGGGCCGGGAGAGGCTTCCGACGCCGTCGTGAACCTCTCCGGGTTTCACAACGGCGTCAGGCCTTGCGGAGAATTCCGCCCATAGAATATGACATGACCAATGGGCAGTCATGACACCCAGAGGTGACACTACCACAAGGGGGCATTACACAACCCCTATATGAGGACAGGGCACACATGCTTTCCACAGGCGACACTTAGAGAATAGGACAGGGGCAGATCAGAAGCATCACACACACCACGTGGCTTAGAGCAGACTGGTTAGTTAGACCGAGTTACTATAGCAAGATTAGCAGGAGAGTCGAACTCATAGAGAACTGTGCTAATGGTTCAATAAATCACATTGAAATTACTTCAAAGTCTGGAGTATCATTTGGTCAAAGCCGCATCGAGTTTCAGCCTGTGTTATCCCAGAGTACATAACACAACAACCATGAAGACAGGCAAGTGCTGAGGTGGGGGCAGGCCTTGCTCTATTCTCTGGGACTTCCAGTTGTTTAAAATGTTGTGAAACCCTTTAGCCCTCACACACTCACCTGCCCCCATGGCCCCTCATACCATCTCCAGCCCAACTCATGCCACCTCCAGACTGAGTCACAGTCATCAGGAGCCTTCTACCAATCTAATACAGCTCTCATTCATACACTAGATAGTAAAAAAAAACACGCAAAGAACCCATTCAAAGTTTCTAAATCTCCTCAGGTGGTTAATAAAAACAAACCAACTTCTATTCAGGCAACTTTTCAAAGACAGCTAATCCTTTCTTAGCCCCTTTGGAGGATCAATCAAACATTTGTGTATTCATTTATGCGAAGTGGATGTTACTGGTTAGGCCAGCATTTATTGCCCACCCCTAATTGCCCTTACGAAGGTGGTGGCAATCTACCTTCTTGAACCACTGCAGTCCTGAGGTGTAGGTACATCCACAGTGCTGTTAAAGAGGGAGTTCCAGGATTTTGACCCAAGAACAGTGGAGGAACGGCGCTATATTTTCAAGTCAGAGTTCTGAGTGACTTGGAGGGGACCCTCCAGGTGGTGTGGTTCCCAGGTATCTGCTGCTCTTGTCCTTCCAGATGGTAGTGGTCATGGATTTGTAAGGTGCTGCCTCAGGACTGTGAACTCAGAACACCCCTTGAGATAATGTAACTTTTGAAACTCAGTCAAGCATGTATAATGGCAGAATAACAGTCTTTGTGGAAATATCAACAAAACCTCTATTATAGGGTAGCATGGTAGCACAGTGGTTAGCACTGTCGCTTCACGGATCCAGGATCCCAGGTTCGATTCATAGTTTGGGCCATAGTCTGTGCGAAGTCTGCACGTTCTCCCCTTGTCTGCGTGGGTTTCCTCCGAGTGCTCCAGTTTCCTCCCACAGTCCAAAGATGTGTAGGTTAGGTGGATTGGCCATGTTAAATTGCCATTAGTGCCCAAAGAAAAGGTTAGGTGGGGTTACGGGGATAGGGTGGAGGCGTGGGCTTGAGTTGGGTGCTTTTTCCAAAGGCCTGGCAGGCTCCTTGTGCACTGTAAATTCTATGATTTTATGAAATTGCTCGACCAGACGGTAGTGTTTTTTTCTAACCTACACCAGATGGCTTGTCAATAAAAGGAATCCAGCAGAAGATAAGATAATTTGTTAACTCTCACTGACAGCTTCAGACACTTTTTTCATGTTTAAAGAATGGGGGATTGAAACAAACCCCATATCATGATACTAAAACAGTTTGTCCTGCCCTTCATGAGCAGTTCCATCTACTCCCATATTGCAGTCTAAGGCTTCTGCAACAGCAGAAATGGAGTCTGTTTGAACTCAACACTATGTTCAAATGGTCCTGCTGAGGTTGGGGTTCTCACACCCGTCCCCCTGTCAGCAAAAATGGGCTACAGGGTCTTCCTGTGTCACAAACATCTGGCTCCAGATGTTTCAGGGATGCCTGTTATTAGCTCTCAGAGAAAGTTGATCAGTGAGCTCTGATAATGGCAACAGCTTTGACTGCTTGATGTCGGAACGCTTGGCTCAGCACCCACATGTTGAAAACATGCCACAAGCAAAAGAGGCTTCATACAATTCAGTGCAGCAACCTGATTAGCTGAAATGACAGCTTGAAGGCTCAATAAGAACACGTCTCGAGGAATAGCATTCCCCAAATGTTCTCCCTTCCTCTCTGTTTTTACTGCAATCCCATTTAAATTCAGCTTGCAGCAGCTTTTAAGACATGACCTCTGCCTTTGGCACTGGCTGTTCGTTTTCTTGCATATTCCATGATCTCAGAGTTAAATGCTGTCTGTCTCCCCTCTCTTCTCATTATGCTAACAGTACTTCCATCTACAAGTTTATGAATGGTCAGTCCTAAAGATAGCTTTTTTTAAATTTCATTTTTTTTCAGTCTACAATGAGTAAAGATTAAACTCCAAATATAATATAGAACTTCTGTGTTTATTTCTGCACCATTTAAAAACATGTTTTAATGGCTGTTCCTGCACAGGAAATGTCAGTGCTCCATTCCCTTTCCTTTACTTGAAACAAAAGCTTTGGTTATTTGGGGAAGAAACGTCATTGCTAATACAGTAGAAAGTTAAGCATATTGCAATTGTTATAAAAAATATGAATTACAGATCCATAAGGAATTTGGTATGTTGTATAATATTAGTATGGCTCATCATAAGGCAACATTAAAAGACACTTCTCCTTGGTTCCTTCCAAATGTTTTTCTAAAATGTGGGCACTGTTACTGGAAGTTCTTCCAAATGGGCATTACCCAATGATTTGAAAAGTCCGAGCTGTGTCCATTGTTGCCTTTGGAATTATACAGATCAGCAGTGAGGTGGTGTCCCTGAAAGACATTAAAATATTTCCCTCACCATTCTTATCCTCACTCGCTGCACGGGTGAAAGGTTCCACAGACAAACTTAATGCATCTAATCCTAAATAGTGAGCAATTTAGAAACTACAATGAACAGATTAAGTCACTGATGAAGTATCAGTCTTTATCTATGAGTACCAGATGGTGTCTATCCATTCCAATCTTTTCTATCAGAAAGTAATTAAGTCGTATCAGAAAGGGGTATATGAGCAGACTATCTTCATACCTGTACAGTCTCGTTTTCCATTTTGACCACAGAGGCGAAATTCTCCGACCCCCAGCAGGGTCGGAGAATCGCCCGGGGCCGCCAAAAATCCCGCCCCCGCTGTGACAGAAATTCTCCGCCACCCGGGAATTGGCGGGGGCTGGAGACGCGCCGCACCGAGCGGCGAGCCCCCTGCGGCGATTCTCCGGCCCGCAATGGGCCGAAGTCCCGCCGCCGAGGTTTGAACCACCTCTGGTGGCAGCGGGATCGGCGGCAGGAGCGGGCCCCGGGGTCCTGGGGGAGGGTGCGGGGCGATCGGACCCCGAGGGGTGCCCCCACGGTGGCCAGGCCGGCGATCGGGGCCCATCGATCGGCGGGCGGGCCGGTGCCGTGGGGGCGCTCTTTCCCTTCTGCCACCACCACGGCCTCCACCATGGTGGACGCGGAAGAGAGTCCCCCAGCGCGCAGCTGCCGCTGACGTCAACACCGGCGCATGCGCGAACCGGCGAAGGCCTTTCGGCCAGCCCCGGGCGGCGGGCGTCAAAGGCCACTGGTACCAGTTTTAGCGCCAGTCGGCATGGTGCCAACCGGTCTGGCATTGGCCTAGCCCCTCAATGTGAGGGCTTGGCACCCAAAGGTGCAGAGAATTCCGCACCTTTGGGGAGGCCCGACGCCAGAGTGGTTGGCGCCACTCCGCTACGCCGGGACCCTCCGCCCCGCCGGGTAGGGACAAATCCTGCCTCTAATATTCCTTTGTTATCACTGTTGGGGGTGCCTTGTTTTCCCGACATGACTGATTAACAAGAACGGGCATTGAGAACTATCTGGGTACGAATGACACAGGTGAGGTGCAGGTGGGGACGGTCTGGGAGGCCTTGAAAGCAGTGATTAGAGGAGAGCTGATCTCCATAAGGGCACACAGAGAGAGGAAGGAGAGGCAGGAAAGGGAGAGGCTAGTGGGGGAGCTCCTAGAAGTAGATAGGAAATATGCGGCGGCGCCAGAGGAGGGGCTATTAAGGGAGCGGCGTAGCTTGCAGGCCAGGTTCGACCTACTGACCACTAGGAAGGCGGAAATGCAGTGGAGAAGGGCGCAGGCTGCGGAGTATGAGTACAGGGAAAAGGCGAGCAGGATGCTGGCACACCAGCTTCGTAAGCGAGATGCAGCCAGAGAGATTGGGGGAGTGAGAGAGAGGGGTGGGGACGTAGTGCAGAAGGGGCAAGAGGTGAATAGGGTCTTTAGGGACTTCTATAGGGAATTGTATAGGTCTGAACCGCCGAAGAGGAGAGGGGGAATGAAGAACTTTCTCGACAAATTGGGGTTCCCAAAGGTACAGGAGGAGCTGGTAGAAGGGTTGGGGGCGCCGATAGAGCTGCAGGAGCTAATTAAAGGGATAGGCCAGATGCAGGCGGGGAAGGCGCCGGGGCCGGATGGGTTCCCGGTGGAGTTTTACAGGAAATTTGTGGACTTGGTGGGTCCAGTGCTGGTGCGAGCCTTTAATGAGGCGCGCGAGGGGGGGGTTCTGCCCCCAACAATGTCGCAGGCCCTGATCTCCTTGATTTTGAAGCGGGACAAGGACCCGGTCCAGTGCGGGTCCTACAGGCCCATCTCCCTCCTGAATGTTGACGCCAAGCTGTTAGCAAAGGTCCTGGCAACCAGGATAGAGGACTGTGTGCCAGGGGTAGTCCATGAAGACCAGACGGGGTTCGTGAAGGGACGCCAACTTAACACAAATGTCCGGAGATTGTTAAATGTGATTATGATGCCAGCAGTGGAAGGGGAGGCGGAGATAGTGGTAGCGTTGGACGCGGAGAAGGCATTTGACAGGGTGGAGTGGGAATACTTGTGGGAGACGTTGGAAAGGTTTGGGTTTGGGGAGGGATTTATCAAGTGGGTAAAACTGCTCTATTCAGCTCCGATGGCAAGTGTGGTAACAAACGGGAGGAGGTCAGAATATTTTGGGCTCCATCGAGGTACTAGGCAGGGATGTCCCCTATCCCCCTTACTCTTTGCATTAGCGATTGAGCCGTTGGCAATGGCACTGAGGGGTTCAGGGGGGTGGAGAGGACTGACAAGGGGAGGGGAGGAACATCGGGTCTCGCTCTATGCGGATGATTTGTTGTTGTATGTGGCAGACCCGGAGGGGGGAATGCCGGAGGTAATGGGGATACTAGCGGAGTTCGGGGACTTTTCGGGGTATAAATTAAATCTGGGGAAAAGTGAGGTCTTTGTAATACACCCGGGAGACCAAGGGGAGGGAATTGGGAGGCTCCCCTTCAAAAGAGCAGTTAAAAGTTTTAGGTATTTGGGGGTGCAGGTGGCAAAGAACTGGGGGACCCTCCACAAGTTGAACTTTTCCAGACTGGTGGAACAGATGGAGGAGGAGTTTAAGAGGTGGGACATGGTGCCGCTGTCGCTGGCAGGGAGGGTGCAGTCAGTCAAAATGACGGTCCTCCCGAGGTTCTTGTTTTTGTTCCAGTGTCTGCCCATCTTCCTCCCCAGGGCCTTTTTCAAGAAGGTAACGAGTAGTATCATGGGGTATGTGTGGGCACATGGCACCCCGAGAGTTAGAAGGGTCTTTTTGGAGCGGAGTAGGGATAGTGGAGGGCTGGCGTTACCCAACCTTTCAGGATATTACTGGGCGGCAAATACATCGATGGTACGAAAGTGGATGATGGAAGGGGAGGGGGCAGCCTGGAAGCGCATGGAGAGGGCGTCCTGCGGCAACATAAGCATAGGGGCACTGGTAACGGCACCATGGCCGCTCCCTCCCACGAGGTATACCACGAGCCCGGTGGTGGCGGCCACCCTCAAGATCTGGGGGCAGTGGAGGCGACACAGGGGGGAAGTGGGAGGTCTGATAGGGGCACCACTAAGAGGGAACCACAGATTTGCGCCGGGAAACACAGGAGGGGGATTCCAGAGCTGGCAGAGGGCGGGTATTAGACAACTGAGGGACTTGTTCATAGAGGGGAGGTTTGCGAGCCTGGGAGAGCTGGAGGAGAAATTTGGGCTCCCCCCGGGGAACACGTTCAGGTACCTCCAAGTGAAGGCATTTGCCAGACGACAGGTAGAGGGGTTCCCCGCGCTCCCCGACAGGGGGGTGAGTGATAGGGTGCTATCAGGGGTCTGGGTCGGGGAGGGGAAGATCTCGGACATCTATAAGATTATGCAGGAGGTGGAGGAGGTACCAGTAGTGGAGCTGAAAGATAAGTGGGAGTTAGAGCTGGGGGAACAGATAGAGGACGGGACATGGGCAGACGCCCTGGAGAGGGTCAACTCGTCGTCGTCATGTGCGAGACTAAGTCTCATTCAATTTAAGGTACTGCATAGAGCCCACATGACGGGGACAAGGATGAGTCGGTTTTTCGGGGGTGAAGACAGGTGTATTAGATGTTCGGGAAGCCCTGCGAATCATGCACATATGTTTTGGGCATGTCCGGCACTGGAGGAGTTCTGGAAGGGGGTGGCAGGGACGGTGTCGAGAGTGGTGGGGTCCGGGGTCAAGCCAGGATGGGGACTTGCGATCTTCGGGGTTGGGGTGGAACCGGGGGTACAGGAGGCGAAGGAGGCTGGAATATTAGCCTTTGCGTCCTTGGTGGCTCGGAGGAGGATCTTGATTCAGTGGAGGGACGAAAGGCCTCCGAGTGTTAACACCTGGTTAAACGACATGGCAAACTTCATCCAATTGGAAAGGATCAAATTCGCCCTGAGAGGGTCGGTGCAGGGGTTTTTCAGGCGATGGCAACCCTTCCTAGACCTCTTGGATCAGAGATAGAAACTGAGGCCGTGACAGCAGCAACCCGGGAGGGGAGGGGAGGGCGGGAGGGAGGGGGGGGGGGGGGGGGGGGGGGGAGGGGGGACAAAGACGAAGGAAGTACGGTAGCGGTGGTGGCACGGGCAAGGCCTGCCCGAGGACGCTGCTAGAAATGATAAGTTGGTCTGACTGTCGGTTCGCCGGCGGGGGTGGGGGGGGGGGGGGGTGGGGTGGGGGGGGGGGGGTGGGGGGGACGCGCGAGTAGGGGGGGGGGGGGACTTTTTTCTTTTTTTTGTTAAGTAGGGGGGTTTGACTTTGTTTTGTTATAATTTAAATGTAAACGTAGGGGGGGTTAAAATGTTTGTATTTTGAAAAATTTCTTCAATAAAAATTATTTAAAAAAAAAAAAAAATGACTGATTAACAAGTAAGACTTGCTATTCACAGTAACAGACTAAAGCTTAACTTTTTGATTCTCTAGGAGGCAGGTTAAAATGGTTTTATATTTCTTTTGAAGTGCCAGCATTGACTTAGTCGTAGCACTCTTGTTTTTGAGTCAGACGAGTGTGTGGTCAAGCGCCATACGAGAGATTTCACTGCATAATCTGAGCTGCGACAGTGCAATACTGAAGGAGTGCAGTTAATGTCAGAGGTGCAGTCTTTTGGATGAGACCAGAAGCAAAGATTTGTACGAGTCGACATAATAGATTCCTCGGGATTATTTGATAAAGAGCAATGGGGTTCTTCTCGTGGACTGTAAAGTATTGGTCCAGCAACCAACATCATTAAAACAGACTATCTGGTCATTTATCTCATTGTTGTTTATGGAGCCTTACGGTGCACAAGTTGGCTTCCATGTTTCCTATGTAACAAAAGTTAATAGAGAGAAAAGACTCTTGGATGTGCTGGAATTTCAAAGGTATAAATGCAAATCTTTATTTTTCTTTTGCCCTCCTAGAAGTCTATGTAACCTGTCAGACAGGTGAGTGGGATTTCTGTGGGCTTTTCCAATCGGCTGCTGTAACTTCAGTGGAGATCACCGAAAACCATAGAGAAATCATCCTTTTTGCTCCATTTGCTTGGGGTTTGCATCAAGACACAGCAAAATATTGGGAAACGTCTGCAGCAATTCAAGCTGAGTATATTGACAGTAGAGTCAGGTAATTATCCCCAAACTAGGTACTAAAATTGCAATGTTCAAGCAAAGGTAAAAAGAATGGCATTTCTCAATGCCTCAACCAGAGTGTTCACAGTGTTTGACATTTTGTGCACTTCAAGAATACTGGAGGAGAACATCCTCAGGGTTTTCTCGATCTCCCACCACAACTAGTGGCTGCTATTAGCCATCTATACTTTTTCTGGGCAATTCCACCAAAGTTACAGCAGTAGCTTTGATGAAACACCAAAAGGTAAACACTGATGTTACTTTGATAAGCCAATTATAAAGTATTGTTACACTGCAACAGCAATGTCTGATTCCCAATGTAGAAGGCCGTGCACAACCTACCACAGGCAGTGTCACTAAGATCAGCATCCTGAAAGCACTGCTCACAGCTTTTCCGGCAGCCTGTCTTTCGAAGTCCTTAGCCTTTGGTTAACTGTGGAGCACCCCATCCACTGGGGATCTGACTCCACCAGAATCTAAGTGTCTGCACTGGGTTCTTCTCATCACTCCAGGGAGGCATCGGCTACATTGCTGCACAAGAATCAGGCTCTGGGATTTGGTATCCAGTCGTACACAACATTCAGGAAGCAAGCTCCCACCACTTGAGTTTCATGCAGGCTGAAACATAACTAACTGATGAAAAATCAAGGTCCATCAAGTTCCAATGAATGGTATTGAGACTTATTCATTTTGACTTCATGTCATCCATTTCAAAAGGTTTACACAGCTCCATATGCCTAAATGGTTCGTGACCAATCAGGCTTTTTTTCATCAGAAATCACATTCCTAACATTTCCCCGATAGTGACAGCTTGGAGAGAGAAAACTGAATTGAAGTTTGCAAAGACCCAAGTAGCTTGTTGGATCACCTTTGGCGTTAGAAACTTGCTGAGTATTTCTGTGACTCACTGGCCAAATGAAAGGTGCCTCCAATCATTCAGCAGAGCTCTGCCTTTCTCTGATTGCAGGTGAAGCAGTGAGCTAGACTCTGCACTTCTATCAAAGCACCTGTAGTAGGAAAGGAGCAATATTGCACTTCTTCAGAATAAAGGCAGCAGTTTAAATGAATGTTCATCAACAGTTTCTTTTATATCTATCTTAGGTTGCGACGCTCATCATGGAAGTCTCCTGTCAGAAAAAGTTAAAGTCGATGGACTTAGTTAGGCGGAGGTTCCTTGACATCCAATAGCATTATCATTGCTGAATCTCCCATTATCAATATCCTCTGAGTTGCCATTGGCTAGAAATTGAACAGGACTAGCCATATAAATGTAGTGGCTACAAGAGCAGGTCAGAGGCTGGAAATTATGGGATGCATAACTCATTTCCTGCCCACCATTTACAAGGCACAAGTCAGGAGTGTGATGGAATACTCTTCACTTGTCTGGATGGCAACAACACTCAAGAGGCTCGCCACCATTCACAACAAAGAAGCTGACTTAATCGGCACCCTATCAATGGCTTCGACATTCACTCCCTCCACCACGGATGATGCAAAGTGACAGCAGTGTGTATCATTTACAAGATGCACTGAAGAAACTCACCAAACCACTTTCCAAGTCTGTGACCTGTATCACCGAGATGGACAGCAGATGCATAGAAAGACCATCATCTGCAAGTTCCCCTCCAAGCTGTACAACACCCTGACTTAGAACTATATCACCTTCCTTCGTTCACCGCCACTGGGTCAAAATCCTGGAAACCTCTAATGGACTGACCTCATTAACACTACACCCCTGTATGCTTCACCCGATGCTGGTGTTATGTAGTTACATTGTGTGCCTTATGTTGCCCTTTTATGTATTTTCATTTATTTCCTTTTATTTTCACGTACTTAATGATCTGTTGAGCTGCTTGCAGAAAAATACTTTTCATTGTACCTCGTACACATGACAATAAACAAATCCAATCCAATCCAGTCCAACCCCCTTCCGGACAGCACTGTGGGTGTGGCTACACCACATGGCCTGCTGCAGTTGAAGGTGGCTCACCACCACCTTCACAAGGGCAATAGGGATGGGCAATAAACACTGGCCTTGCTCACACCCCATAAAAGACAAGTTAGAGACACCAAATTTCCTCTTGGTCTAACTCTAACCCCTAAACATGCTATATTGTAAGAAGTGAAATGCGTACATCTTGGACATCGCTTCATGACATCATTGTTATGAAACAATGCATTATAACAATGTCACATTGGAACTTTTATTGCACAACATGTTAAATTCAGTAGGATATTGTCTTCAATTCAAAGGTTTACTGACAATTATTTCATTGTGAAGTTATGGTTGTGTCACCAAGCTTCGAACAGCAAGGTCTCTAAGCCAACACATTAGATGAATGTCCACTTCATTTCAATTTTGTTTGTACTGAGGAAGGAATGTTGATCAGACTACCAAGACTGGTCCCATATCTTGCTTGAATCATCCTGTGGGATTGTTTATGCCCACCAGAACAAGTAGATGGAGCTTTGACTCAACGATCAGATGAATCACCAACAATGCAGCACTCTCTCAGTAATGCACTGGGAGATGCAGGCCTGAATCTTTGTACAGACCGAGAGGCTCTCCTTTGCAGCAGAAATGGTGCCAGAGGTCAGAATCTGGAAATCCGAATCAAACCTAGCCCTCACCATTCTCGCAAGGGGGGGTAATCAGGGCTGTGTCCCACTGTGGACTTGTGCGTTTCACGGAGGCAACTGCATATATAGAAATGCTGCTACTTTCAGTCAGGTCTGAATTTCATCATGCAAGAGTCCTTTCTGTTTATTTCCTATGGTCCCATTTCTTTTCTGTTATTTTATTATGTTGGCCCGAGGGCCTATAATTGGAATGTGCCTTTAAGCAGAAGACTCGACGTTGACATAGCCTGCTTGTCAGGGCGCTATGTTCCCAGGCTTTGTCTTTTGAGAGGAGAAGCCAGACCTCTTGACACTGAGTGGATCTTAGGAACCAGGTTTGGAGAGGGTCAGTTTGATTGGTTAACTGGCAACTGGTGGATTGGCCAGGAACAGTATTCTACCTGACAATGATCAGTGATTGATTCCTGCATGATGAAAGAATTGGAGAGAAGCGTTTAGACCTTGGAATTAGAAGTGAAAGGAACACACTCTCTCTCTTATTTGGAGAACTGAAAGAACTGCTTTGTTGTTCTGAAAGCAATGAGTAGCCGGCGCATCCTTTTCTATGAAATTGGAATGATGCTGAGTCCGCAGAGAAGATAAACAACCTTGTCAAAGAAAGCTATCTCAAGCCTAGAAGGAAGAAGTATCAAAATGAAAGCTGAACTTCAGAAAGGCATTAACTAGAAATCATCCCAGTCCATCAAAGATTTTGGGCGCAATTCTCCGCACTCACGACGGTGCGGAGAATAGCGTGGCTCGTAAAATTTTACGGCCATGCTAGTCCGACGCCCTCCCGCTATTCTCCCCCCCCCCCCCCCCCCCCCCCACGCCCGACTCCCGACACGAATCGCTGCCGCCGTTTTTTTACGGCCAGCAGCGTTTCTCAGCTGTCCGATGGGCCGAGTTCCCAGCCCTTTACGGCTGTTTTTACGAACGGCAAACACACCTGGTCTGGTGAGTAGACCTCTGCTTGCCTCACTCAGTGTTACTGGTGACAACATCCTTTCATAGATGTTAACATTCTCATTGAGTTTTGTAATGTACAAAAACACACCCAAGATATCTAAAGTGTGTATTTACATTTACTCAAAAAATGCTTAATTGTGGTATGTACAATGTGAAATGTGTAACCATGGTGCACTGCACTCACGAGGGCTTTAATGGAGGCAATGGGAAAGTAAATTAAGATAAAAAGTGGTGAGGAGATCCTAGTAGTTACATTCTGCTCAATCACAACCACAACCTTGGCTTAGCCTTCAGGTAGGGTTGATGAGGCTGGCTGCTGGTGCACAGCAGTCATTCATTACAGCAGCTGCTATGCCAACAGTGTGACCATCGATGAAGTGTATGCAGCTCCTCATGTATCTGCGGATGTCAGGGCGGATGCATCCCAGCTACTGAAGCCAATCTCATTCCTGGCCAAGACACTGCTCTTGCATCAACTCCAAGTATTGCTATATGTTTTTCTCCATGGGATTAGCCAATCCCTCATGGTCAGAACTCATGTGGGTGAGGCCTAGAACAATCCAGAGCTCATCACCATGATAGACTCCTCCAGTCGAAGTTTGTGATTTTGCATTGCCTCAGGGAACCTTCCCACATGTCCACACATCTGCATCTGTTTGTCCAAGTACAGTTCCTCAAAAGATGACTCCTGAGGCTCCACATTCTTGCCCACTGGAGCATTATTGTGACTTTCCTGTCTCCTCTGAGGGAGACTGTGCACAGATGTCTCTGACTCTGACACCTCGTCCTGCACTCTGGTGCAGTGACTTTCACCATGTGCCATGTGTGCAGCATCCCTCCGATGTTCTGGTATCTGAGTTTGCAGAATGTGGGCTAGTCAGATGTGATGCTGCCTCCTCAGACATCTCTTTCTCTTCCTGATGATGTCTGAGAGATGATTTGGCCCGGGTGGGGTGATGGGGGTGGGTGGGTGAGGGAGAGAGCAGAACTGGGAACTGTGTGCAGCACAAAAGGAGTTATTGAGCTGCAGTCCTTCTCATTGTGAAAGCATGCTCTGGTGCACACCATTCCATCTAACCAGGTCCACGCTGCTCTTATACTCCCTCTCATGCCAACATCCCCTAGAATAGAATAGAATAGAACAGTACAGCACAGAACAGGCCCTTCGGCCCTCGATGTTGTGCCGAGCAATGATCACCCCACTCAAACCCACGTAGCCACCCAATACCCGTAACCCAACAACCCCCCCCCCCCCCCCACCCCCCACCCCCCACCCCTACTTTTGTTTTAGGACACTACGGGCAATTTAGCATGGCCAATCCACCTAACCCGCAAATCTTTGGATGTGGGAGGAAACCGGAGCACCCGGAGGAAACCCACGCACACATGGGGAGGACGTGCAGACTCCGCACAGACAGTGACCCAGCCGGGAATCGAACCTGGAACCCTGGAGCTGTGAAGCATTTATGCTAACCACTATGCTACCGTGCTGCCCCTAGTGCTCACTGAACTGACACCATAAGCACCACGCACCAAAGTGCCTTTGCCATCACCTTTATCACCTGCCACAGGCGATTTGCCATCACCAACAGCCAGCTGGACAGGCACCCTAGCTACCTCTATGGCTGGCTGCAGTCTCACTGACCCACCCCCATTCCCCTGTTGTTGTGAGACCTCATAGGCTGCAACAACATGGATTTATGTTCACTGATATTTAATGCTTCCAGGGAGAAATCTCTTGAATGTGTCTTTGCATTGCAGTGCTCATTCACATTTGTTCTTGTGCACAACATGAGCAGCTTGCACATACAAGCAGCATTGCTATAGCAGAGATATGTGCACTTTAGCTGCAGCATGCAGCTGTGAACCTTCACTTGGAGCTCTGCGTGCTTGTGGCAAACAGCTGTCCTTGCTAGAACGCAGCAGGTTATGCAGCTTTTTCTGCCACTGAATCCACAAACGTCTGTATCTCCCGCAACTCCAACTGCTGCTGCTATCTCCACCCAGGCATTCTTTACAATTGCGGGTGGCTTGCGCAGCCCAGCAGGGTAAAGAATGTGTATTCTTCTCTGGACCTCCTCCACTAGAATCTGCAGGTCCTGGTCAGTGAACCAGGTCAGCATCAACAACCCCATCGCCAGTATCACTTCTGTGTGACGTTCTGGCCACACAAATATAAACCAGATAGGGCCGAGAGCCATGAATATTACAATGCTCTCAATCACATTATGTGCTTCCGTGCACTAACCATTGTCTCTGTATCATCACTGAATGCTGTTAAGGCTGGGGGAGGAAATAGTCCAGATGTGTCGGTGTTCTGAAATGCCAATGTGCAGCTGTGAGAGACCTGATCAAAAGTGAATTCATAGAATCGTAGAATCCCTACAGTGCAGAAGGAGGCAATTCATCCCATTGAGTCCGCACCGACACTCTGAAAGTACACCCTACCTCGGCCCACTCCCCTGCAACCCCATAACTCCACCTGACGTTTAAACACTATAGGACAATATAGCATGGCTAATACAACTAACCGGTACATCTTTGGTTTGGGGCACCCTGATAGATGGATGGCAAGAAGGCACATATTATTATTTTTTTAATAATCTTTACTGTCACAAGTAGGCTTACATTAACACTGCAATGAAGTCACTGTGAAAAGTCCCTAGGGCAAAGACACTTTTAGTGTTCATCAGACATAATAATAACTGCACTGGTGCAGAATATTTGTGGCAGATAATGGTGAAAAGCTGCTGCTAGATGGCTGTCTTGTGATGCCTCTCCATGTTCAAAGTGCTTCACTGTACTCCTTCAGTGCAAAGTGAATAGGCAGCAACAATGATTTTCCTATGGAAAGCCCATGATAGGCCATCTGTTCCATGATCAGTAACGAGGTCGGCAACATTTAACAAATTTTCATCCCCTGATGGCTCAGTGACGTCTGCTCCAAGACACAAAATCGGAACCATTGACTTTTGGGCTTAGAAATGGGCCTTTAAGGGCAGCGCGGTGGTGCAGTGGTTAGCACTGCTATCTCAATGCGCCGAGGAACGGGTTCGATCACTGTCCGTGTGGAGCTTGCACTTTCTCCCCGTGTCTGTGTGGTTCTCACCCCCACAATCCAAAGATGTGCAGGGTAGGTGGATTGGCCATGCTAAATTGCCCCTTAATTGGAAAAAAATGAATTGTGTACTTTAAATTTAAAAAAACAAATGGGCCTTCATCTACTCCATCAAGCTGCCCAACCCACATTGGGCTCGCCTCAACTTCCACACTACTTCCGGGGTCAGCGGCCAGCATTCACATTCCATCCCACCCTCTGGACTAAAAATCTGAACATCTGGAGCAACTCTGTGGAGCCAGGAATTCTCCAGACTCCGCACACCCTATGCAAGAGCAAAAATTCAGGCTACAATCAGACTAACTTTCAGTACTTAAAGTTGGGCCTGAACTTGCAACTTTCTGGTTCTGTGATAAGACTGACAACAACTGGGCCATGCTGACACAATGATAAGCCCACCCTTTCTACGAGAGTTGCACTCAACATTGGTTGCTGGATATTCTGTAATATTGTTTTTGAACATACAGTGCAGAAGGAGGCCATTTGGCCCATTGAGTCGGCACCAACCCACTTAAGCCCTCACTTCCACCCTATCCCCGTAACCCAATAACCCCTACTTACCTTTTTTGGTCACTAAGGGCAATTTATCATGGCCAATCCACCTAACCTGCACATCTTTGGACTGCGGGAGAAACCGAAGCACCCGAAGGAAACCCACGCAGACACGGAGAGAACGTGCAGACTCCGCACAGACAGTGAACCAGTGAGGAATTGAACCTGGGACCCTGGCGCTGTGAAGCAACAGTGCTATCCACTTTGCTACCGTGCTGCCCTTTTAAGATCTTTAATCCAGTGCGATTCCTTTTGTAACTGATATGCTTCAGTTTTCAATGCCAACAGACAGCAGGAAATCATCTGTGACAACCAAATCTCAGCAGTCTCCTCTTTCAGGCAATCACATAATTCCTCAACAAAGGCCCAGTAAATTAAATTAAGATTGAAGATTAAGATTTAAGACCCACACTCAGTGACTAACACAAATCCTATTGTGCACCTTAAGAATAATTCAAATCAATCATGTTTGGGCATTACGTGCAGGGCCCAAATAGCTATCATTTAGTCCCTACACAGATTATCTGATGTGCAGGGATCATGCTTGGTTCACAAGACTGGATAAGCAGTGGATCAGAGGCTCTTATGGAGATAGTTCTCAGTATTAAAGCACAGATAATTATGGAAAAATGCAATGTTTTCTAATGAGCAGTTTAGATGAAAGGCAAGGATAGACCAGAGTAGGGATGCTCCTTTGCGGATGTAAATTGACTGGTCCTACTCCAAGAAATGTTGCAAAGCTATATGTTTGAAGCAAGACTCCCCGAGCACGAAGAATATGGCGCGATTCTCCCAAAACATTTCAAAGCTAATTTGTGGCGGGTTTTTCAGGGAATATCCCACCGGCTCTGCCAGCGAGTTCCCCACTGGTATTCAATGGCACTTTGTTTGGGCCCTGGGGAGATTCTCACTGGTTCAGCCCACACTTAGTGCTGGATTCTCCCACCCCACCTGCCGCAGGATCGCCACGGGCGAGCTGCAAAGAATGGAAAAATCCACTGACCTTGGGTGGGATTCTCCGGTCGGCGGGCGAACAGGGCCAGAGAATTCCACCCTATGAAATCTTTCAGGAGAATCGCACCCCAAGTATTGTAGCGAGCAGAAATTGTTGCGAGCTTCCTGGCGCTCGGCCCAGCGAGACCGGCAATGGTACTCTATGTTAATTGGTACACTTAACGAGGCCTCATAGGCTTCTCGCTGCAAACGAAGGCTTGCCAGCTCCCCCCCCCCCCCCCCCCCTCCCCCCAATAGGGTTAAGCTACGCTTGCTCAGCAAACCCCAGCAAGCTCGCAATAAAGTGCCGAGGAGACAAGCCCCAAGATTCGGGGATGCTGACCTTTGGGAGGCTGCTAGAAGCAGTGGAGGAAAGGAGGGGTGTCCTGTTCCCTCGAGGGTCCCGGAGGATGAGCCAAAGGGCAAGTGCTGCCTGGGATGAGCGCAGCTGTGTGCTTGGGGATTATGACCAGGAGGACTGGCCTCCAGTGCCAAAAGAAAGGTCAATGACCTACAGCGGCAGCATGAGTGAGGAGACACCAACACCCCCCCCCCCCCCCCATCCCCCCAAGGGAACATCCACCCCCTAACTTTCCTTCTGACCCCTAACCCTCACTCCAGCACCCTCCCCCTGCAAATTCCCTAACCCTCCCTTCACATCCACTCTAAACCACGCGCGTGGCTAATGATGTCCCCTCTCTGTCTCCTCAGGAAAAACTTTCCCATAATTGTAGAGAGAGAGCCCAGACTGGCGGAGGGGTGCCAGACTAAGAATCCTCACCACCTTCGAGGAACGTGCACTGGAGGTGACTGGTGTGGCCGAGGAGAGAGCAGTCATCCACATGGAGGTAAGCGGATGCCGCAGAGGTGAGGAACCACCAGGCCCCATTCAAGGGACCTGTCAAACATGAGTTGTTATTGCCTTACTGACTGACCCATCCTTCCCACATGTCCATTGTCCCGCAGGTCCTCCAGTCGACGGAGCCGGCCCATCTTGGGCGGCACCCTTTGTAACCCCTCTTGAGACGACCTCAGAGGAGATCTCCAAGGATGCCACCGTTATAGTCGCAGCACAGCTGTCATCTCCACCAGCGTGCATACACCCACCTCGGTGGGAAACATTAGTGGACAGGCTTCGGGGCACAAGATGGTGAGCACCACACTACTGATGATGTACATCAGGTGAAGGCAGGAACCCCAGATGAGACAGCAGATGTATCCCAGAACCCAGCTGGGTCTCAGCCTGATGCTGAGCCTGTGGAACAGAGTTACCCGGAGTGGGTAGACCTCCTGGGTGCCCAGGAGACCCATGGGTGCTGTTCGGCCAGGTTGACGTTTGTGTGGACCTGTGCTGAACGGCACCCGGCTGCGGCCACGCTGGGGAGGCCGGTGGATCCTGCGTTGCCGGTGGATACAGGTTAAAGTTTAGAAGCGGCTTTGGCCCATGACATTTGGTCATTCATCTTGAGGGCGAGTTTCAGATTTGGACGCCTCGCGGGACATGGATGAATCCCACGACGCGAGAAGACTGTCGGGAAGCCCGCGAGAGGGCTCTCCCGGCATTCACTGGCTCAAGGCAGAGCGCAACGCGGCCTTTGGATTGTGCCCTAAAGTCACTTTTTGGGGCACTGGAGAGTTTCTCACCGGTGCACCCAACACTTAGAATTTCTTTCAGCACTCGGCTGCCATTTTGAAAGCATGCCCGATCTCCCGCACACCACCCACCCATGGGCAATGTCATGCCCACACACATGGGAACTACCCTTCACCCAAGTGAGGACACCCCTCTATGGGGGCCCCCCAAGCCCCCTTACAGCATCCCTCCCTTCCAGGCACCCAACCATCACCACCAACCTCCCAGAGCCCTCTGCTGACATGCGCCGCACTCCCCTACTCTTCAAACCTTCCTCTATCATCATTTAATGGGCATGGTCCCCCTTGAACCCTGACCTTTGGCAGCACCACCCTGGCACTCAGGTACCCTTTCACTGGCATCCTGGCACTGCTCCTGCCAGCTTGGCAGTGCCACCCGGGGACCTTGACACTGCCAGGGTGGCATTATCAAGGTGTCAGCTGGGCAGCACCAAGGTGCACATTTTCCAGGGAGAGGGCCAGGGAACCACCCTGCACTTGCCCTGACACCGAGAGGTCTCCAATGGCCTGGGAGACCTAGGGTGCCATTCTGCCTGATCCGAGGAGCACGAATCTCCGACCATCACACCGGGTGGGAGAATCGCGGGGGTGCCGGGTGATTCCCGCCACGCCGCCCTGGCACCTGCACACGATTCTCCTCCCTCCCCCAAAGCGGCATGTGGCGTTTTGCGACAGGCCACTCAGAGAATCACCACTCCGGTTGAGCGGCGATTCTCCGGCCTGGATGGGCCGAGCGGCCTGCCTAATCCGACCGGTTCATGCCGGCGCTAACCACACCTGGTCGCTGCTGGCGTGAACAGCGCACGACCGCTGCGTGTGGGGGCTGTGGGGGCGGAGGGAGGATCGAGCACTTGGGGGTGCTCAGGAGGGGCCTGGCCAGCGATCGGTGCCCACCGATCTTCGGGCCGGCGTCTCTGAAAGACGCACTCTTTTCCCTCCGCCGCCCCGCAAGATCACTCTTCCATGTCTTGTGGGGCAACGGAGGGGAGGACGGTAACCGTGCATGCGCGGGTTGACGCCGGCCAACCTGCGCATGCGCTGGTGACGTCATTTAGGCGCCGCCGGCTGCGGCATTCAGGCGCGCCGCTTTGACGCGGGCGTCAAGGCCTGGCGCGCGAGATTGACGCACCGACGCTCCTAGCCCCCTTGGGGTGGGAGAATAGGGGGCGAGGAGCGGCCTCCGACGCCGGAGTGAAACACTCCGGTTTTCACTCCGGCGTCGGCACTTTGTCGCCCTTTGGGAGAATCGAGCCCCAGGTTTGTGTGGACCAGCATTGATTGGTGCTCAGCTACAGCCTCGCTGGGAGGCCGGAGAATTGACGGAGGCCGGTGGATCCCAGACAGATACGTCATAAGTAGGTTTACAACTTACTTCTGCGAGCATTATTTGGCCCCGCCTATTTTGGGCAGAATTGCAACTCCAACGTCTCGCAAGACTTGGGTAAATCACGCCAGACGCAAAGGCTGTCGGGAGGTCTGCTGGAGGGCTCTCCTGGGATTCTCCCAGCCGCGTTGTGCTCTCGCTTGAGTGCAACACGGCAAGAGAATTGCACCCTATATTTCTGGCTGTTATGAACAATGGATAGAAGATTGCACTGACTTGCTCGGACAAATCATGTGTGATTGCCAATGCTATCTCTCATGTATGATTGCCAATGCCATCTCTCATGTATGATTGCCAATGCTATCTCTCATGTGTGATTGCCAATGCTATCTCTCATGTGTGATTGCCAATGCTATCTCTCGTGTATGATTGCCAATGCTATCTCTCATGTGTGATTGCCAATGCTATCTCTCATGTTTATTGGGGGTTATATGAGTGACTGGAATAGAATCTGCTGGACTTGGGAAGATCATCAAGGAAGAGTAGCCACACTTTGCTGACTTTTCATATCTGGTCTCCTTTTGAATGCTAACAAGAATCCAGTCTCATCTTGCTGTAGCTAACATGCCAAGCACTCTGGCACATCTTCAAGGTGTGCACATCAGTGCCTCAGTTGCAGGGTAGAATATGTTACTGGCTCAGAAAGTAGCATAATATCACACACAGATCTTAAAATTAGCATCACTCAGTATGCTGCCAACATGCTGGCATGCAGATAGGCAACTTAGGTGCCACTGTCTCTGCTCTTCAAAGTTCTTACGTATGTATGTTTTGCATCAACTTACAGGAGGTGGGAACAGCTGGCAGAACAGGCTGCTCCAGAAATGGACTAATATTAATAAAGAAATTAATGAAATGAAAATGAAATGAAGATCGCTTATTGTCACGAGTAGGCTTCAAATGAAGTTACTGTGAAAAGCCCCTAGTCGCCACATTCCGGCACCTGTCCGGGGAGGCTGGTACGGGAATCAAACCGTGCTGCTGGCTTGCTTTAAAAGCCAGCGATTTAGCTGAGTGAGCTAAACCAGCCCCTTGGCACTGAAGATTAACGGATCCCCAAGAATGAGTTGGTTTTGACCCCAGGAGGTGAAAGGAAGTGGGTGAGAACACTGCACATGTAGACATAGAACAGTACAGCACAGAACAGGCCCTTCGGCCCTCGATGTTGTGCCGAGCAATGATCACCCCACCTAAACCCACGTAACCCGTATACCCGTAACCCAACAATCCCCCCATTAACCTAATAGACATAGAACCTTATGTGCCGACTATAACTTTCTGAAACAAAAACAGAAAATGCTGGACAATCTCAACAGCTCTGACAGCATCTGTGGAGAGCGAACGGAACTAATGTTTCGAGTCTGGATGACTCTTTGTCAAAGGAACTTTCTGAAGTTCTCTTGATTCTGGAACCATTTTTTACTTTAGAAAATTACACATGGAATATTTCAGAAAGTTGAGAGAGGAAAACTAGGGGTTTGTACATCAGTTAGACTGACATGTATTTTGGAAAATTACTGGAGCCTGCAATTAATGATGATAGGAGGACTGAATACCTTGAAACTTTTCAGCTGCTGATAGGGAACCAGCTTGCGTTTTTAAAGGGTGGGCCATGTCTGATGCACCTGATAGAAAATTTGAAGAGGTGACTATGTAGTGGACAGGGCAATATTTGTGGATGCTATTTATATGAACGTACAAAAGGTATTTGATAAAATCCCCAATAAGAGACTGTTAGCTTCCATTGAAGCTTATGGAATTGAAGGCAGGGACAGCACAGTGGCGCAGTGGGTTAGCCCTGCAGCCTCACGGCGCTGAGGTCCCAGGTTCGATCCTGGCTCTGGGTCACTGTCCGTGTGGAGTTTGCACATTCTCCCTGTGTTTGCGTAGGTTTTGCCCCCACAACCCAAAGATGTGCAGGCTCGGTGGATTGGCCATGCTAAATTGCCCCTTAATTGGAATAAAAGGAATTGGCTACTCTAAATTTATTGGGGGGAAAAAATGGAATTGAAGGCAAATTATTGACCTGGTTAGGAAACAGGCTCAGGATCAGAAAACAGAGTCAGGATAATGAACATATAAGCTAATGGGCAGCACGGTAGCACAGTGATTAGCAGGGTTTGATTCCCGGCTTGGGTCACTGTTTCCTCCGGGAGCTCCGGTTTCCTCCCACAAGTCCCGAAAGATTATTAGGTGAATTGGACATTCTGAATTCTTCCTCTGCGTACCCGAACAGGCGCCGGAATGTGGCGACTAGGGGCTTTTCACAATAACTTAATTGCAGTGTTAATGGAAGACTACTTGTGACACTAATAGATTATTCCTATTAATTGGCAATCTGGGACTCGTGATGCCAAACGAGGAACTGTGTTCAAGAACCCTCCACCATTTCCACTAAAGATCCAGAAAGCCACGTATCCACATTTGCTGATGATTTGAAGATGGGTGGCATTGTAGCAGCACCCATGGAAGCTTAAAAGTACGAAGAGATATTAACAGATTAAGTGAATTAGCAAAACTGCAGCAACTGGATTGCATTATGGGCAAATATGAGGTCATTTACTTTGGATCGAAAAATGATAAAACCGGGTACTTTTTAAATGATAAAAAAGTTCAAAACAGTGGAGAACCAAAGAGACTTGGGGTAAAGGTATATAGATCATTAAAATGGCATGAACAGGAAGAGAAAATAATCAAAAATGATGTGTTGGCCTTTATAATGAGAGCACTGGAGTTACAAGGAGGTAGAAGTCTTGCATCAGGTATACAAAATTCTCGTGACGCACACCGGAATACTGTGAGCAGTTCTGGGCACCACACATTACGGCAGAGTGCTGTGTATGTTTACGAGAGTTGCTGGGGAACTGTTTATTCAGACTAAAGGTATTCAGTCCATCCCAGATCATCCATCTAGAATTTCCTTAATGACTGGGCACTGCAGCATCCAATTGGTTGTCAAAGATTCCAAACATTTTGCCTTCAGTACTCTACCTGACAGTCCTCTTTCTGTTAAGTAAAACAATCCGACATCCGTGTTAAATTCACCTTTTACTCGTTTGTACTGGTGTTCTACACTTGCAATTTACCGCAAAGTAATTTTTTGGATTTACTTTTTGCATCATAGAATCATAGAATTTACAGTGCAGAAGGAGGCCATTCGGGCCATCGAGTCTGCATCGGCCCTTGGAAAGAGCACCCTACCCAAGCCCACACCTCCACCCTATCCCCGTAACCTAGTAACCCTTTTTGGACACTAAGGGCAATTATTTTTTTAGCATGACCAATCCACCTAACCTGCACATCTTTTGGGACTTGTGGGAGGAAACCGGAGCACCCGAAGGAAACCCACGCAGACACGGGGAGAACGTGCAGTCTCCGCACAGATAGTGATCCAAGCTGGGAATTGAACCTGAGACCCTGGAGCTGTGAAGCAACAACACACTGTTATAAGAACAAGAATATTGCAAGCATGCGTCTTTTAGAGAGGGCAATGTCGTACAACCTGTGTGAAAGCAATCATTGATGTTCTAATTTAAGACAAGAAGCTTGGGGTCCTGAACTTGCTTTTATTAAAGGCATGTGGATTACTTCTGCTTTAAATGAGAGACATTCGTAATAATTGATGCGAGCAGGCTATTTAACCGAAACTACAACTAGAAGTTCCTCTGTTCCTCGAAGTAATATGTCTAAAATTAACTTGCTCCAAAGCAAAGCCAGGGATTAGAAGTGGAAAGATTCAAGAAGAACATGGGATCATGGTATCAGCATCAGGCGGTCTGACAAAATATTTGACTCAGTTGTGCCGCTGAGCCAGTTCAAACCAGTGAGATCACAGTCAATTTAACTGAATATTTTCTCTTTAATCACTATGTCCCAGTTAGTGATACCAGTTTCCTCATTAGATAAGACTTGAACTCCACAGACAGAAAACTTTGCTGCTATCGTCAATGCAATTTCCCTTCTGATTTGTTATAAGGGAGCAGAGACAGCAAGGAAAATCAATCCCAAACTGCTGTTATTGATCGTTTCTTCCACAGACTTTAAGCTATAAGTTACAACCAAAATAAACCCAGAGCCACAGGAGTCTCCATTAGATCCTTCCATGAATGCTAAGCTTCAAAAACCTGCTACAACAGCCTGTATTTTAATGACTCACCAGTCAGGCCTAGTCTGGATTTCAGTCCCCCCCCACAAAAAAAATAGGCAGATCAAAGATTTCCAGCCTTATGAGTTCAAGATGCACCCACTGTTTACCAACCTTCTGCCACATGTTGATGAAGAAGAGCTCTTGAGTAAAGTTAAAGTAAACATTGGCGTCGTAAGCGTCGTCTCCTGCATTTCGAACCGTCACGTTCACAGAGATGTTCTTCACTGCCCCTAATGCTAAGAAAGGCTTGTGCTCATCAACACTGGAAAAGAAAATCAGAAAACAGAAAGAAATTAGCATTCTGCGCCACTCCAGATTAACAGCAAATCCTGCTGTAGTTGGGATAAAGTGTAGCTCGCAGATAAATCAATCATTTAAGTTTGAATGGCAAGAATTGAATGCACAGAGATATCTTGTTAGCAACATCGGAGCCTTTGTTAAAGTTTCCAGTTTTATAATCTATGACTCATGTCCATTGATTATTACCATAATTCATTATGAATTAGAATTAACTTTATAGATCCCATTTTTAAAATGTAGTGCATAAGAAAGGCCAAAGACCTTGGGCGACATTTTCTGCCATTCACTCAGACAGGATCTTCTGGTTTTGCCAACACCGCACCCCTGCTGCAGATTTCCGGCGGCAAGGGGCAAATTCAATGGGAAACCCAGTTGACAATGGTGGAACCAGAAGATCCCTCCACCGGCCAAAGGCAGGCCGCCTCTCGGCGCCGCAAGACACATGACGGGATGCTCAATAAATCCTTCCCCCTGGCATTCTTGCTGGTCAGTGCCGCAGAAAGAGCACAGCTAAGCAAGATATGAGAAGGCACTGGTCTGAGAAGTGGACAGAGAAAGGAGGGCATGCTAGCCAGTAAATGTGAAATAGTTTAGAGGCAGCAGTAATTATCTAGAGTACTCCATTCATTTGAATGAACAGTAGAGAGAGAATGCAAAGGCAGACTTTCATAAAGAGTTTTCTTTTCCAACATGAAAATGTGATAGTTTTGGTGCTCCAGTGTAAATATCTGAGGTAACTGAGGCCCCACATAGTCCTGATTTCTAAACCGAGGAACTCTGCTCGCTGGACCTCCTCAGCATAGTGAAAGATCGGGAAGTCATTTAAAAATGAGGCCCCCGACATGATCCACGAACCCCCCACAAGCCCCAGCATATTAACAAAAGGCCAACCTGGCACCCTGGCAGTCCCCTGCCAGCTAGCAGCACCACCAAAGCACCATGGCAGTGCCAGACTGGCACCCAGGTCTACCTGCCAGGGAGCCAGGCTGAAAGTGCCTGGGTAGTATGAGCAGTACAAGGGCACCACCCTGCCCAAAGGGCATGCACCTGGGGGCCTCAGATCCCCAGGGAGACCTCAATGAATGGCGTTCTGTCTGGTACCCATTTATGCAGACTAATACTGAATGACGATCGGCTCATGGTGTCCTCATTGGGAGGGGAAGGTGTGGGGTAGTGCCCATGTGTGTGTGTGGGGGGGTAATTGCGAATGGCTGGAGGTTTGGGGGACCCAAGAGCTCACTTAGAGATTGGGCCGCTCTTTCAAAATGACAGCCCAATCTCAGAGTTCAGCTCCCCAGCGCTAAAAACATTCTAAGCGTTTGAGAAACACCCCAGGGTCCAATATGTGACTGTCATTGAATAGCTGGGGGGAAACATGCCAGAAACTCCCTGAAAACCACGCCACAATTGAACTTCGAAAGTTTGGGGGAGAATCGTGCCCATTATGTGGATAATGAACATACAGACAATTGTATCCAAACCCACACGCTGTTCGTTTCAAGGCCAACTAAACACAAAATAAACATCACAAAGTGAAAACAGTCAAAACTGTTGCTTGAAAAATATTAAAACCTCCTTCCTAATGGTCAAGGTCAGCCACTGGTTTTAAATTGTTCAAGATTTACTCTTCTAGTTTTTGGTGTCATTTGAATACAGATAACCACATCGGAATACATATTCTCTGCCAAGTAAATTTAATTCTCCAGGTTATTCCTAATAAATTAGGTTGGTAAGTTTTACCATTTGAGATTCCAGCCAACATAAACTTCATCAGAATGTTACAGAATGGATAAAGTGGCAAGAAGTGCCGAGCACAACAAAAACCAAAAGAGATGTAGTTAGCTTCCTTCATCCTGGAGCTTTTACAGAGGCACAAGAGAGTTTGGTGTTCAGAACAGGCAAAGTGGCAGAAAAACAGGATGTGAAAATGCTAGATTCAGGAAACAGTGGGTCAGATTTGTGCCCTGCCCATAACCTTCACAACAGCATACTGTTATCACTTGCAAGAACAGCGTGATGTCCTGCAACAGAATCATGGCTCATATAGTAGCAGGACATTCAGAATATGAGTACTGATTGCCAAGGAGAAGCCAACAGGATGACCAGGCTGGTGGTACAGTGGGCTCGGGAAGAAATGCCCGCTGTGTCCAATAAGTCAACATTGTCTAATCAGCCTTTGTGCCAGCCCAGGGCTGTGAAGGTGGGTGAGGAGGATGATCGTTCCGGCCACATTTCGGCACCCTCATCGCCCACTGTTTCCACAACCGCTCTGCAACCAAGTCCCACCCGCCATTTTTAAAGATCTCCGGAGTCAGCTTAGCTCAAAGAAAATCCAGCCTGGCATCACACTGGTTTAATTGTTCATACCTCACTACGGTCAGTCATAATAGAAAAAATTGAAAGAAGTATTGTAATCATATTTTACACCATAAAACTACACAAGTACAAAATGGTGTTATTCTGAGGAATGGCATGTAATATTCCTAACTGTTAAGATTTGAAGTTTATTCAATGTGGACTCTTTGAAATGGACTTTTCTTTTAACAAGTGAACTATGTAGTGCAAAGGTAGCCACTGAAGGTCAGATGTCCTGCCATGTGAATTCAAAAATTGCTTCACTGTCCAACAGAGACAAAAGGGTATATTCCAGATGGAAACCTAAATTGAATAATTATTTTATGAAACAAATAAGATGTTTTCTTAACCCTTCAGGATGAATGTCTTAAAACAATAAACCAAGATGTGGTTCGGCAACTCAGGACCACCACCACATTTGGAAAAGGAACTGCCATTATGAGGAGTTACATGGTAAGGTGCCATGTTTGTCCCTTTGTAATCGGCAGACATTAAGAGAGAGTAGAAGCTGTAATACCTATGCCTCAAAACAACTGGAGGCTGTACTATCACAAGATCTCTCAGCCTGTTCTTTTTCAAGTCCACCAATACAGCAACTGAACTCCTGGGAACAAGACTATGAGCAACTAACTCTGTGACCTGCAGAATGTCCATCCCTTTGAGAAAACCCTGAAATTACTTTGCCTATTGAATTCACCTAAACTCCCTCCAGCAGTGAGGATATTTTCGTCATCAGGCTGGCAATGCATGTTTTACAAAACAAGGCAAAAAGTGAATTATGAACAATTATTTTGTTTATAACCTGTACAAGTGCACTATTCTCTTTCACTGTACTTTTCTCGAGTCTGGACGTTGGTTGGTGATCGACAGGGATTTCCCAGTTGCCATCCAGGTTCCTGTGAGGAAAATGTTGCAGGGGGAGGCACCACCATTCTGAAGTGCCGGCTCCCTTTATTTACCTGCTGATGCCCTTTTCAAGCTGGGAGGCCTCTGTTTGGCTCTCTACTTTCAAGAGTCTGCTCACCATCCATGACTGGACTGCAAGCCAGCCCTCTGGCCATTAACTGGTCACTCTGAGAAAACCACATTGGGAGACTGTTTCCCACCCAGTGCAGTTGTTGACCTCTTTGTCCTGACAGCAAGGTTCATAAGCCAACAGGAAAAAACTTGCCCTTTATGTCAGTTTACAAAAGAATATTTGAATCATGCATTCCATGGGACAGCAATTTGTGACGTCCCTGCCAAAACATGGATATTTGGAAAAAAAACAATTCATGTTGTAGCCAAAACCACAATGGCAACAAAATGAAAAGACAGTTAGTGTTATAGAAAACTCTGAGACTGAATGGGTTTGATTGAAGGAAATTGGCTGAACAGCTGACTGGAAAGTATGAAAATGCAATCATTTACTGGCTAAACAGTAGAGACTGGCAAGCTTTTACAACTTTTTTCCCCACTGTTTTATGCCACTGGATTTGATTTAACCACAGCAAGTCAAACAGCACTTCATATCTCTGTTTAAAGTGTAAGTGCCGGGGCCCGCATGGTGGCGCAGTGGTTAGCACTACTGCCACATGGTGCCGAGGACCCGGGTTTGATCCAGACCCGGGTCACTGTCCATGTGGAGTTTGCACATTCTCCTCATGTCTGCGTAGGTCTCACCCCCACAACCCAAAAAGATGTGCAGGGTAGGTGAATTGGCCACGCTAAATTGCCCCTTAATTGGAAAAAAACAAGAATTGGGTAAATTTATATTTAAAAAAATAAAATACAAGTGATGTCTACACCAAATATCGAGAGTGGAGCTGTGGTGTCCCAGTCTCTTAAACATTGTTGGTCCTTATTTTTTCAAATAAGTACAGCACAATTTTACTTTTCAAGTAAAATACTGCAGATGCTAGAAATCTGAAATAAAAAGAGACAATGCTAAAAGCACTCAGCAGGTCAGGCAACGTCTCTGGAAAGAAATAGTTAAAGATTCATGCCGATGATCCGCCATCAGCAGATCATTAACTTTTTGAATGATGAATTGCAATTCAAAAGAAAGAAATAACAGATTAGGGGCAGCAGGGTAGCATGGTGGTTAGCATAAATGCTTCACAGCTCCAGGGTCCCAGGTTCGATTCCCGGCTGGGTCACTGTCTGTGTGGAGTCTGCACGTCCTCCCCCTGTGTGCGTGGGTTTCCTCCGGGTGCTCCGGTTTCCTCCCACAGTCCAAAGATGTGCGGGTTAGGTGGATTGGCCATGCTAAATTGCCCGTAGTGTCCTAATAAAAGTAAGGTTAAGGGGGGGTTGTTGGGTTACGGGTATAGGGTGGATACGTGGGTTTGAGTAGGGTGATCATGGCTCGGCACAACATTGAGGGCCGAAGGGCCTGTTCTGTGCTGTACTGTTTTATGTTCTATGATCAAACTCTATCCCTGACAGCACTGTCAGGCTGTATCTACACCACAAGAACAGCAGTAATTCAAGAAGACAGCTCACCACTACCTCCTCAATTAGAGATAGTCAATAAATGCTGTCCTAGCCAGCAATGCTCATTTTCCATGAGTAATATTTGAAAAAATCTTAAAAGCCAAGATAATCAGTTACATCCACTTTTACCACATTACGACTGGGATAAGACAGATTCTATTCAAATGGAAGCCTATCAAGTACTGAAAAGAGAATATTTTTCTTTACACCATACAATGCAATGAAAACAGTAGGAGCATTGGGTTATGGCCTATTTGCCTTTTCAAAGGTGATGGTGAGCTACCTGACCATGAATTGTATCATATGAATTTATGACATTAGAGGAGCAAACTGGAGCTCACACATACCTCTATTGGCTGTGACCTCACTCATACTATGTACTGTTAAAACATTGCCTATGTGTTCACTGGTCTATAATTGGCTCCTGGATAAGCAAGCCTTAATTTTAGAATTCTCATTGATTTTGAACCCCTCCATAGCCTTGCTCCTCACCATCTCTCTAATCTCAACCAGCTACGCAACCCTCGGAGAAATCCGTGCTCTTCAAAATCTGGCCTCATGAACTTTCCCAATTTTAATCATTCCACCATTTGTGCGTGGCACGATGGCACAGTGGTTAGCACTGCTGCCTACAGCGCTGAGGACCCGGGTTCGATCCCAGCCCCGGGTCACTGCCTGTGTGGAGTTTGCACATTCTTCTCGTGGGTTCTTCTGCATGGGTTCCACCCCCACAACCCAAAGATGTGCAGGTTAGGTGGATTGGCCACGCTAAATTGGCTTTCAGTTACCTAAGCTCCGGAATTGTCTCCCTAGATCATTCTTCCTCTCCATGGGCTGGATTCCCCACAGCCGCGCGCCAAAATCGCATTCGGCACTAGGGGCGGAGAATCGAAGTTCCCGACCGAATCAGGCCAGGCGCCACTCCGGCTATTCTCCGGGCCCCGCAGAATCGCCCGTCCACGATTTACACCGCACGGCTGGGGGGCCATTGCCAGAGGCCCTCCCAACAATACCCCGCTCCCGAATGTCCGAATTCCCGAGGGCGTGGTAGAGGCGGCAGGATGGCTCACATTTATCTGCACAGAAAGAAACCCCCCCCCCCATGCACACGGACGATAACGTCCCAGCATTGGCATTGGGGACGCCCTGTGCCTACCCCTACCCACCACAAACATCGGGGCACCCCCTGCCCCTCCACACACGCATCAACATTGGGGCGAGTATTATTTTTTCTGATTCGCGAAGTATTTTCTGCCCAAAATGCTGTTCTGGATGACAGTTAATGCGGGCTGAAAATGTGTTTGGGTGAGATGTTATGATGCGGTTTTGTTTAAGTGGACTGAAAACTTCCCCGGTTCAATTTAAATCGAACAGCAAGAACTAATAACCACAAAAGGTAATGTGGTATAAAATGGGACAATGTGCAAAATGGCCATTTCGGCAGGAAGACTAAAAAGTTTATCATCTAAATGGTGAGAGATTGCAGAGCTCTGAGATACAGACGGATCTGGGTGTCCTACTGCATGAATCACAAAAGGTTACTGTACAGGTACAGCAAGTAATCAGGAAATCTAATAGAATGTTATTGTTTATTGTGAGTGGAATTAAATACAAAAGTAGGAAGGTTATACTTCAGTTATACAGGGCATGAGTGAGACCATATTTGGAGTACTGTGCACAGTACTGGTCACTTTATTTAAGGAAAGATGTCAAAGAAACAATTCAGAGAAGGTTTACTAGGCTAATAGCTGGAATGGACTGGTTGTCGTATGAGGAAAGGTTATACAGACTAGATTTGTATCTATTGGAGTTTAGAAGAGTAAGAGGCGACTTGATTGAAATATACAAGATCCTGAGGGGTTGTGGCAGGGTGAATGTGGAGACGATGTTTCCTCATGTGGGAGAATCGAGAAGTAAAGGTCACTGTTTAAAAATAAGGGGCGAAATTCTCCGACCCCCTGCAGGGTCGGAGAATCGCCCGGGGCCACCGGAAATACCGCCCCCGCCGTGGCAGAAATTCTCCGCCACCCAGGAATTGGTGGGGGCGGGAATCACGCCCCGCCGATCGGCGTGACGTCCGCGCAGATCGGCGAGGCCCCTGCGGCGATTCTCCGGCCCGCGATGGGCCGAAGTCCCGCCGCTGGGAGTCCTCTCCCGCCGCTGAGGTTTGAACCACCTCTGGTGGCGGCGGGGGGATCGGCGGCGGGAGCGGGCCCCCGGGGTCCTGGGGGGGGCGGGGCGATCGGACCCCGGGGGGTGCCCCCACGGTGGCCAGGCCCACAATCGGGGCCCAACGATCGCCGGGCGGGCCAGTGCCGTGGGGGCACTCTTTCTCTTCCGCCGCCGCCACGGCCTCCTCCATGGCGGAGGCAGAAGAGAATCCCCCAGCGCGCATGCACCGATGGTGACGTCAGCGGCAGCTACCACTGACGTCACCACCGGCGCATGCGCAAACCGGCGAAGGCCTTTCGGCCAGCCCCAGCGCCGGGCGGCTGGCCTGAAAGGCCGCTGGTGCCAGTTTTGGTGCCAGTCGGCGTGGTGCCAACCGCTCCGGCGCGGGCCTAGCCCCCAAAGATGCGGAGAATTCCGCACCTTTGGAGAGACCCGATGCCGGAGTGGTTGGCGCCACTCCCCTACGCCGGGACCCCCTGCCCCGCCGGGTAGGGGAGAATGCCACCCCAGGACAGTATGAAGTCTTACAACACCAGGTTGAAGTCCAACAAGATTGTTTCAAATCACTAGCTTTCAGAGCGCTGCTCCTTCCTCAGGTGAATGAAGGGGTAAGTTCCAGAAATATATATATAGACAAAGTCAAAGATGCAATACGATACTTTGAATTGGGTACTCTAAAAAAAAATTTTTAATATAATAACTGAGCTAAACTCAACCTCAACTGTGTGGCATTAACATAGACCAATTGTGTGGGGGGAGGAGAGATTTGAAGGGGGTAATGGGGAAGCCCCGGTGGGGGAGGGGGGTGATTTGAAGTGGGCAATGGAGAAGAGTCGGTGGGCAGGGTAATTTGAAGGGGGGCAATGGGGGAGAGCCCATGGGGAGGGATTTGAAGGGGGCCAATGGGGGAGAGCCCATGGGGAGGGATTTGAAGGGGAGCAATGGGGGAGAGCCCATGGGGAGGGATTTGAAAGGGAGCAATGGGGGAGAGCCCATGGGGAGGGATTTGAAGGGGGGCAATGGGGGAGAGCCCATGGGAAGAGATTTGAAAGCGGGCAATGGGGGAGATCCTATGGGGAGGGCGGTTTGAAGGGGAGCAATAGGGGAGAGCCCATGGGGGGGTGGTTTGAAGGGGAGCAATGGGGGAGAGGCAGCAGGTGGGGGATTTGAAGGGGGGCAATGGGGGAGCAGATGGGGGGGATTTGAAGGGGACAATGGGGGAGTCAGGGGAGGTGAGGGATTTGAAGGGGAGAGGTGGGAGGAACCTACCTCTTCATGCACCTGAGGAAGGAACAGTGATCCGAAAGCCAGTGATTTGAAACAAACTTGGACTTTAACCTGGTGTTGTAAGACTTCTTTCTGTGCTCACCCCAGTCCAACACCGGCATCTCCACATCTTAAAAATAAGGAGTCACCCGTTTAAAATGAAGATGTGACTAAATGTTTTCTCTCAGAGGGTGGTGAGTCTTTGGAACTCTCTTTCTGAAATGGCGATGGAAGCAGAGACTTTTTAAAGCAGAGACTCTTGGTGAGCAGGGGGGTGATAAGTTATCGGGGATAGGTGGGATACAGATTTGAGGTTAGGATCAAGTCAACTTTGGTGTTTACTAAATTGTGGAGCAGGCTCAGGGGCTGAATGGCTTGCTCCTTCTCCTTGTTCTTATGTTTGTAAGATTAACCAGCACTTCCACTCTCTGTTGGCGCTGCCAAGACTGACCACACGGAAGATGGGCTTTTCTACATCGGCCTGTTCCAGCCTCCAATCTTCTCCCTATTCATTTTAACAGGGACTCAAAATGTGGGCTGGTGAGCAAAGAAGCAAAATATCACAAAGAAACCATGACATCAAAATATTACAGATGAACTGCAGCATCCCAGCCCTGTCTGGTCTGGTAGCTCTATTTAACTAAGGGCTATTAACATTTGAGGTGCTGATCTTTTCAGTTGAAAAGGGAAGTCTTCAACTGAGCAAGAAATATTTTTACATTTTTTGGTATCAAGTCAATTCCATACTACCAATGGAACAAGCATAGAAACAGGAATAAAATAGTTCCATTGTTATTTGCAATTCACCCCGTATAACAATGGGCAGGGTCATGCTATTCAATATGAAACTCTTTCAGGTGCTCTTTCAGAGGGTCGATACAGACTTGATGGGCCGAATGGCCTCATTCTGCACTGCAGAGATTCTATGATGATTCATCAAACCTACAAATGTATTAAATAAAAGGAATGTGGGAAGTGTGATTTGCCAAGTCCTGGAATGCTTGGATGAAATAATGATACCCAGAACTGTTTGGCTCTTGTGAATGGAGCTTACATTGTTCCATTATTTATTTATGAGTGTTAATTTTAGCTTTTATCGTCGGCATTAAACAGGCAGTAGTAAATCAGTGATGGTATTTGAATTTTACATGAATGGCATTGGAAACTATGGGCGCGATTCTCCGCTGCCCACGCCGGTTGGGAGAATAGCGGGAGGGCCTCCAGACATTTTTCACGCCCTCACGCTATTCTCTCCCCCCCTCGCCCGACCTACGTCATGAATCGCTGCTCGCCGTTTTTTACGGCGAGCGGCGATTCTCCGCGGCCAATGGGCTGAGCAGCCGGGTGTTTACGCCCGTTTTTTCACCAAACACACCTGCTTGCTGCAGTCGTAAAAACGGGCGCTGGATGCCCGTTTGGGGCATCCAGAGGCCCGTTTGGGGCGGGAGCACCACCGTTGTGCTCAGGAGAGGACAGGACCCCGATCGGTGCCCACCGATCGTCGGGCCTGCGTCCAAAAGGGACGCACTATTTCCCCTCTGTCGCCCGACACGATCAAGCCGCCACATCTTGTCGGGCGGCGGTGGAGAAATGCGGAACCGCGCATACGCGTGATGACGTCACGCCCTCACGCCGGTTGGAGCCGGCCGTGCGCCATCTTGGCGCGCGGCCTTAACGACGGCCGTTAAGGCCGCGACGCCGTGATTCCCAGGGTCCCGCTCCTAGCCCCGATTGGGGGGGGGGGGGGGGGGGGGGGGGGGGGAGAATCGGGTCCCGGGAACGGGCGTGAAGGCTGCCGTGAAAAACGGCCAGTTTCACGGCAGCCTTTACGACTCCCCGCATTTGCGGAGACCATCAGCGGGATTCTCTGACCCCCCGCCGGGTCGGAGAATCCCGGTTAGGGGGGGGGAGGAATCCCGCCCCGATGCCGGCTGCCATATTTTCCGGCGCCGGTTTTTGGGCGGGGGCGAGGTTCGCACCCCGACGGTCGGGGGCCGTTACCAGTGGCTGATGGGCCGAGCGGCCATCCGTTTTTGGCCAGTCCCACCGGCGTGTATTAGACATGGTCCCACACGGTGGGACCTGGCAGGTAAGTCGGCTGGTGCAGTCTTCGGGGGGGGCGCGGGGGGATCTGACCCCGGGGGGGCCCCCACGGTGGCCTGGCCGCGATCGGGGCCCACCGATCTGCGGGCAAGCTTGTGCCGCGGGAGCACTCCTTCCTTCCATGCCAGACCCTGTAGGGCTCCACCATGGCCAGCGCGGAGAAGAGAACATGCGCCAGAACACGCCGGCGGTTCCATGCATGTGTGGGATCACGGCGGACCTTTGGCGCATGCCCGGACTTGCACAGTCCCTTCGGCGCCGGCTCGCACAGTGCCAACCTCTCTGATGTCCACCTAGCCCCCGGAAGTGCGGAGAATTCTGCACTTTCCGGGGCTGTTGACACCGGAGTGGGGACTTAGTCCCCCGAAAGGAGAATCCCGCTTCATAAGACAGAAGCAGAATTAGGCCACTCGGCCCATTGAGTCTGCTCTGCTATTCAATCATTCTCCTACCTTCTCTCCATAACCCTGATTCCCTTATTAATCAAGAACCTATCTATCTCTGTCTTAAAGACACTCAGTAATTGGCCTCCACAGCCTTCTGCAGCAAAGTGTTCCACAGATTAACCACCCTCTGGCTGAAGAAATTCCTCCTTACCTCTGTTTTAAAGGATCGTCCCTTTAGCCTGTGATGGTGTACAATCATAGAATTTACCGTGCAGAAGGAGGCCATTCGGCCCATCGAGTCTGCACCAGCTCTTGGAAAGAGCACCCTACCCAAGCCCACACCTGCACCCTATCCCCATAACCCAGTAACCCCACCCAACACTAAGGGCAATTTTGGACAGTAAGAGCAATTTAGAATGGCCAATCCACCTAACCTACACATGTTTGGACTGTGGGAGGAAACCGGAGCACCCCAGGAGGAAACCCACGTACACACGGGGAGGACGTGTAGACTCTGCACAGACATGACCCAAGCCGGGAATCGAACCTGGGATCCTGGAGCTGTGAAGCAATTGTGCTAACCACTATGCTACCGTGCTGTCCGCTTGTTCTACTTTTTCCTACAAGTGGAAACATCCTCTCTACGTCCACTTTATCCGGGTTTCACAGTATCCTGTAAGTTTCAATAAGATCCCCCCTCATCCTTCTAAACTCCAAAGAGTACAGACCCAGAGTCCTCAACCGTTCCTCATACAACAAGCTGTTCATTCCAGGGAGCATTCTTGTGAACCTCCTCTGGCCCCTTTCCAAGGCCAGCACGTCCTGCCTTAGATACGGGGCCCAAAACTGCTCACAATACTCCAAATCAATAATGGTGAGCATGAAGCTATTAAATTGTCATAAAATTGCAACTTGTTCACTTCACCTCTTTCGGGAAATAAAATTGTCGTCCTTACCTAGTTTGGCCTGCATGTGCGTCAAGACCCACAGCAATATTACTGACCCATAACTGCCCTCTGAAATGGTCTGGCTAGCAAACCAAGTGTGCCACAAAAATAAATACAGCAAAGTTAAAACCAGATGGACAAGCCAGCATCAAACTAAGCACCAGACACAATAAAGATACATCTGACCAAGTTGACACTGTGAAGTCCTCCTCACGAATACTTACGAACTTGTGTCAAAATTGGAAGAGCTGCCCCACAGGACAATCCAACAACTGCCCGACACAGAATCACACCTTTCAGCCACTAACTCCTCGACTACCATTTCTGGTCACACCTCTCAGTGATGGTGACATAATGGCCCTGGGAGCCCTCAATATTGACCCCAGATGCCACATGGCGTCATGTCAAATATGGAACAGGAAGCCTCCAATGCTTTACCAGCTCATGCCCGCACTCAGCTGATGAATCAGTACTCCTCAGTATTAGGGAACATAGGGCTTAGGATCAGCAGTAGGCCATTCAGCACTTCGAGCCTGCTCTGCCATTCAAGAGATGATGGCTGATCTGGTTGTGGTCCCAACTCCACTGTGCCGTCTGCCCACCATAATCCTGGACTCCCTTGTCAATTAAACCTCTGTCTAACTCTGCCTTAAATAATTTCAATGACCTAGCCCCCACAGCTTTCTGGGAACAGAATTCCACATACTAACAAAATTCCCCTCTCGATCTTAGATGGTAGACCTCGTAGCCTTCAACTGAGTCCCCTAGTTCTAGTCTCTGCCACAAGTGAAAACACCCTCCGATATCCACCCCATTGAGTTCCCTCATGATCTTATATGTTTCTGATCACCTCGAATGAGTTTAGGCCCAACCTGTTCAACATATCTTTGTTAAAGATATGTCCCTCATTGCAGAAATGAGTCAAATGTGTTTTCTCTGAACTGCCTCGAATGCAATTATATATATATTTTTATTTTTTTAAATAAGGGAGCTGAAACGGCACGGTGTCCCAAACGTGGGCCAAGATCTTCCAGCCCCATTGTGGTGGGATCCGCAATGGGCGGTTCAGCCGCTCAGTCAAAAATCCACTGACTTTCGATGGGACCGGACAATCCCGGTGGTGGGCAGAGGGGTCCGGAAAATCTCATCTGTGGTCTCACCAATGCGCTGTAAAGCTGCCATTCCATTTGTCTTCCTAATTATTTGCTGCGCCTGGATACTAGCCTTTTGTGATTTATGTATCGCTCTCCATTTAAATAATATACTGATTTTTTATTCTTCATGTGAAAGTGGACAAGTTCACATTTTCCCACATTATATTTCATCACAGAATTTACAGTGCAGAAGGAGACCATTCGGCCCATCGAGTCTGCACCGGCCCTTGGAAAGAGCACCCTACTTAAGCCCAAGCCTCCACCCTATCCCCGTAACTCCAAATAACCTTTTTGGACACTAAGGGCAATTTAGTATGGCCAATCCACCTAACCTGCACATCTTTGGACTGAGGGCGGATTCCGGAGCACCTGGAGTAAACCCCCGCAGAGACAGGGAGAACATGCGGACTCTGCACAGAGAGTGACCCAAGCCGGGAATCGAACGTGAGATGCTGGAGAGATGAAGCAATTGTGCTAACCACTGGGCTACCGTGCCCCCCTGCCAATTTTTTGCCTATTCAATTATTCTGTCTACATCTCTTTACAGACCCTCTGCCTCCTCTTGAAAACTTCCTTTCCTATCTATCTTGGTGTCATGGGCAACTTTATCGACCAGACAATCAACCTCTTCAGTCAAGTCATTCATATGGATTGTAATTAGTTGAGGTCCCAACACTGATTCCTGTAGCATTTGTTATAGCTTGCTAACCTGAAATGATCCAGTTATCCTACTCTCTGCTTCTTGTAAGCTAACCAATCCTTAATCAATGCTAATATGTTACACAAAGCATGACAGAAGGAAAGAAGAAAGGACACAGAAAGGGGAAGTAGATTTAGGACTGAGTTTAGGAGGAACTTCTTCACCCAAAGGGTTGTGAATCTATGGAATTCCTTGCCCAGTGAAGCAGTTGAGGCTCCTTCATTAAATGTTTTTAAGGTAAAGATAGATAGTTTTTTGAAGAATAAAGGGATTAAGGGTTATGGTGTTCGGGCCGGAAAGTGGAGCTGAGTCCACAAAAGATCAACCATGATCTAATTGAATGGCGGAGCAGGCTCGAGGGGCCAGATGGCCTACTCCTGCTCCTAGTTCTTATGTTCTTATGTACTCGGGGTGGGAGAACTTCAATGCCCATCACCAAGGGTGGTTTGATAGCACCACCACTGACCAAGGTGGTCAGTCCTGAAGGGCATAGCTGCCAGAGTGGGTGCTGAGAGAACCAACGAGAAAAGAAAACACTTTACCTCATCCTCTGTCACAGATTCACCTTTCCATAACAGGACAGAAAGGAGTGGCCATCGCAATGTCCTTGTGGAGTTAAAGTCCCCTCCATTGTGCTATATGGCATCACCACTGTGCTTTATGAGCTATACTCAGAACAGATCTAGCAGCTGGTAATTGGGCATTCAGGAGATGCTGTGGACCATCATCAGCAACAGAATTCTATTTCACATGATCTGCAACCTCGTAGTATCCCTCATTCTACCGATTCCATCAAGTTGGACAATCAAGAAGAGTGTAGAAGATCAGCACCAGGCATGTCTGAAAATGAGGTGTGAACCTACAGAAACACCAACACAGTACTAAATGCTCTCTCTACTGCAGTGGCAGCATGTTGTAGAGAGAGTCAATCAATTCCACAACCAAACTGGATCAAAGCTCCGCAGTCCTGCGATATCCAGCTGTGAACGGTAGTGTGAAAGAGAGAAGGCATCACAAGCATCACCATCCTGAACGATGGTGGAGTCCCAGCATGTTAGTGCAAAATACAAGGTTGAAGCATTTGCAAGTATCTTCAGCTAGAAGAGCTGAGCGAATGGATGATCCATCTCAGTCTCCTGCTGAGGTTCCCCACCATCACAGAAGCCAGTCTTCATCAAACTTGATTCACTTCAGCTGATAAGAAGAAATGGTCGTGTGAACTGGATACATCATATGCTATGGACTGGAATAACATCTCGACTGTAGTACTGTAGACTGATTCTCCAGAATTAGCCGTGCCGTAGCCAAGTTGTTCCAATACATTTGTAAATGTTGGCATCTACCCAACAAAGTGAAAAGTTGCCTAGATATGTCTTGTCCATAAAAAGCAGAATAGATTCAAATGGCACAATTGCCACCCTTTCAGTCAACTCTCAATCATCATAATGATGGGGTGGACGGGGTCAGTATGGGTGGGATGGAGGCGGCTTCTTGCAGGGTCACAAGTCTGGGGGTACTGGTAACTGCGCCTCTGCCTTTCCCGCCGGCGCGGTACTCCACCAGCCTTGATAGTCTGGGGGCAGTGGAGGAGACAAGTGGGAGCAGTGGGAGCATCGGTCTGGTCCCCAATCTGCGATAATCACGGTTTGCCCCGGGGACAATGGATGGGGGGTTCCGAATTTGGCGGAGAGCGGGGATTAAGAGGATGGGGGACTTGTTTATAGAGGGAAGCTTTCCGAGCATGAGGGCTCTGGAGGAGAAGTTTGCATTGGCAGGGGGAAACAAATTTCTATATCTGCAGGTGCGGGACTTTCTGTGTAGACAGGTACCAACCTTCCCACTCCTGCCGCTAAGAGGGATTCAGGACAGGGTAGTTTCCAGAGGATGGATAGGTAAGGGGAGCGTTTCTGACATTTATAAGGAACTTATGGGATCAGAGGAGATGCAGACTGAGGAACTGAAGCAAAAGTGGGAGGAGGAGCTGGGGGGAGAGATAGAGGAGGGCCTTTGAGCGGACGTGTTGAGTAGAGTCAACGCGACCGCGACGTGTGCAAGGCTCGACCTGATTCAATTCAAGGTCGTGCACCGGGCTCACATGACAGTGGCCCGAATGAGCAGATTCTTTGGGTGGAGGACAGGTGCGCAAAATGTGCGGGAGGACCGGCGAACCATGTCCACAAGTTTTGGACATGTCCAAAGCATAGGGGATTCTGGCAGGGGTTTGCAGACGTCATTTGAACCAGCAGAGGGCAGCAGAGCAGAGCTACTGATCAGCTGTTCTGGGGAAATTTGCATACGTGCAGTGCGGTCAGCCTAAGTTGAAGGTGAACCTGCGAAGAAGACCCAAGGAGTTTGAGTAAAGGCAAGCAACCAGCAGAGGGCAGCAGAGCAGAGCTACTGATCAGCTGTTCTGGGGAAATTTGCATACGTGCAGTGCGGTCAGCCTAAGTTGAAGGTGGTTTGTGGAGGGGCTGTTGGCAAGTGACAGTTAAACCCGAAACACTTTGTGAGTGTTTCCCACCCTACCTCCTCCTCTAACCAACCCCCCCACCCCACGGTGGTTGGGAAGCGGGAGCAGGGGCCTGTCGTGAAGGTGAGTGAGTGCCTTTAAATTTGCTTACCTTTCAGCGGGATCAGGGTTTGAGGTAATATCAGGTAAGCTCTTCCTTTCTTTTTCTTTTTCTTGTTTTTTTTAATCTAGAGGGGATGTCAGGGAAGGCAGTACAATGCTCCTCCTGCAGAATGTTTGAGGTGAGGGACGCCGTCAGTGTCCCTGCTGATTTCATCTGTGGGAAGTGCACCCAACTCCAGCTCCTCAAAAACCGTGTTAGGGACCTGGAGCTTGAGCTGGATGAACTTCGGATCATTCGGGAGGCAGAGGGGGTCATAGATAGGAGCTTCAGGGAAGTAGTTACACCAAAGACTGGAGATAGATGGGTAACTGTAAGAGGGACTGGGAAGAAGCAGTCAGTGCAGGGACCCCCTGCGGTCGTTCCCCTGAGTAACAAGTATACCGTTTTGGATACTTGTGGGGGGGACGACTTACCAGGGGTAAGCCATGGGGTACGGGCCTCTGGCACGGAGTCTGTCCCTGTTGCTCAGAAGGGAAGGGGGGAAAGGAGTAGAACATTAGTAATTGGGGACTCAATAGTCAGGGGCACAGATAGGAGATTTTGTGGGAGCGAGAGAGACTCACGTTTGGTATGTTGCCTCCCAGGTGCAAGGGTACGTGATGTCTCGGATCGTGTTTTCCGGGTCCTTAAGGGGGAGGGGGAGCAGCCCCAAGTCGTAGTCCACATTGGCACTAACGACATAGGTAGGAAAGGGGACAAGGATGTCAGGCAGGCCTTTAGGGAGCTAGGATGGAAGCTCAGAGCGAGAACAAACAGAGTTGTTATCTCTGGGTTGTTGCCCGTGCCACGTGATAGTGAGATGAGGAATAGGGAGAGAGAGCAATTAAACACGTGGCTACAGGGATGGTGCAGGCGGGAGGGATTCAGATTTCTGGATAACTGGGGCTCTTTCTGGGGAAGGTGGGACCTCTATAGACAGGATGGTCTACATCTGAACCTGAGGGGCACCAATATCCTGGGGGGGAGATTTGTTAGTACTCTTTGGGGGGGTTTAAACTAATTCAGCAGGGGCATGGGAACCTGGATTGTAGTTTTGGGGTGCGAGAGATTGAGAGTAGAGAGGTCAGGAGCACAGTTTTGACTTCGCAGGAGGGCGGCAGTGTTCAGGTCTGTGGTTTGAAGTGTGTCTATTTCAATGCCAGGAGTATACGAAATAAGGTAGGGGAACTGGCAGCATGGGTAGGTACCTGGGACTTCGATGTTGTGGCCATTTCAGAGACATGGATAGAGCAGGGACAGGAATGGTTGTTGCAGGTTCCGGGGTTTAGGTGCTTTAGTAAGGTCAGAGAAGGGGGCAAAAGAGGGGGAGGTGTGGCGCTGCTAGTCAAGGACAGTATTACGGTGGTAGAAAGGATGCAAGATGGGGACTCTTCTTCCGAGGTAGTATGGGCTGAGGTTAGAAACAGGAAAGGAGAGGTCACCCTGTTGGGAGTTTTCTATAGGCCACCTAATAGTTCTAGAGATGTAGAGGAAAGGATGGCGAAGATGATTCTGGAAAAGAGCAAAAGTAACAGGGTAGTTGTTATGGGAGACTTTAACTTTCCTAATATTGACTGGAAAAGATATAGTTCGAGTACATTGGATGGGTCGTTCTTTGTACAATGTGTGCAGGAGGGTTTTCTGACACAATATGTTGACAGGCCAACAAGAGGTGAGGCCACTTTGGATTTGGTTTTGGGTAATGAACCAGGCCAGGTGTTAGATCTGGAGGTAGGTGAACACTTTGGAGACAGTGACCACAATTCGGTGACCTTTACGTTAGTGATGGAAAGGGATAAGTATACCCCGCAGAGCAAGAGTTATAGCTGGGGGAAGGGCAATTATGATGCCATTAGACATGACTTAGGATGTGTTGGTTGGAGAAGTAGGCTGCAAGGGTTGGGCACACTGGATATGTGGAGCTTGTTCAAGGAACAGCTATTGCATGTTCTTGATAAGTACGTACCAGTCAGGCAGGGAGGAAGGGGTCGAGCGAGGGAACCGTGGTTTACCAAAGAAGTGGAATCTCTTGTTAAGAGGAAGAAGGAGGCCTATGTGAAGATGAGGCGTGAAGTTTCAGTTGGGGCGCTTGATAGTTACAAGGAAGCGAGGAAGGATCTAAAGAGAGAGCTGAGACGAGCAAGGAGGGGACATGAGAAGTCTTTGGCAGGTAGGATCAAGGAAAACCCAAAAGCTTTCTATAGGTATGTCAGGAATAAAAGAATGACTAGGGTAAGAGTAGGGCCAGTCAAGGACAGTGGTGGGAAGTTGTGTGTGGAGGCTGAGGAGATAAGCGAGATACTAAATGAATACTTTTCGTCAGTATTCACTCAAGAAAAAGATAATATTGTGGAGGAGAATGCTGAGACCCAGGCTATTAGAATAGATGGCATTGAGGTGCGTAGGGAAGAAGTGTTGGCAATTCTGGACAAGGTGAAAATAGATAAGTCCCCGGGGCCGGATGGGATTTATCCTAGGATTCTCTGGGAAGCCAGGGAAGAGATTGCTGAGCCTTTGGCTTTGATTTTTAGGTCATCATTAGCTACAGGAATAGTGCCAGAGGACTGGAGGATAGCAAATGTGGTCCCTTTGTTCAAGAAGGGGAGTAGAGATAACCCCGGTAACTATAGGCCGGTGAGTCTAACGTCTGTGGTGGGTAAAGTCTTGGAGAGGATTATAAAAGATACGATTTATAATCATCTAGATAGGAATAATATGATTAGGGATAGTCAGCATGGTTTTGTGAAGGGTAGGTCATGCCTCACAAACCTTATCGAGTTCTTTGAGAAGGTGACTGAACAGGTAGACGAGGGTAGAGCAGTTGATGTGGTGTATATGGATTTCAGTAAAGCGTTTGATAAGGTTCCCCACGGTCGGCTATTGCAGAAAATACGGAGGCTGGGGATTGAGGGTGATTTAGAGATGTGGATCAGAAATTGGCTAGTTGAAAGAAGACAGAGAGTGGTAGTTGATGGGAAATGTTCAGAATGGAGTTCAGTTACGAGTGGCGTACCACAAGGATCTGTTCTGGGGCCGTTGCTGTTTGTCATTTTTATAAATGACCTAGAGGAGGGCGCAGAAGGATGGGTGAGTAAATTTGCAGACGACACTAAAGTCGGTGGAGTTGTAGACAGTGCGGAAGGATGTTGCAGGTTACAGAGGGACATAGATAAGCTGCAGAGCTGGGCTGAGAGGTGGCAAATGGAGTTTAATGTGGAGAAGTGTGAGGTGATTCACTTTGGAAAGAATAACAGGAATGCGGAATATTTGGCTAATGGTAAAATTCTTGGTAGTGTGGATGAGCAGAGGGATCTCGGTGTCCATGTACATAGATCCCTGAAAGTTGCCACCCAGGTTGATAGGGTTGTGAAGAAGGCCTATGGTGTGTTGGCCTTTATTGGTAGAGGGATTGAGTTCCGGAGCCATGAGGTCATGATGCAGCTGTACCAAACTCTGGTACGGCCGCATTTGGAGTATTGCGTACAGTTCTGGTCGCCTCATTATAGGAAGGACGTGGAAGCTTTGGAACGGGTGCAGAGGAGATTTACCAGGATGTTGCCTGGTATGGAGGGAAAATCTTATGAGGAAAGGCTGATGGACTTGAGGTTGTTTTCGTTAGAGAGAAGAAGGTTAAGAGGTGACTTAATAGAGGCATACAAAATGATCAGAGGGTTAGATAGGGTGGACAGCGAGAGCCTTCTCCCGCGGATGGAGGTGGCTAGCACGAGGGGACATAGCCTTAAATTGAGGGGTAATAGATATAGGACAGAGGTCAGAGGTGGGTTTTTTACGCAAAGAGTGGTGAGGCCGTGGAATGCCCTACCTGCAACAGTAGTGAACTCGCCAACATTGAGGGCATTTAAAAATTTATTGGATAAGCATATGGATGATAAGGGCATAGTGTAGGTTAGATGGCCTTTAGTTTTTTTTTTTCCATGTCGGTGCAACATCGAGGGCCGAAGGGCCTGTACTGCGCTGTATCGTTCTATGTTCTATGTTCTATGTTCTATGTCCAAGGTATTAAATACAAGGGTGGCATTGAGTCCAGAGGTGGCGATTTTCGGGGTGTCGCAGGATCTGGGAATCCAGGAGGAGAAAGAAGCAGACGTTCTGGCCTTTGCTTCCCTGGTAGCCCGGAGGCGGATATTACTAGCATGGAGGGCTCAAAGCCCCCGAAGTCGGAGACCTGGCTATCGGACATGGCTAGCTTTTTCTGCCTGGAGAAAATAAAGTTCGCCATAAGAGGGTCACTGTTAGGGTTCGCCTGGAGGTGGCAACCGTTCATCGACTTCTTCACAGAGAATTAATTGTCAGCAGAAGGGGGGTGAGGGGGTAGGTTAGCGTAGAGTAGGGAGTTACGTAATGGTGGGACCTATGGGGGAGGGAGGTGGTATTTGCACTATATTTATATTTTTATGCACATTGTTTATATTGCTGCTGTTACAATGCCAAAAAAATACCTCAATAAAATGTTTATTAAAAAAAAATCATCGGAAGCAGCAGCAAGGGAAATTGTACAGGTGAGGGTTAGGGCAGGGAAGTTGATGGTGGCGCCGGATCTGATTAACAAGGTTTTTGAGGAATTTTATGAGAGATTGTACAAGTCAGAGCCACCCGGGGGAGATTCTGAGATGCAGGAATTTCTAGATGGGTTGGAGTACCCGAGATTAGTGGAGGGGAACAGGGTTACATTAGAAGGAACAATAGTTGAGCAGGAGATAAAGGATGCGATTGGGAGGATGCAGTCGGGGAAGGTGGCAGGACCGGATGGGTTTCCGGTGGAATATTATAAAAAAATTCAAGGATTAGCTGGCACCACTGATGGTGGGGTTGTTTGAAGAGGCGGGTGTTGCCACAAACCTTGGGGCAGGCATCGATCTCCCTGTTGCTAAAAAAAAGATAAGGATCCGATGGAGTGTGGGTCGTATAGGCCCATATCACTTCTGAATGTGGACGCAAAAATATTGGCGAAGGTACTGGCGGGTACGCTGGAAGAGTGCCTCTCGATGGTGATAGGTGAAGATCAGACGGAGTTCGTGAGAGGAAGGCAGCTCTTTTCAAACATTAGAAGGGTATTGAACGTCATTATGGCACCGGCAGAGGGGAAGGAAACCGAGGTGGTTGTGGCATTGGACGCTGAGAAGGCTTTCGACCGGGTAGTATGGGGGTACTTGATGGCAGTTCTGGAGCGGTTTCGGATTGGACCAAGATTTGTGAGTTGGGTAAAGCTACTATATAAGGAGCCAACGGCGAGTGTCCGCACAAACAACATCAGCTCGAGATACTATTCTCTCCACCATGGGATGTCCTATGTCCCCTCTGGAGAGTGAATGCCTCCACCTCGTCCGCGAGGCTCGAGCTGATACAGCTCAAGGTGTTTTACAGAGCATACCTCACGAGGGCGAGGATGAGCCGATTCTTCGTAGGAGTAGAAGATGTGTGTGAAGGTTGTGGGGGGGCGCTAACCACGTTCATATGTTTTGGTCCTGTCCCAAGCTAGAGGATTACTGGAAGGAGGTTTTTAGGATAATCTCTAACGTGGTGCATGTGAGACTGGGCCCGGGCTCCCGGGAGGCCATATTCGGGGTGTCGGACCAGCCAGGGTTGGAAATGGGTGCGGAGACAGATGTTGTAGCCTTCGCCTCGTTGATCGCCCGAAGGCGGATCCTGATGGGTTGGAGAGCAACCTCTCCACCCTGTGCCCTGGCGTGGCAGGGGGAATCTGTTGGAATTCTTGACTCTTGAGAAGCTTAAGTTTGAACTGACGGGAAGGATGGAGGGGTTCTACAATTCATAGGTATTATTCATTATGCACTTTCAAGAACAGGATAACGTCGAACATTAGTTGGGGGGGGGGTGGATGGGAGGGTTGGGGGGCAGGGGGGCGATGGGTGTTAATGGGGGCCATGTGTGATTCCTGATTCCTTTTTGTCAGTTGATTATGTGAACAGGCGGGCTCATGTTTGGGGTTTGGTTGGTGGGATCGTTGTTATTGTTATGGGGATTGACATATTTGTTACTGATTATTGTTTATTGTTGGTGGGTGTAAATTGGGGAGAAAATGCGAATAAGGAGGAGAATAAAGAAATATATTTTTTTTAAACCATGATGGAAGCTGCCTTCGGCAGTGCTATCAAGTGACACTTGTTCACTAATAACCTACTCACTGAGGCTCAGTTTGCTGTCCATCAGAAGAACTTGGGTCTCGACTTCATTCCAGCCTTGGTCTAAATTTGGGCAAAATAGCTGAATTCACGTGGTGCGGTAACAGTGACTGCCCTCAACATCGAGGCAGCATTTGACTGAGTGCGGATTCAGAAGGCACAAGCAAAATTGAAGTAATTGGGAATCTGGGGGGAAAAGTTTCTATTGGCTGAGTCATAACTAGCATTAAAGAAGATGGTTGTGATTGTTGGAGGCCTTGGATTGACCATCAATGGCGTTCCCTTCATCATAAGACCAGAAATCAAGATATTCACCAATAATGACACACTTTTCGGTTTCATGCTCAATCCCTCAAAACTGAAGCTGACCATGTGTACTGCTGCACAGTCTAGACTACATTCAGGATTGGGCCACTAAGGGAAAAGTAACATCTGTACCAAACAATAACCATCTCAAATTAAAAAGTCAAACACCTCACCTTGATGTTCAAATTCCCCCACCATCAACATTATGGGGTCACCATTGGCCAGAAGTACAAGTAGGCCAGCCACAAATATTGTGGCTACGAGAATTGGTCCGAGGTTGGGCATTCTGCGACAAGTGACTCACAAACGACAAGGTCCCACATGGCAGACTGATACCAAAGTTAATAGCCCATGGGATCCAAGGAAATTGGATCCAGAATTGGCTGGGTGGCAGAAAGCAGAGGGTCACGGTCGAGGGGTGTTTTTCTGACTGGCAGCCTGTGTCCAATGGGGTCCCGCAGGGATCAATGTTGGAGCCCTTGCCATTCGTGCTTTATATTAAAGATTTAGATATGAATGTCGGAGGCTTGATCATTAAGTTTGCGGATGACACAAAAATTGTTGAAATGGTAAGCAATGAAGGGGGTAGCCTTAGATTACAGAAGGATATAGACGGGCTGGTCAGATGGGCTGATCAGTGGCAAATGGAATTCAATTCGGATAAGTGTGAGGTGATGCACTTGGGCAGGACAAACAGTGAAAGGGAATCCATGAAAAATGTCAGGGCCCTAGGAAGCACCAAGGATCAGAGGGATCTTAGTGTGCATGTACACCGATCCCTTAAGGTAGCAAAGCAGGTGGATACAGTGGTTAAGAAGGCATAAGGTATTTTTGCCTTTACTAGCCAAAAGAGTTTAGGAGCAGGAAGGTTATGTTGGAACTGTACAAAACATTAGTCAGGACACAGCTAGAGTATTGTATGTAGTTCCGGAATCTACATTGCAGGAGGGATGTGATAGCACTGGAAAGGGTGCAGAAGAGATTTACCAAGATGTTGCCTGGGCTGGAGAATGTTAGTTATGAGGAGGGCTTGGATAGACTTGGATTATTTTCCCTGGAGCCGAGGAGACTAACAGGGCACATGATTGAGATGTATAAAATTATGAGGAGCATGAATAGACAGGAACAACTTTTTCCCCTTGGTGGAGTGGTCAATGACCAGGAGGCATAGATTTAAGGTAAGGGACAGAAGGTTTAGAAGGGATGTGAGGAAATATATTTTTATCTAGAGGGTGGTGGGAGTTTGGAATTCGCTGCCTGAAAGGGTGGTGGAGACAGAGACCCTCATAACACTTAAGAATTATTTAGATTTAGCACTTGTGGGGCGCGATTCTCCCAGAGAGGGAGAAATCGTAAGGCTGGCGTCAAATCCGGGCGGGTTTGACGCCAGCCCCCCACTCCCCGACCGGGAACCGATTCTGGTCCCCGGTCGGGGCTAGTACGCCGCAGCCGTGAACTCCGGCATCGCGGTCTTAACGAATTTCGTTAAACCCGCTTGCCAGAGTTTGCGCCGGCTGACGCGTCACATGACGTCAGCCGCGCATGCGCGGATTGGAAGACTCCAATCCGCGCATGCGCGGATGACGTCATCGCGTATTTGCGCGAAACCCGCGCATGTGCGGGCCGGGATGCCCCTCAGCCGCCCCGCGAAGTGATACAGCGGGGCGGCGGAAGGACAAAGAGTGCGCGGGTATCGGACCCGCTGCCCGCGATCGGTGGGCACCGATCGCGGGCCCATGGCACCCTTGGCACGGCCGTGGTACTGCCGTGCCAATCGGTGCCATGGTTTTCAAAATCGGCACTTTACGGCCGTTTTTACGGACGGCCAGACCAGGTGTGTTTGCCGTTCGTAAAAACAGCCGTAAAGGGCTTGGAACTCGGCCCATCGGCCAGCTGAGAATCACTGCTGGCCGTAAAAAAACGGCGGCAGCGATTCGTATCGGGAGTCGGGCGTGGGGGGGGGGGGGGGGGGGGGAGAATAGCGGGAGGGCGTCAGACTAGCTTGGCCGTAAAATTTTACGAACCCCGCTATTCTCCGCACCGTCGTGAGTGCGGAGAATTGCGCCCATGATTCCTGGGCATACAAGGCTATGGGCCAAGTGCTAGATAACGGGATTAGAATAGTTAGATGGCTGTTTTTGACCGGCCCAGATGCAATGGGCTGAAGGGCCTTTTCTGTGCTGTATGATTCTATGAATCTGTGACACTATGACCTCCTGAAAGCCTTTTAACCACCTACAAGTCACATGTGAAGTGATTGATGGAATACTTGCCTGGATTGGTCCAGTTCCAACAACACGCAAGCAGTTCAGCTTCATCCAGGACAATGAAGAGTACTTAACTGACTTCCCATCCAGCACTATAAGCATTCAATCCTTCCAGCACTGGCAACTATATACCATCTACAAGATGCAATGCAGCAACTCACCACAAACTCTATCATCAGAACGGACAAGGGCAGCAAGTGCATGGGCAGATGCATCTGTGACAGGTGGGGTGAGGTAAAATATTTTTTTCTCTTGTTGGTTCATTCACCACTCAATCTGGCAGCTATGCCATTCGGAGTTCGGCCATCTTGGTCACTAGTGCTGCTACCAAATCACACATCATCCTGCCCTGGGTATATATCCCATATGTTGTTGCTGGGAAACCCCTGCCTAGCAGTACTGAGGGAGTAGTTACATCGTAGAGACTGCAGCAGTTCAAGAAGGGAGCTCATCAAGATTAATTAGGGATGGACAACAAATGCTGGCCTTGCCAGCAACACTCACATCCTGCAAAATAATAAATTTTAAAGAAAGTATTTCACATACTGTGAAATTGGTAATTAAAATAATCTCATTAAAATGGGTTGCATTATAGTTCCTAATTGTTAAAGAATCTGGACACATCACAATATAGATTCATACTGGGTCCACACAAGTAAAATTGAAGTAATTGGGAATCTGGGGGGAATTCCAATGTAAGCCTTGCCTGACTTCAAAGTTGAGAAGACTTTTTTTTATTTATTCGTGGGCATCGCAGGCTGTGCCAGCATTTATTGCCTAATTGCCCTTGAGGGGCAGTTAAGAGTCAACCACATTGCTGTGGGTTTGCAGTCACATGTAGGCTAGACCAGGTAAGGATGACAGATTTCCTTCCCTAACTGGGATATTGACATTCTGATGAAGAGCATGACACTCACTTCCATGTCCAGCAAAGATGATATTATATCATCTGTCTTTAATGTCTCTAAAGGACATTAGTGAACCAGATAAGGTTTTACAACAATGGACAATGGTTTAATTAGACTTTTCATTCCTGATTTTTATTGAATTCAAATTTCACCATCTGCAGTGGTGGGATTTGAACCTGGAACCCAGAGCATTACTCTGGGTCTCTGGTTTACTAGTCCAGTGACAATACCACTATGCCACCATCTCCCCATAAAATGCTGCCAGCTGGAAACGGTGTTACCTCAGGACAGTTTTACCAGCTTCTGCATTTCATTCTCACTGGGCGGGAGGTGAGGGGAGGGTGTTCAAATTAACCACAGTGGTGCAGTTTTACTGGCCCTTTGGACTGAAGCAGGGATAAAGAATTCCGTTTATCATCATCCTAACTTCCCAATCATATTATATCATCTGTCTTTAAGACATTTGTGCATCTGTTCTGTATTATTCAAATAGTTGCACAGCAGGTTTATTAAGTCTATCTGTTCTCTTAGTAGCCAGAAGGACTCAACCTTTGAGATTAAAATATATATGCACATTTTATTATTTCTTAACCAAATCAGGACACCTGGTTTTACCCTGTATAGTCCCCCCCTCCTTTGACATGACAGCCCCAAATCAATCTCTCATTCTTTAATAAAACAGATCATGTAAAATGATAAAACCTTCAGCATATTTCCCCTCCTCCATGTCTCATGACCCAGGTTTATGGTTTACAGGCAGTAGGACCAGAAACTCAAGTCTGTGCTGAATTAAAGGGACCAATTATTAAACATATGTCAATTCCACAATCTCTCAGTTTACACAAAGATCGCATATTCAAACAAACAAGGACAGGAAAAATGCAAGATGATCAGCATATTAAATTATATTACGCCTCAACAGATCTGATACAATTTCTGACAATTAGTATCAAAAACCAGTGTAATTATCTTTAAAATATGTACCTGAAGCAAAAGAAAATCATGTTCTGGCATGTTCGGCATTACATGTTTATTGCAGATTGGCAATTGACACACTATATATGCTTGTACAATGAATCTTAGATTTGTGACGAGCACTTCTCTGCATAACCTCCAGTCCTGAACATTTGAACTCTGGTCTGGGTCACAATTCTACATCCCAAGCTGCACACGGAGTTCACACATGCTTTTAGTTCTTCTAAATATAGGGACTGCGAAACAACAAATTATGTCCCTAATTTTTCAAATGTTGCACAGTGCTCTTTGCTGGCATTCATGACTTTCACTTTCCCTATTGCAGACAGAGCACTCACTGAATCACATTCTGAGAACAGTGAATGCCAATGGGAGCAGAACACATATCTCTACCAGCGTGATGAAGCATGTGAAGAATATCAATTGTGCCCGTGTTCTTTCCTCCTCCTGTGCAAAAGTAGAGCTTAGCATCAATGCCCTTGCAGAATGTCAAGCACAGTAAAAATACATCAGTGTCAGGACTGTTTAAGGCAGCAGGCTCACTGGTACTGTCTGCAAATAATCTCGAAAGCAGTAGTTGTGTGTCGGCTTTTTCTTGGTCGGAGAATTCTGCTGAGCTTGGTTCCACCTCCAGATCTGGGATATTGACATTCTGATGAAGAGCATGACACTCACTTCCATGTCCAGCAAAGAGTGTTATGTCATCACTCCTGCAGACTTGCACCATCTTTCATAGAGGACCTGGCGTAGATTTTCCTTGTTCGCATTGCAAGACAGACGTTTTGTCCACAGCTTTGAGATTTTCTGGTCAGGGGAGAAAGTTTTGGTGGCTTGCACTCCTCCAACTGACCTCTGTCTCCTTTCACCACTCTTGACGCTGTTGGTCTTGTATCTGTACAGAACAAAGTGGGTCACTCCTTGACTGTCCATCTTTGCTTGTCTGACAAGAATTGTGGTACTGGATCAATAAACTCTCCAAATGCTGATTGCGATTTCATGACTTGAATCAATGATATAGAATCCCATACCCATGTTGTACCACTGCAGATCACATCTGATAGCTCAAGAAAGTATATGAGCTTTGCTTTCTTTGTGTTGATGAGAGACAACAGCAACATTCCCAATTCCCAAACACTGAGGGTGCGATCTAGCTGAATTGGGCCCGAGTCCCGGGATGAGCGTGTTTAGCTGGGTGTTTCCTGGTGCTTGCGGCACCGAGAAACATCAAGCTATCTAACGGGACTCTGGTTCATTTCGGGGCCTCAGCAGGGAACTCCCTGACGAGGCCATACTTAGTCCCGTTTCCTGCATGGAAGAGTTCTGCTCATCAGAACTGCTCAATGCAGGGAGAGATCAGGACACCAACTCCTTAGTGCAGGGAGAGATCAGGACACCATTTTGAAATGGCGCCCTGGGGCGGGATGCTCCGACCCCCCACCGGGTCGGAGAACCGCCGGGGGCCGGCGTCAATCCCGCCCCCTCCGTGTCCCGAACTCTCCGGCACCGGAGATTCGTCGGGGGAGAGAATCGCTCCGCGGCGTTCGGTGCCCCCCCCCCCCGGCGATTCTCCGGCCCACGATAGGCCAACATCCCGCCGCTGTCAAGCCTCTCCCGACGGCGTGGATCAAACCACCTACCTTACCGGCGGGAGCAGGTAGCGTGGGCAGGCTCTGGGGTCCTGGGGGGGCGCAGGGCAATCTGGCCCCGGGGGGTGCCCCCCACGGTGGCCTGGCCCGCGATCGGGGCGCACCAATCAGCGGGCAGGCCTGTGCCGTGGGGGCACTCTTTTCCTTCTGCCTTCGCCATAGTCTTCACCATGGTGGAGGCGGAAGTGACCCCCTCCCCTGCGCATGCGCGGGGATGACGTCAGCAGCCGGTGACGCTTCGGCGCATGCGCGGACTTCCGCCGGCCGGCGAAGTCCCTTCGGCCCCGGCTGGTGTGGCGCCAAAGGCCGTCCACACCAGCCGGCGGAGCACCAACCACTCCGGCGCGGGCCTAGCCCCTCAATGTTAGGGCTTGGCCCCTAAAGGTGCGGAGAATTCCGCACCTTTGGGGCAGCCCGACGCCGGAGTGGTTCACGCCACTCCATCACGCTGGGACCCCCCGCCCCGCCGGGTAGGGGAGAATCCCAGCCCTGATCCCTCGACCCCGACGCGACCGGCTAAAGGGATCCTCAGGCCCCCCCACACCCACCGCATCGATGCAGGGCAGCTCCAGGCCTGATCCCCGGCACAGGAAAAATGCCAAACTAGCACCTTGGCACTGCCAGCTTGACACCTTGGCAGTGCCCCGGCCAATTTGTGAAGACCAGCATTGATCCCAACACCTTGGGTATCTCAGGGAAATGCATATTAGAGAGAGACCAGCTGTCTGCTCTAATATGAACATTTGCAAAATAGTGATCCCACCCACAATGTGTAGGATTCTGATCGTGAGATCACACTAGATCTCGGGAGGCATGGCAAACCGGATAGATCCTGGAGGATGTCCTGGCCATGCCGTACAGCCTTTTGGCCACAACGTGGCTGGTAGATTGCACCCAGATAGACTGGCAAATAAGTTTCAATCTACTTTTAGAGCCATCCATCTCTTTATCTTTTTACTGTAGTTACTGCATATTTTTGTGTGTCCTCAAAAGTCTTCAATGTCATCTTCTTGACAGGATCATGAAAGCTGACATGTTGGTATTGTAGTCACTTCTAACAAGAAGTCATGAATGCTTCCACTCAGTTTCCCTTGGCCTCCGAAAGATCCTTGACTGTAAGCCCTGGTGTAACTTCGCCTGATGTGATACAATTGATCTGTCTCCAAGGAGGGATCAAAAGGATAAACTGGGAATTACAGAAGAAACATCAATAAAGACCTTCAGGGCTAGCCAACCGTCTACAGTATCAGTATACATAAGTGGAAATGTGTAATTTTGTGAAGGCCTTGTGTACAGCAATTTGTACAGCTCACAGCTGCCTATCCTATTGTATGTTTAAGACAGGATGATTTTTATTTGTGGAGAGAAAGGACCCTTTTCAATGGCACTATATTAGTTGTTCTTCTGAAAGAGTTCCAGCAGAAAAGAGTTGCTGTATCAGGGGAATAGGGGAACCCTCTTTGTGTGTGCACTGTAGGAGATGGCAGATAAGATTTTTTTGAAATATTTTTATTGAGAACATTTTTCGTTATGACACAGCAGAAACACAAATTAAATATAATCCCAAATTTACCCTCCTGCCTCTCCCCAAAGGAAAACAAATCAAAACCAGAAAACCATCCCCCGCCCTTCCCTAACATTTGCTGTCGACCAAGTCTCTGAAATTGGAAATGAAAGGCTGCCACCTCAAGTAGAACATCTCGGGTTGACCTTCTCTGGGTACAAAAACTCCCATTAGGTCACACAACCAGGACAAAGCACTTGGCAGAACCAGAACCCACCTTCAGGCTATTAACGAGACAAAGGGGAGAGCATCCGGTTGTGGTAATATGCCTGTTGGCAATATTGTAGATAGCTAGTGGTGCAACCTCCAACCAGCAGGTGGCGGTGCAGATCCACCATGCAGTCTCAAGACAGTGGTCATGTGTCAAAGCACTCAGTTTTAAGTGAGGGCACATCCGATGATCCGCAGTTGGTTATAAGGCGTATACGAGGACAATTGTGCATAGGGGTAGTTCCAGGGGAGCACAAAGGAACTCCATGATAACTTGCTCTGTACTAGATCGTTATCTTACCACATGTAATTTAAAAAAGGTTTGGACAAGTGACAAGTAGTTTGGTAGATACCTTGCGAGACAACGAACATCAAACACAACACCGGTGAGTCCAAGACTCCCAAAATAGCTACCAGTAGGCAATCCCAGAATCTCCATGATGTGGAGATGCCGGCGTTAGGTTGGGGTGGGCACAGTAAGAAGTATCACAAGACCAGCTTAAAGTCCAATAGGTTCGAATCACTATCTTTCGGAGCACAGCTCCTTCGGATCACTGGCATGGTGTTGAAGAAGGAGACCCAAAAGCTCGGAAGTTCAGGACGTGACCAGAACATGTATGTATGATTCGCCGGCCGCCGGGAACAACGTACGCATTTATCTTGCACTCCCGCAAATAACTCACTCATCCGCGCCCTGGTGAGATGTGCCCTATGCACCACCTTGAACTGAATCAAGCTGAGCCCAGCACATGAGGAGATAGAGTTGGTCCTGTAAAGAGCTTCACTCCAGACTGTCCTTTCCCCCCCCAAATCAAAAACCAGACCAAGCCCTCTTTCCCACTTCCTTTTACTTAATCTAACGGAGCTTGGTCCGCTGACAAAATCTATCCATAAATATCCGATATCTTCCCCTTCCCCAGCTGAATCAGGGGAACCCAGTCCAACAGAGAGGGTGAGGGAGCCAAGGGGAAGGAAGGAATCTTCTTGTACAAAATGTCACCTACCTGAAAAAACTCAAATAGATTAGACTTCGGAAGTTGTAATTTACCCAACAAACCTTCAAAACCGGTGAACTTCCCCTCTATAAATGTGTCCCAAACCATTCCAACCCCTCCCTCCCCCATGATCCGAATGACGAGTCCAAAACCGCTGGAACAAAGCAATGATTTCTGCAGAATTCGGACCAACATTGACAAGGAGCCTAGCTTAAAATGTTGCTGAACTGTCTCCATATCTGTAGAGTGGACACCACTACCGGCTTGAAGTAGATTTTGCAGAGTAAACGAAAGCGGAGACCGTACCAGCCTCCCCGGACAGGCGCCGGAATGTGGCGACTAGGGGCTTTTCACAGTAACTTCATTTGAAGCCTACTCGTGACAATAAGCGATTTTCATTAGTTTCATTTCATTTTCATTTCATTTCATTTCATTTCATTTTCAAACAAAGCCCGAAACAAAGCCTTCAAACACATACCCTTACACACGCTCACCACCATCTGCCCCCCTTTGGAATCAGGGGCCAGGATTCTCTCCTACGCGGCGGGGTGGGGAGTCCCGGCGGGATGGAGCGGCGTGAACCACTCCGGCGTCGGGCCGCCCCGAAGGTGCGGAATTCTCCGCACCTTTAGGGGCCAAGCCCTAACCTTGAGGGGCTAGGCCCGCGCCGGGGTGGTTGGCGCACCGCCGGCCGGTGGGAACGGCCTTTGGAGCCACGCCAGCCGGGGCCGAGGGAACTTCGCCGGCCGGCGGACGTCCGCGCATGCGCTGGAGCATCAGCAGCTGTCATGCGCAGGGGAGGGAGTCACTTCCGCGTCCGCCATCGTGAAGACTATGGCGAACGCAGAAGGAAAAGAGTGCCCCCATGGCACAGGCCCGCCCGCCGATCAGTGGGCCTCGATCGTGGGCCAGGCCACCGTGGGGGCACCCCCTGGGGCCAGATCGCCCCTCGCCCCCCCCCCCCCCCCCCAGGACCCCGGAGCCCGCCCGCGCCGCCTGGTCCCACCGGTAAGGTAGGTGGTTTGATTCCCACCGGCGGGACCAACATGACAGCGGCGGGACTTCGGCCCATCGCGTGCCGGAGAATCGCCGGGGGGGGGGAACGACGCCGACAGGCGCGCGCGATTCCCGCCCCCGCCGAATCACTGGTGCCGGAGACTTCGGGAGACGGCGGGGCGGGATTCACGACGGCCCCTGCCTATTCTCCGACCCGGCGGGGGGTCGGAGAATCCCGCCCAGGATCTTTGAACCATCTCTGCACTATCTCGATGTTCGCAGCCCAGTAATAAAATAGAAAATTCACTAACGCTAGGCCCCTTGACTGCCTACTCCTCTGCAGAAATGCCTCGGAATCCAGGGTGTCTTGCCCTTCCAAGTAAAGTAAGAAATCAATTTATTCATCTTCACAAAGAACAAAACAGCACAGGAACAGGCACTTCTGCCTTTCAAGACTGTAACGATCATGATACCACCCTTGGCCAAAAACCTATCCCCCTACACCCATTCTATCCATGTGTTTGTCAAGATGTATTTGAACGCCGTATATTGCATCTGCTACCCCCATCTCACCTGGCAATGCATTCCAGGCACTCACCATCCTCTGTGAAAACAACTGGGAGACACTGAAACAAAAACCTAGGAAGGACATTAATTTTTACCAACTGGACCCTGTCCGCCAAGGACAGAGGGAGGTTACAATCAATGTACTCCCCAATTGCAGAGGACACCCTCTGACAGAAACCTTAGTCCGCCATCAACATCGTATCTAGCCTCCGCAGGGGACTCTGAGCGGGGCCCAGCCCCACACAAAGTCCACAAAATGTGGAGCATGATCCAAAATAATGGCAAACACCCCGCCCCCACCATTCCGGGATGGAGAGAGCTAATCACCACAAAAAAAGTCCGTTCGAGAGTACACCTGATGCAGCCGAGGGAAAAAAGAAAAATCCTTCTCACTCAAATGTAAAGATCACCATGGGTCTGCTTCCCCTTCCCACATCTATTCCACAAAGGCCAATAGTACCTTTCGCAAGATTTACTGACCCCTCGGCATGCCTTGCAAGATCTAACGAGAACTCACGAGGCACGCGATCTGGACGGGACCCACATTTGCACATTCAAGTGAGCAGTTCACCGGATCAGCGGCCGGGACAGAACGGCCTCGCCTCAGAGACGCCGAGCGGACACCGTTTAGCACTGGTTTCCACAAACGTGGATCAAGCATATCGGCATTTGGAGGGTGGTCTCACAGGTGACCAGGCTTCCCTGGGTAGTCAAGCTCTGGGCAGGGTCGTAGTCTAGCACCCCAATGCCGCCCGGGCACTGTGGCACTGCCGACATTGCACCCTGGCAGTGCCATCCAGGCACATTGGTGGTGCCACCTTTGCAGTGTCAGAGTGCCCATGTGGCACTGCCAGGCTGGCAGTGTCCTGGTAGCATCATGCCCATGCCAGGGATCAGGCCCAGGGGTACCCTGCCCTTATGAGATGGGGGCTCGATGACCCACCTATTGATGAGTTAGGCATTGGGGGGTCCAGAGGCAGTGGTGAGCCAGGGTCTAGAGATCGTGGTGCCATTTTTAAATCTCTTAGCGATCAACCTGCACTGGCAGTTACAGAGCAGGTATGTTGTTCCTGAGCATGATGTTCCAGCCTCTTTCACTCTCTCTCAAGAGAGAGTCTAACACATAACTGATTGATGTCAGCGGTAAATTATCATCCACATAATACATCAGCTTATCCCATGTGTTCACCCTTTATACATTTTCTATTCACTCATATCTTGAAGTTATTGCTAGATGGTCTATAAATCGGTTTGCACAAGTATGAACTGGGTACAGGTTTTGATTCCTGCATCTCAGGCCTCATTTATACAAGATTTCTGCTGCAATAAATGCTCCAAAGAAAGAAAGAAAAGTTGGATAAATACTGAACAAAGAAGAGGAATCAGCCTTTTGGTCCCAATGAATTTTAAGCTATACTCCTTTGTGCACAATTTTATCACTCAATATAGATGGCAAGCCTTGGCGGTTTTGGGAAAGCTGTCTCACAGACTAGTCAAGTAGCAGCCTGACATAGTCACACTCACAGAATCATACCTGAAAGATAATGTCCCAGACACCACCATCACCATGCCTGGGTATGTCCTGTCCCACTAGCAATCCAAGCCCGGCAGAGGTGGCGACACAGTGGTACACATTCTGGAGGGGTTACACTGGGAGACTTTAACATCAACTCTGTGTGGAGATGAAATCCTGTCTTCTCACTGAGGATACCCCCCACCGTGTTAAATGGGATGGATTTTGAATAGATTTAGCAACTGAAGGCTGGGCATCTATGAGGCACTGTGGGCCATCAGCAGCAGCAGCACTGTATTCAACCACAATCTGTAACCTAATTTCCCAGTATATATCCCACTCTATTGTTACCATCCAGCCAGGGGATTCAATTCAATGAAGAATGTAGGAGGGTATGCCAGGAGCAACACCAGGCATACCTAAAAATGAGGTATCGACCTGCTGAAGCTACAGATTAGGACTACTTGCGTGTCAAACCGCATATTGGCGGCACAGTAGCACAGTGGTTAACACAGTAGCTTCATGGCGCCACGGACCTGGGTTCAATTCCCGGCTCAGGTCACTGTCTGTGCAGAGTCTGCACATTCTCCCCTGTGTCTGCATGGGTTTCCTCTGGTGATGCACGATCAATTGCACAAAGACGACAGTTGAATACAACTGAGGCTTTATTACGCTAAGATGTGTGGCCTCCTACAGCAGATGGCGAAATGGCTGCTGTACGGGGAGCACACATATTTATACTCCGCCTGCTGGACTACCCCCGTACCTGGAGTACAGGGCCTTACCATATATACCCTAATATATACAGCAGTGGTTACTACCACATTCACCCCCTGTTAAAATTGAGTCCAGCGGGGGTGATGGAGAACTATATACAGCACAAGTTTGATATACAGAGAAAAACATTTTGAGTCCAGAACCAATTACAGGTTTAGCCGGCCCGGCGCCTTGATCTGACGTTGGGAGCGACGCAGTGGTGGCGGCGATTCTGGTGTCGGTCGGGTCCTTGATGATTCCGGGAGCATGCATCCTCGGGCATGATCAAGGGGAGGACGGATGGTCCAGCGGGGGTTGCTGCTGGGTGCTCCAGGGGAGGGGAGGGAGGCGCCAGGCTGGGAGGGTGTGTGTGTGTGTGTGGAACCTGCTGGTGCCACGTCCCTGAGAGAGATAGTATCTTGGCGGCCTTCAGGGTACGCTACGTAGGCATACTGGGCGTTGGCATGGAGTAACTGCAGCCTTCCCACCAACGGGTCCGCCTTGTGGAGTCGTACGTGCTTATGGAAGAGTACGGGTCCTGGAGCTGCCAGCCAAGTCGGGAGCGACACCCCGGAGGTGGATTTCCTGGGGAAGGCAAAGAGACATTCATGGGGTGTGTCGTTAGTCGCAGTGCGTAGGAGCGACCGAATGGAGTACAGTGCATTGGGGAGGAGCTCCTGCCAGTGGGAGGCAGGGCATTTCTGGACTGTAGGGCAAGCTGATGGCCCCCCAGACCGTCCCGTTCTCCCTCTCCACCTGTCCGTTTCCCCGGGGGTTATAGCTGGTCGTCCTGCTGGAGGCAATACCCTTGTGGAGCAGGAACTGATGCAGCTCATCGCTCATGAATGAGGATCCCCTGTCACTGTGGATGTAAGCGGGGAAGACGAACAGAGCGAAGATGGTGTTAATGGCTTTGATGACGGTGGCAGACGTCATGTCGGGACATGGGATGGCAAAGGGGAATCTGGAGTACTCATCGACCACACTGAGGAAATATGTGTTCCAGTCATTGGAGCGGAGGGGCCCTTTGAAGTCCATGCTGAGGTGTTCAAAGGGGCGGGAGGCCTTCACCAGACGTGCACGGTCTGGCCGGTAGAAGTGCGGTTTACACTCCGCGCAGACCTGGCAGTCTCTGGTGATCGCCCTAACTTTCTCGACGGAGTTGGGCAGATTGCGGGCCTTAATGAAGTGGTACAACCGTGTAACTCCCGGGTGACAAAGGTTGTCTTGCAGAGTCCGGAGTCGGTCCACCTGTGCGCTGGCACATGTACCTCGGGATAGGGCATCTGGGGGCTCATTGAGCTTACCGGGGTGGTACAAAATCTCATAGTTGTAGGTGGGGAGCTCGATCCTCCAACTCAAGATTTTATCATTTTTGATCTTGCCCGGCTGTGTGTTGTTAAACAGGAAGATTACCGACCGTTGGTGAGTGAGGAGAGTGAATCTCCTGCCGGCCAGGTAATGCCTCCAATGCCGCACAGCTTCAACGATGGCCTGGGCCTCTTTTTCGACGGAGGAGTGCTGAATTTCGGAGGCATGAAGGGTTCGGGAAAAGAATGCCATCGGCCTGCCTGCCTGGTTGAGGGTGGCGGCTAGAATGACGTCTGATGCGTCGCTCTCCAATTGAAAGGGTAACGTCTCGTCAACTGCGGGCATCGCGGCCTTGGCGATGTCGGCCCTAATACGGTTGAAGACCTGTTGAGCCTCGGCCGTCAGCATGAAAAGGGTGGACTGGATGTGTGGGCGGGCCTTGTCCGCATGATTTGGAACCCACTGGGCGTAGTAATAAAAGAACTCCAGGCAGCGTTTGAGGGCCTTGGGGCAGTAGGGAAGGGGGAGTTCCATGAGGGGGCGCATGCGGTCGGGGTCGGGCCCCAGAATTCTGTTCTGGACTGCATAGCCGAGGATGGCTAAGCGGTTCGTGCTGAGTATGCACTTCTCCTTGTTATTTTTTTAAAACTAAATTTAGAGTACCCAATTCATTTTTTCCAATTAAGGGGCAATTTAGCATGGTCAATCCACCTCACCTGCACATCTTTGGGTTGTGGGGGCGAAACCCACGCAAACACGGGGAGAATGTGCAAACTCCACACGGACAGTGACTCAGAGCCGGGACCAAACCTGGGACCTCGGCGCCGTGAGGCAGCAAGGCTAACCCACTGCACCACCGTGCTGCCCTTCTTCTCCTTGTTATAAGTGAGGTTTAAGAGAGTGGCGGTGTGGAGAAATTTGGCCAGGTTGGCATCATGGTTGTGCTGATCGTGGCCGCAGATGGTGACATTGTCTAGGTACGGGAAAGTGGCCCGCAGCCCGTACCGGTCGACCATTCGGTCCATCTCCCTTTGGAAGACTGAGTGACGCCGAAGGGAACCCTAAGAAAATGGTAGAGGCGGCCATCTGCCTCGAAGGCAGTGTATGGGCGTTCAGCCTTACGGATGGGGAGCTGGTGGTAGGCGGATTTTAGGTCGACAATTGAGAAGACCCGGTGCTGTGCAATCTGATTTACCGTATCAGATATGCGTGGGAGGGGTTACACGTCGAGCTGCGAGTACCGATTGATGGTCTGGCTGTAGTCCACGACCATTCTGTATTTCTCCCCCGTTTTCACCACTACCACTTGGGCTCTCCAGGGGCTGTTGCTGGCCTCGATGATGCCTTCCCGAAGCAGCCGCTGGACCTCTGACCTGATGAAGGCCCTGTCCTGGGTGCTGTACCGTCTGCTCCTGGTGGTGACGGCTTTGCAATCCGGGGTTAGGTTTGCGAATAGGGAAGGTGGGTCGACCTTTCGGGTCGCGAGGCCGCACACAGTAAGGGGTGGTAGGGGCCCGCTGAATTTCAATGTTAGGCTCTGGAGGTTACACTGGAAGTCCAGGCCGAGTGGCAGGGCAGCGCAGAGGTTGGGGAGGATGTAGAGGTGGAAGCCGCTGAACTCTACGCTCTGGATAGTGAGCGTGGCTATGCAGTACCCCCGGATCACCACGGAGTGGGACCCGGAGGCCAGTGAGATTCTCTGATTGGCGGGGTGTACCACGAAGGAGCAGCGCCTTACCGTGTCGGGATGTATGAAGCTCTCGGTGCTCCCTGAGTCCAGCAGACAGGAGATCTCGTGCCCATCGATTATCATGCTTGTGGAGGCAGTTGCTAGATTGTGCGGGCGAAACTGGTCAATCGTGACCGAGGCGAGCCGCGGCTGGTCGTCGCTGGTGTCAGACAATGGGGTGCCCGGGGGGCATGGATCCTGGAACGATGGTGCCACCCGCGTGCTGTGGGGGAGACAAGATGGCGGCGCCTGACGATCCTGAGGAGGACAAGATGGCGCCGCCCATGGTGGGGGTTGATAAAGATGGCGGCGCCCATGGGCCGCACGTGGCCTGGGGAGGGGAAGATGGTGGCGCCCACTGGTCGTGCGCGGGGGGGGGGGTCAGAGCGATAGCGGCGACTGAGCGAGCCTAGCACACCACAGTGAAGTGCCCCTTTTTGCCACAGGCCTTGCAAAGGGCGCTCTGGACCGTGCAGCTTTGGCGGGGGAGTTTTGGTTGCCCACGGAAGTAACATCTGGGGCCCCGGGGTTGGCTGGTTGGCGCATGGCACAGGCGTAGGGTTGGCTGAGTGGGGTCCCCGATGGGGCGGCCGTCAGCGGGATCCACAATGTGTAGGAGGGGTGGGCCGCACGGCCGGGGGTGTAGGTCTGGATATTGCGCGAGGTGACCGTCATTGATAGCGCCAGATTTTTGGTTGCTGCGAGGTCGAGCGTGACCCGCTCTAAAAGTCGCTGCCGGATGTGATCTGACGCAATCCCCGTAACGAAAGCAACCCGCATGAGTAAATTTGAGTGTTCCGTGGCCGTGACGGCCTGACAGTCACAGTCTCTGACCAGGGGAAATAGGGCACGCCAGAAATCTTCTATTTACTCACCAGGGAGTTGACTACGAGTTGAGAGGACATGCCTGGCGTAAAGCGTGTGTGTCCACTGAGGGTAATTCTCTTTCAGTAGCGCCATGGCTTCATCGTAGCTCAGAGCATCCTGGATAAGCGGAAAAACGCTGGAGCTCAGCCGGGTGTAGAGGATCTGGATCTTCTGAGCTTCCGGAATTGGGTCTGGTGCAGACCTGATGTAAGCTTCGAAACAAGCTAGCCAGTGTTCACGTCCTTTTCGGCATTGCTTGATTGCAGATCCAGCTGCAGGCGATCCGGCTTGATGGGGAGGTCTAACTTCTGAAGACTTTAGTTTAATAAATTGATGCATGATCAATTGCACAAAGACGAGAGTTGAATACAGCTGAGGCTTTATTACACTGAGATGTGTGGCCTCCTACAGAAGCTGGCGAAATGTCTGCTGTACGGGGAGCACACATATTTATACTCTGCCTACTGGGCGGAGCCAGCAGGCAGGGACTACCCCCGTACCTGTAGTACAGGGCCTTACCATACATACCCTAATATATACAGCAGTGGTTACTACCACATCCGGGTGCTCCGGTTTCCTCCCACAAGTCCTGAAAGACATGCTTGTTAGGTGAATTGGACATTCTGAATTCTCCCTTAATGTACCCGATCAGGCGCCGGAATGTGGCGACTAGGGGATTTTCACAGTAACTTCATTGCAGTGTTAATGTAAGCCTACTTGTGACACTAATAAATATTATCAAAAGCATCAAGTGATTAGCAGAACAAAGTGATTCCACAACCAATGGATCAGATCTAAGCTCTACAGTCCTACCAGACCTACGAATGGTGGTGGACAATTGAAACATCTAACTGGAGGAGGAGGCTCCACAAACATCCCCATCCTCAATGATGGAGAAGCCCAGCACATTAGTGAAAAAGACATGGCTGCGGCATTTGCAACAATCTTCAGCCAGACCTTCTGTGTGGATGATCCATCTCAGCTTCCTTCAGGGACCACAGCATAACAGGTGCCAGCCTTCAGCCAGTTTAATTCGCTCCACGTGGGGTCAAGGAATGGCTGACGGCCTTGAACATTGCAAAGGCTATGGAGCCTGACAATATTTTAGCAATAGCACTGAAGACTTGTGCTCCAGACCTTACCACGCCCCTACCAAGCTGTTCCAGTACATCTACAACACTGGGATTCACCCAGCAATGTGCAAAATTCCCCAGTTATGTTCTGTACACAAAATGCAGGACAATTCCAACCCAGTCAATTACCATTCCATCAGTCTACTCTCGATCATCATTGAAGTGATGGAAGGGGTCATCAACAGTGCTATCCAGCGGCACTTGCTTCACAATAACTTGCTCAGTGATGCTCAGTTAGAGTTCTACCAGCTCCTAATCTCATTACTGCCTTGGTTCAAACAGGGACAAAAGAACTCAACTCCAAAAGTGAGGTGAGAGTGGCTGTCCATGACATTAAGGCATCATTTGATCGAGTATGGGATCAAGGAACCCTTACAAAACTGGAGTCAATGGTAATCAGGGGAAAACTCTCCTGCTGGTTGAATTCATACCCAGAACAAAGGAAGATGGTTGTCGATATTAGAGATCAATCTTCTGAGTCCTGGGACATCACTGCAGGAGTTCCTCAGGGTAATGCCTCATTAATTACATTCCTTCCCTCATAAGCTCAGAAGTGTGGATGTTCGTTGATGATTGCATAATGTTCAGCACCATTTGCAACTCCTCAGATAAAGAAGCAGTCTATGTCTAAATGCAGCGAGACCTGGACAATACCCAGGCTCGGGCTGACAAATGACAAGTTACATACATGCCACTCATGTGCCAGGCAATAATAATCACCAACAAGAGAGAACCTAACCAATGTCCCATGACATCCAACGGCATTACCATTGCTGCATCCCCCACTATCAACATCCAGAGGGTTATCATTGACCAAAAACTGAACTGGACTTGTCATATAGATATGACTCAGAGGCTAGGAATCCTGCGGTGATTAGGGACAAGTCTTAAGTGTGATAGAATACTATCCACTAGCCTGGATGAGTGCAGCTCCAGCAACACTCAAGAAGCTCAACACCATCCAGGACAAAGCAGCCCGTTGGATTGGCACTTCATCCACCACCTTCAACATGCACTCCTTCCACCACCGCGCTCGGTGACAGTGGTGTATACCATCTACAAGATAAACTGCTGCAACTAAAATGCAGGCCTAGCCAGCGCTGCCCACATTCCGTGAAATTTTGTTTTAAAACTACAGGAAGAACGGTGCAGGTGTAACCCTGGGGTCTGTTAATATTAATTGTTTATCTATTAGTAAACAAAATGGCCCCAAATGACCCTCTTCATCCCTACTTATCTCAGTAAGACTAAATGGAATAAAATCTTGTAAAATTTAGCTCTGATTCACCAAATCACTTTATCTTTCATTGTTTCATTCCAAAATGTAGCCTTGGTAAAAAATAAACAGCATTATAATGCATTGTCATTTTTCTTTAATTCTGAATACATATAAAATTTATCTTTTAGTAACGCTGGACAGAACAAACAACATATAATTGAATGAAAAGATATTTTTTTCATTTGATGTTTGGTTCATCGTGGTATGTGACACCGGAGTTTTACCCTATCACGTACCTGGACAGCAACAGCTTGCCATGAAGTTGCAGATCAGCAGCGCAGTCATCTGACAAGCAGTTTCTTTCAAAAACAGTCTGCAAAATGAAGAGAAAGATAAGGGTTAGTCAGGTTACTTATCGAGAGCACTGTGCTGCACGGATAGGAGTTGTGCTGAAATTTGAAACACATCAATTTAGAAAAATAAAATGAACCATACTTTCCGACCATAATTTGTTTGTGTGGTAGTCGGTATTAGGGGTATTACGGTACCTAGGTTGGAGGTACCTGATGCTGTAAGATCATTGGTGTTGGAGGTACCTGATACTGTAAGATCATTGGTGAAGCCTGCCTGCTGGTTCCGCCCAGTACGGCGGAGTATAAGAGTCTGTGTTTCCCTAGCTGCTGCATTCTGTACCTGCGCTGCTGGGGGAAAAATCTAGTTCAGTAAAGCCTTCAATTGTCCTACAATCTCGCTTCGGGTGTTATTGATCGTGCATCAGTTTGTGAGGCAGTCCTAATATGCCCCATTTTCCTTTCCCTCTTGTATCTCAGTTCATAATGTTGCAGAAGCGTAAAATGTTTTGTTAAAAAAAAGGTTTTGCCATTTGCAATCAACAATTTCAAATGCACTGACCTATCAATTAATCATTCTTTTTCAACCAATACCATCTTTTCAACAGTCCACCATTTTCTTCTCATTTTAACTGCAATTCTTCCCCAGACTACTTTGCCATTCACTCTTAGTTATGCCTGACTTTATCCAGTCTTCCGTTTAGAAGAGGTTAGACATCTAATTTAATCGATTAGTGGAATTCACAGTTAAGAATGTATGGCATTGTAGTCAAATATTTAGGGGTTCCATCAGAATGGGTGTATTTGTACATAGGAGACCTATGGGACAAACAGCAGAGCCTGCTGAAAAATTATTTTTTTGGTCTGAATCTAATTTTGCAGGGTATTTGGTAAGGAGAGTAATCCACGTAACTAGGATGTTCTAAACATTTTGCAGCCTCTCAGCTGTCCTACTGAGCAAAATTAGTAATCCTAAAATAATAATAACCTTTATTAGTGTCACAAGTAGGCTTACAATAACACAACAGCACGGTCGCACAAGTGGATAGCACTGTGGCTTCACAGCGCCAGGGTCCCAGGTTCAATTCCCCGCTGGGTCACTGTCTGTGCGGAGTCTGCACGTTCTCCCCGTGTCTGCATGGGTTTCCTCCGGGTGCTCTGGTTTCCTCCCACAGTCCAAAGAAGTGCAGGTTAGGTGGATTGGCCATGATAAATTGCCCTTAGTGACCAAAAATGTTTGGAGGGGTTGTTGGGTTACGGGGATAGGGTGGAAGTGGGCACTTAAGTGGGTTGGTGCGGACTCGATGGGCCGAATGGTCTCTTTCTGCACTGTATGTTCTATGTCCTATTGCAATGAAGTTACTGTGAAAATCCCCACTGCGGTGCCTGTTTTGGTACACGGAGGGAGAATTCAGAGTGTCCAATTCACCAATGCTTTCTTCGTTCCAGCGCTCACTGTAATTAAAACGAGATGGTGTTTGAAACTGAGATATTTAAGCCTACTCTTCGCAAAATGTTAACTTTCTTTTTTTTAATGCTTGTTGCAATATGTTTGAACAAGGTGAGGCTTTTGCTTTAGGTATTATGCAATAATGGGCAGAATTTTAACCTGTCAGAGTGGATGGATTTCTGTGCCGCTGACACGTTAAAACATCGATGTTATAACCTGCCTGCTTACCACTGGCTGGGGACTAATGGAACTCCCACAATCCTTTGGGTGTATGAGCTTCCCCAATGAGGGGGTGTAAAAATCATTAGCAGATTCCCTGCATAAATAAAGCTGGGCAGTTTGGAACCAGCAGAGAGAGGAGTGAGCAGCAAGGGAAGTTGCTGCTGCTGCTGCTACTGCAGCAGTATACATATGTTATTGTACATGAATGTTATTTCTTTCTATCGTTCAACTCATGCTGGATTCTTCATGGCACTCACAAAACTGGCGACGAGGGTTAAAGTGGATAGCTGTCTGCAGTGCTGAAGCCACCTCCCTGGATTTTTGTTGGATACAGATTGGAAGTTGTTTTCTATTACACCATGCCTCTGTATGGACGTTTGGATGTTTTTGATGCTGCGCTGGACAGTTGGAACCAGTACGCACAACGGATGCGTTACTATTTCTGGGCAAACAACATCAACGAAAGCGAGCGCCAGGTGGTCATTTTGCTTACCGCCTGCGGCCCGCATAAGTTTGGGTTGATTAGAAGCCTTACGCACCCAGCTGCGCCAGACACCAAGGCATTTGATGAACTTGTGCACTTAGTGGGGCAACATTTTAACCCAACCCCATCCACGATAGTCCAACGTTACCAGTTTAATACCGCTGAGAGGACCCCAGGAGAATCTCTTGCAGAGTTTCTATTCAGGCTACACAGGATTGTGGAGTACTGTGACTATGGTGAGATCTTGTCAGAAATGTTACGCGACCATTTGGTTTGTGGTATTAACAGTGCGGCCACCCAGAGAAAGTTGTTAGCTGAGCCACCATTGACTTTTCAACAGGCCATTCAAATAGTATTGTCCCGAGAGAGTGCAGAACGGGGAGTGCAGGAGCTACAGGGAATGGAGGTGCACGCCTTGGGGGCACAATCCCTTCCTTCGAAAATCATGTCGGATCTTGGGCGAGGCGATGTCCAGATCAACGCCAGTGGCCGTCGGACGTTCCTCCCCGAAAGGAACCTTCTCCAGAACCAACAGAAGAGGAGCCATGTACATGTCGGACTTGTGGGCGCCAACCCCGTCGCGGACGCCGGTCCTGGGGGCACCAGAGGCACCGTTGTTCCGACAGAAACTGGGGCCAGCCCAGTGGCCGTACCTTCCATTTAGATGAACCTGCGGCGACTACTCCCGAGAACGTGGAGTCGGAGGACGACTGCCTGCAGCTGCATTGTGTGGCCCCCATTAAGGTGACAGTACGGGTCAATGGTCACCCGCTTGAGATGGAGTTGGACATTGGCGCAGCGGTCTCCATGATCGCCCAGTGGACATTCGACCGCATCAAGCAGGATATATAGACCCTTACATTAACCAACACACAGGCCACGTTGGCCACCTACACGCGGGACATTGCAGGAGCTACGATGACCCCTGTTGTTTATGGACGCCAGGAGGGGCGTTTCCCACTTATCATGGTGCGCGGCCACGGGCCCAGCCTGTTGGGTCAGGACTGGTTGCGCCATTTGTGGCTGCAGTGGCAGCACATCCTCCAAACAGGTTCTGGAGGATTGACTGAGGTGCTAGGGCGGTTACCAGATGTATTCCAGCCCAGTGTGAGGAAAATAAAAGGGGCCGTATCCCATATCCAACTCAAACCAGGAGCCACGCTGCACTATTTCCAGCCGCGCTCTGTGCCTTACGCCTTGCCTGAGAAGGTAATAGAGGAGCTCACTCGTTTGGAGACCTTGGGTATTATCAGGCCCGTCCGTTTCGCTGACTGGGCAGCAACAATTGTACCTGTAATGAAGCCAGATGCCACAGTTCGCTTGTGTGGTGACTATAAACTTACAGTGAATACGGCTTCCCGGCTCGACCGATATCCAATACCTCGCATAAAAGATCTCTGTGAAGCTTGCAGGCGGACTCTCGTTCACAAAATTAGATATGAGTCACGCCTATCTAGAGTTGGAGCTGGACCCTGCCTTCTGGCCATATGTAATTATTAATACACACCGGGGCCTGTATGAATATACACATTTGCCCTTTGGGGTATCCTCTGCCTGCGCTATTTTTCAACCCGTAATGGAGGGCATTTTGAGAGGTTTACCGCGTGTCGCTGTCTACTTAGATGACATTTTGATTACAGGGACGTCGGAGCAGGAACATTTGAAAAATTTGGAGGCTCTCCTTAGACGCTTTTCAGAGGCTGGAGTCCGTTTACGTTGCACAAAGTGAGTCTTTCAGGTGAAGGAAGTAGTCTGCCTGGGTTTTCGGGTGGACTACAAAGGTTTGAACCCCATCACAGAGAAGGTGGGCGCAATTGAACAGGCCCCCGCCCCGACTGACACTTCTCATCTTTGTTCTTTTCACGGCCTCGTAAACTATTACGGGAAGTTCCTCCCCAATCTGGCATCTATGCTGACCCCGTTGCACCTTCTGCTGAAGCAGAATCACACCTGGGTTTGGGGTCAGCCGCAAGAAACCGCTTTCCGTCGGGTAAGATGAACAACATACGCCATATCCGCACTGCCCCTTACCACCCGGCTTCCAATGTTTGGCGGAGCGCGCAGTGCAGACATTCAAACGAGGCGTAAAGAAGCAGACTTCCGGATCTATGGACACGAGACTGGCTCGTTTTTTGTTTTCATTTACGGACCACTCCACATGCGGTGATTAGGGTAGCTCCCGCGGAACTCCTAATGAGCCGGAGACTTCGCACCCGCCTTAGCATCGTTTTCCAGAACGGCAGGGACATGGTTTTTCTCGGCATCGGCCGATTCGGCAGTTTGCGCCAGTGTTCGTTCGAAACTTTGCTGGCGGTGCCCAGTGGGTCCCTGGCGTTATCTTTCGCCGAACGGGCCCTATCTCTGACCAGCTGCAAGCCCAGTCTTGTCTCCAGCGCATGCATGTAGACCACGTTCAGTCCAGAAGACCTTCTCTTTCAAAGATTCCCCGCCCCGGAGCTCATTTCTACAACCACAGAGACCAGACACAGTGGAGAGTATTCCTCACAATCTTCCTCTGGTGTCTCACTCAAAGCCTGCGCAGGGCGTTGCAGAACCGCGTGGAGATAGAGACACCGAGATGACGGAGGCAGCGGACTCCGACTCCGACATAGGACGCCTCAGAGGGGTGTCCTCAGGGCCACAGGCTGTGGATGTACAACCGTTACGCCGTTCATCACGGAAGGGCCGTTCTCCGTCTCATTACATGCCGCTCGATCCAGCGCCTCATGCAAATGGTGTCCGGCCTGCGGCAAAACCAGTCTGACGCCCTACTTCGCCAGGGTCTTCAGTGGATTCCTTGGACTTTATGGTTGGAGGGATGTTATTACCTGCCTGCTTACCACTGGCTGGGGACTAATGGCAATCCCATAATCCTTTGGGAGTATGAGCTTCCACAATGAGGGGGAGGGGGGGGTGGGCGAAAAAATCATTAGCAGATTCCCTGCATAAACAAAGCTGGCAAATTTGGAACCAGCTAGAGAGGAGTGAGCAGCAAGGGGTTTACTGCTGCTGTTGTGTAGATATGTGCTATTGTAAATAAATGTTATTTATTTCTATCCACAACTCATGCTGGATTCTTCGTGGCCCTCACAAAAATCGGAAACTGCAGTATGTTGAGAAGTTGGTAGGACCTGTCAGGAAGTTACCAGGGTTGGTCAGGAAGTTGCCAGGGTCGGTCAGGAAGTTGACAGGATCCATCAACTTCCACCTTAAATTCATGCAAGCTCATCGGTGCGCAGGAAACCACCACAGGACTGACAGCCCTGCCATTGAAATGTATCAATTAGTACACAGCTGCCGTTGTAACCCAGCATTCTGACTTCAATTCTGTGCACATGGATTTCCTGAGCATCATAGAACTTAGCCAGGGAAAACAAGGTGAAAAAACAGTGGGCTGGATTCTCTGGGGCCCCCCAGTGACATGTTTCTCTGCTGCATGACATTCACTGGCAGTGGGATTCCCTATTCCCGCCGCTACTCAATGGAATTTCCCAATGAAGCCTCCCATGTTGCCGGGAAACCCGCAGGTGGGGGTGCGTTGCCGGTGGGAACCGGGAATCTCAACAGCCGGGAAATTCTGGCCAGTAGGAATTAATGGGGTTGAGAAAATAAACATTAAGGAAAGAAAACATTAAATATTGAGATGTGTCACCTACTTCCTTGCTGAAGTGAAAGGCTTTTGCTCACAGAATTTGTTCTGGGAGTGTTTTCACTGCTTCGGATGTAATTTTCAATGCTTCGAAGTCATTTCATTACCTTGAACCAATTCGGCACACATTGCCAGTGAAGACTAGGACATTATTGTGCTTACTTTCTGTGGTGATATGATTTGCATAGCTGTCTGCCATTGGGGCAGAACACCGGCTTACCATTGGCCCTGGTCGGTCATGTGCCTCTCGACCGATTGGTTGAGACCAGTCATGTGACAGCTCTCCGGTTGGTCGAGAGGCTGAGTTAACCACGCCTCCTTACCGAAGTATAAATAGTCGAAACGCCCGGCGGTCGTCCATTTTATTGTCGACAACCGCAGGGCTAAGTTCTTGCTTATTAAAGCCTAACTTTTGTAAAGCAACTCGTCTCTCGTGCAATTGATGGCTCATCACTTTCTTTGCCTCCAGCTCCTATATTTGTTGAATCACAAGATCTGCTGCACAGACATAGATTTCACAGGTGATGATGCCATGTTTTATAGGTGCATTTCTCTGCTGATTATTCTAGACAGGGGAAGGATGATAGATGGATCTCCTTCCCCCCTCCCTCCACACCCACCTCTCCACTAACCGCAAGAAGATATGTTTTAAATAAAAAGTGATGTAATTTTCAAAAGCAAGCACTTGATAGGTTTTCTCTTGTTTTAAGTTAGAAGTATAAACATTTAGGGCTTGATTCTCTGGTTGCCCAGCTGCGTGTTTCTCAGTGATGTGCCATTTGCTGGTGGTGGGATTCTCTCCTCCCACCGTTTGTCAATGGTATTTGAAGACACCCACGCCGCCGGGAGTACACTGCTGGCAGGACAAAGGAATCTCAATGGCCAGAGAGTTCCGACCTTATTTTCTCAACATCCAAAATGTAACTGCAATAGTGCCTCCTCTTCCATTGCACCAGACCCACACCCTTAAGAAAAGATGGTTGAAAAAGATATAGCATTCACTTAGATTACTAAAAGAGTTGAAAAAGTCAATCAGTTCTTGGGGGAGTAGTTGTAAAGGTTGTAGCTCTGAGTATTCTCTCTTGGTTCACTGAAGGCAACGGACGCAGGAGGTTTCTGGTGATAGATTCACAGTAGTTTACTTCTGGCAACAGCAGGTTTTTCTCCGGTCAAAGTTGTAGCCAAGCCTCCATGGTGAAGACCACATTGCTCTCTCTATGGTTGAATTTCTTGGCAGGCTGCTTCTTTCTCCAGGGTGAGATGCATTCTCTCTGTAGTCTTTGTGTCCCAGACTGATTGATCCTGGGTCTGCTCAAGATACGAGTTATTATGCTGAAGCTAGTTTGTCAAATGACCACAATATCCGTGTTTCCACTGCCCCACAAATAGTGTGAATAAGCTAAGTAATTGCCACACAATGGGGTAAGTTTGGTGTCCCCACTGAGTCTCCAGATTTGAATAACCGCCAAATATTTTTATTTGCATTCCACCTCCATGAAGCCTGCAAGTCTGTGGAGAGGAGCAGTTATTAGCACCTGGAAGGTCCATTGCATTTTATGTAACTTCCCAAATACATGCCCAGACACGAGTCAGTCTCTGAGTCTATACAGAAAACACAACGAATGGACACCTGACCCCTGAAGTCCGTCCTGTCCATTTTCATTCTGCTTTTAAAAGTAAATTGTCCATCTTCCACATGAATCTGTGGGCATATTATACGGGCGTAACATTATAAACCTAGTCAGAATACGTAGGCCCTCAGATTGCTCTGCTGAATTCCCATAGGTTCAGGGAATCATCGATTTCAAACGAGGTAATCAAGGACCACCCTCCAGGTCAACCAGGAGTCTTCATTAACTGAAAGGGATTCCACCCCATCGTGTTCAGCAGGTCTAAAACACAATGATTACAAGTCATTTCTGTACAAGATTCCTACGGAGCTGCAAGTTGCATTCAACTGCACTTGTCACATGTCCTTCAGCTGTTTATTATAATAATCTTTATTAGTGTCACAAATAGGCTTACATTAACACTGCAATGAAGTTATCCAGTATCTTGTTTTCATTTCAGATTTCCAGCACCCGCAGTATTTTGCTTTTATATTATTAGGCTGAAGGTATAATTCAGGTGCCTGGACAAATTGGGGGTGCTCTTTAGGATGCACCAGGCAGAGCATCCAGAATGAGAGTGGTCTATCACACCGAGCGGGGAGAGTCCGGTGCTCTCTGATGGAGTATCTCCACTTCCAACTCCTGCTCATCAGTGATGTGTGATTCACCAAGAATCTGCCTTGCAGGCCCCACCATTCTGATCTTTTGGAGTGTGTGAAAGAGTCCTGCGAAGGTGAATCCTCAGAGTGAGTGGGTTCTGAGGCATTGTTGCACTCTTCAGACACCACTTCCTGAGGGACACTTGTAGAAGATGAAAGAAAAGAATTAAAACTGACAAAGGTGAGAGGATTAGCAACTTGTCAGGATGACCGCGTGGTCTAAGGCGCCAGACACAAGGAGTGTGTTTCCTTAGGACTGAGTTTAGGAGGAACTTCTTCACCTAAAGGGTTGTGAAACTATGGAATTCCTTGCCCAGTGAAGCAGTTGAGGCTCCTTCATTAAATGTTTTTAAGGTAAAGATAGATAGTTTTTTGAAGAATAAAGGAATTAAGGGTTATGGTGTTCGGGCCGGAAAGTGGAGCTGAGTCCACAAAAGATCAGCCATGATCTCATTGAATGGTGGAGCAGGCTCGAGGGGCCAGATGGCCTACTCCTGCTCCTAGTTCTTATGTTCTTATTATTCCAAGTCATCATTGTGCAGATCACCAAATTTCAGTGTCTGTTGACATCACATCAACATGTGTACGTCAGAGAATCATAGAATCCCTACAATGCAGGAGGCCATTTGGCCCATCGTGTCTGTACCAACCCTCCGAAAGAGCACTCCACCCAAACTCACTCTCCCGCCCCAGCCCAAGAACCTCTTAACTTAACCTATACATCTAAGGGGCAATTTAACATGGTCAATCCTCCTAACCTGCACATCTTTGGACGGTGGGGGGAAACCACAGCACCCGGACGAAACCCACGCAGACACAAGGAGTATGTGCAAACTCCACACAGACAGTCACTCAAGGCTGGATCCCTGGTGCTGTGATGCAGCAGTGCTAACCACTCTGCCACTGTGCCACCCGATATATGCCATGCTGATATGTTGCATTTAACTCTAATCATCAGATAGCTTGGAGTCTACCACCAGTAACCACCCCCCCCCCTACTCTCCCCCCGCCCCCCCCCCCCCCCCAATCGAATGGCCAGGCTTGCCAAGACTCAATTAGGGTGCGATATTGCACTGAGATGGTGGTGAACATTAGCAGTGGCTGGTCTGACAGGGGTGTGAGAAGGTGCCTCACCAGAGAGGGATTTGTTGGTCTGAGGAATAATGGGCTGGATTCTCTGTATTTGGGACTATGTCCCCACGCTGTCGTAAAAACTGTGGACTTTCACTGGCGTGAAAGGGTCACATATTCCTAGCTCTGCAGGGGTCTAGCAGTGAACCAGCGTGAAACTAGCAGCTTTTGCTGCAGATACAGATCCCGCACTTCCGGGTCAGAGCCGCGCATCTGCATGACGGCGGCCTCCAACGGCCATGGCGTGCTCCATGGCGGAACAAGACCACAGAGCTGACCCTAAAAATAGTGCCAATCGATCGGGCGCCCGCCCAAAAATTGCCCAGTCGCGTATACGGCCCCCTCCCCCATCCTCCGATCGGCCCACCCCCTACCAGGGCGGCGTGGATCGAGTCCGTAGCCGCCACGCTAGTATCCCGACTGGCAGACCATGTTAGATCCACGCCGTCGGGCCTTCACTGGTTGGGGGCGGAGGATGGCCGCAGGTAGGTGATATGTGGCACACCGTACTCTCCAAATACGCTGCTTTTCAGGGCCCAAAGAATCGGGGAACTGGTCCCGTTTCCATGCAGGGAAATGGATTCTCGCCCCGGCGCCGGCCATGATTTCAGCGTCGGGGTGCAGAGAATCCAGCCCAATGTGTAGAAGAAAGCTGGGAAGTGCACAGTGAGGGCATTTGTACTTGTATGTGCTGTGTCATTCACCTTTCCTGCCCTCATGCAACACTCCGGATCAAAGTTCCACATTCCTTTTTTCTAAATTTAGAGTACCCAATTTTTTTCCAATTAAGGGGCAATTTAGTGTGTCCAATCCACCTACCCTGCACATCTTTGGGTTGTGGGGGCGAAACCCACGCAAACATGGGGAGAATGTGCAAACTCCACACGGACATTGACCCAGAGCCGGGATCGAACCTGGGACCTCGGCGCCGTGAGGCAGTTGTGCTGCCCACAAGGTAATACATTCCTGTTGTAGATCTCCTCTGCTTACTTCCTGAATCTGCCTTGTTTCTCCCATCTGTGAGAAACTGAATCTCCTTGCAGGTCCTTCAATCTCCAGGGATACATTGGAGGTGAGATTACAAAAACAAGGAAGTCATGTTGGAGTTATATAGAACATTGGTGAGGCCACAGCTGGAGTACTGTGTGCAGCTCATTATAGGAAGGATGTGATTGCACTGGAGGTGGTGCAGCTGCATTTCACCAGGTTGTTGCCTGGGATGAAGAGGAGTTGGGTAGGCTTGGGTTGTTTTCTCTGGAGCAGAGAAGACTGAGGGACGACCTGCTCGAGGTGTACAAAATTGAGGGGCATGGACAGGGTGGATAGGGAACAGCTGCTCCCCTTACTTACTCGTTGGTTGCGAGGGGACACAAGTTTAAGGTGAGGGGCGGGAATTTCAGGGGGGATTGGAGGAAAATGTTTTTACCCAGAGATGGTGATGGTCTGGAATGCACTGCCTGGGAAGGTGATAGTGGCAGGATGCCTCACATCCTTTAAAAGATACCCGGATGAGCACATGGCACATCTTAACATTCGAGACTATGGGCCAGGTGCTGGTAAATGGGGTTAAGGTCAGGTTCTTTTCATGCAGCAGAGCAGACGCGACGGACAGAAGGGCCTTTTCTGCACTGTATTTTTCTGAAGTGTGAAGATGCTCTGAAGTGTGGTGCTGCCTCATTAAACCTCCATCTCTACAGATCTGGCTAGGCCAAAATGCATGATTCAATTCTCATCCGCACAGGGTCCCTTTATATAGCAGAGTTGAAAGAGACTGTGGGTTGTCATCATGGCCACCTGAGCACTCTAATTGATCATGAAACCTGCAAGTTAGATAAAAATGCAGCGGCTGTATTAACAAACCACTGCCAAGCATGCTCTGGAAACCTCTGGCTTTGTGACACGTGCCAGGTTCCACTTCTGTAGACGTGTCTAAAGGTATGTATTTAAACATCCATCTTGATTCCAAGGCCTTACATTGTCAGGTGTTGGGTGTTCCCAGTTGCTGGGTTTTCCCAGTTCTTGCTTGGGCCATTAGGTGGAGCAGCGCACCCTGGCATCTGCTGTGCAAAAAAAAACTAGCTGAATGAAGTAGCAGGAAGTTGAATGGAAGGGACAGCCTTGAAGAAAGCTGTTGAAAACCTGTGGCTTAGCAAGGACTGAAGGAAGCATTGGAACAGCTGATGTCTGGGCCAATCCTAAAGGAAGCAGTGGAAAAGTCCACAATTTGTCGAGCCCTAAAGAAGGCTGTGGAAAAGCTAAGAGCCATCTGTGGAAATGCTCACAAATGATGAGATCATACAGTACTTCAGAAAAAGAATGTTGTTTCCAAACTGCTCCAGTGTGGAAGTACGACTTCTCACATTCTGGCTAAATATATCATACAAAATAACTCATTAATAACAATTTTTGACATAATATGGCTGCTCAGCAAGAATGGATAAAAATGTTACTGGAGAAATGTCATCTGGGATATCTTTTACATAAATTTTATCTGCTCATGTTCGACTGAGCCAAATCTTGTTGGCCTTTTTCACGTGGATTCCTTTCATCTCTGCTTTAATGCTTGTTTACCGTAACAGCCCAATATGACAGCATATGAACAATTGGTCATCAAACCTCTGAAGGAATTAGCATGGGAGGAATTCTTGTGGGAATCTCAGCAGGATACTGGAGTTATCACGGCCTACCATTTGAGGTCACGAGCGCTATCAGAGGCCAGAGTATAGCAAACAGCTTAACTAACTAACTAAATGCGAGAAAGTCCCTTTCAGCTTTCAAACAAAATAAATTTATGGACTAATTGCCATAACAGCCCAGAAGGAAGCCATTTTGTACAATAAGCTCAATGTGGAGCAATCCAATCATCCCATTCCATCCGCTCTATCACTGTAGCCCTGTAAGTTTACTTTTCTCAAGTGCCCATCTGTCATGAATTTGCCTAGCAACAGCAGTAAAACAAATTTAACAAAACATAATTGGATAGGACCAGCCCGGCAACAGGCAGAAATCTGCCATGAGACCGCAGTAGGCAGCATTTAAAAGGCTGGATGAGATGTGTCTCTCCCAATAACAAGATTAGAAGGCATTTTAGCTAAAAAAAATCAGATGCAAATAGCATATGAGGAGAAGCAAAAACACAGAATACTGGACAATCCCCACAGCACCTTTCCATGCAATCGCAGAAGGTGTAAGACCTGCCCCTTTACCTCCTCCCTGCTCACCAATCCAGGCCCTACATATTATTTTCAGGTGAGGCAGCACTTTACCTGCACCTCCTGCAATCTGGCCTATTACATTTGCTGCTCCCACTGCGGTCTGCTCCACATTGGAGAGACAAACGCATACTGGGCGACAGCTTTGCAGGGACAGACAGGTCCACAAGCAGGGACCAGACCTTCCTGTTGCTTGTCATTTCAACTCATCGTCCTGCACTCATGTCCGCATATTCGTCCTTGGCCTCCTGGAATCTTCCAGTGAAGTCCAATGCAAACTGCAGGAACAGCACCTCATCTTCCGATTAGGCACATTACAGCCTTCCGGACTTGAGTTCAACAACTTCAGACTGTGAACCCTCTCCTCCACCTTCCCCCCATTTTTATTTCTATAAATATAATTTAATTTCTTCCATTGATCTGATCTTCCCTCACCATTGTTCTGTCTCCCCCCACTCAACTTAGGCCAACTGTTCCTAGTTGCCCTTTACACACTGCTCACCTTAGTTCTGCCATTCTCACACAAAAATCTCTTTAGATGCCATTATCAGCATCCTTCTTAGCCTTAATCACCCCCACCGACAATTGTCCAGTATTTTCTGTTTCTGTTTTTGAATTTGTTTCAGATTCCAGCATCCGCAGTCATTTGTTTTTATGTCTGAGGAGAAAAGGTTTACCTGGATGATTGGGAAGATCAACGAGGTATACATATGACAAAGTCTAGAGTCAAAGAATGTGATAGGGGAAGACAGCCAAACACACATAAGGCAAAATCAATGTAGAACAAAGGTATAATTCACCGGACCCTCAGAAATAAGGCAGGCCACTAATCACCAAGCTAGCAGAAGCGGACAATCCAGTTTCCAGCTAACAACCTCAAAGTCTTAGAGTCAAGGCAATGCAGAAAAGCTTTGTTAAGGTAGTATCTTTGCTGGAGCAGGACAAGACATTTCCCAGACCTGATTATCATCCATGTATTTGTGTGGTAATTGTAAGCTGGTTTTAACTTTTGATTTATTTAATTTGGAAGTTGTTTTGGGAAAACAGGGGCGCGATTCTCCGCAAATGCGGCGAGTCGTAAAGGCTGCCGTGAAACTGGCCGTGTTTCACGGCAGCCTCCGTGCACGCTCCCAGGCACAGATTCGCCCCCCCTGGTGGGGCTAGCAGCGCGGCCCCGTGAAGCACGGCATCGCGGGCATAGCGACCGTCGCGAAGCCCGCGCGCCAAGTGTCAAGGCGGCTGACGCGCACGATGACGTCAGCCGCGCATGCGCGGGTTGGACGGCTCCAACCCGCGCATGCGCGGATGACGTCATCACGCAGATGCGTAAAACCCGCGTAAGCGCAGGCTGTCATGCCCCTCAGCCGCCCAACTGATCCTGCGGGGCGGCGGAGGAACAAATAGTGCGCGGGTATGGACCCGCTGCCCGCGATCGGTGCCCACCGATCGCAGGCCCATGCCACCCTTGGCACGGCCGTGGTGCGGCCGTGCCAATCGGTGCCATGGTTGTCCGGGACGGCACTTTGCGGCCGTTTTCACGAACGGTGAGAGCAGGTGTGATTCCGTTCGTGAAAACGGCTGTAAAGGCCTGGGAACTCGGCCCATCAGCCTGGGAGAATCGCTGTTCGCTGTAAAAAACGGCGAGCAGCGATTCGTGTCGTGGGGCAGCCGTGGGGGGGGGGGGGGGGGGGGGGGGGGGGGAGAGAATAGCGGGAGGGCGGGAAAAATGTCAGGAAGGCCCTCCCGCTATTCTCCGACCCGTCGTGGGCAGCGGAGAATCGCGCACCAGATGTCTGAAGGAGTTCAGGTATCAAAGATATATTTTGGAATAAAGAATATGTTCTACATAAAATGTGTGTGTTAATTTATTCAAATACCTTAAATTGTCAGAAAGTAGTGTCCTGTTCATGTGTATTTGTCTTTACTTTAATAAGTAAAGATACATTTGGTTGTGGCAAGGCTTAAACAACATAATGGGCTACAAAGCAAAGCAGAGTAGAATCTCCGGCACAGCGCACCCCTCCCCGATGAATTCAATGCGTTTGAGCAGGAAACCATCAAACCGTTGTCAACTGCCAAATCAATCTCGGACACACCCATGCCTACTGTCACAGCTTCCAAAGTCAGATTGACTTTCTTAAACTGCCCAGCCCAAGACCGTAAGAAACTACAGAGAGTCGTGAACATATCCCAGTCCATCACGGAAACCCGCCACCTATCCACTGATTCTGTCTACACCTCCCGTTGCCTTGGGAAAGCAGGCAGCATAAACAAAGACCCCTCCCACCCGGGTTATTCTCTTTCCAACCTCTTCCATCGGGATGGAGATACAAAAGTCTGAGAACACACACTAATAGATTAAAAACAGCTTCTTCCCCGCTGTTTCCAGACTCTTGATGGTGCAGCCATCTGGGATGCCCTCTCTTAGCTCTCCTAATCCCTTTCTTCAGTTCCCTCCTGGCTACCTTGTATCCCTCCAGCACCCTGCCTGAACCTTGTTTCCTGAGTATCCTTCTTCCTCTTAACAAGACATTCAACTTCTCTTGTCAACCATGGTTCCCTCACTCAACCATCACTTCCCTGCCTGACAGGGACATACATATCAAGGACATGTAGTATCTGTTCCTTGAACAAGTTCCACATTTCAATTCTGTCCTTCCCTGACAGCCTATGTTCCCAACTTATGCACTTCAGTTCTTATCTGACAGCATTGTATTTACCCTTCCCCCAATTGTAAACCTTGCCCTGTTGCACACACCTATCTCTCTCCATTACTAAAGTGAAAGTCACAGAATTGTGGTCACTACCTCCAAAATGCTCCCCCACCAACAAATCGATCACTTGCCCTGGTTCATTACCAAGTACCAAATCCAATATGGCCTCCCCTCTGGTCGGACAATCTACATACTGTGTTAGAAAAGCTTCCTGGACACACTGCACAAACACCACCCCATCCAAATTATTTGATCCAAAGAGTTTCCACTCAATATTTGGGAAGTTGAAGTCACCCATGACTACTACCTGTGACTTCTGCACCGTTCCAAAATCTGTTTCCCAATCTGTTCCTCCACATCTCTGCTGCTATTTGGGGGGCCTATAGAAAACTCCCAACAAGATGACTGCTCCTTTCCTATTTCTGACTTCAACCCATACTACCTCAGTAGGCAGATCCTCCTTGAACTGCATTTCTGCAACAGTTATACTATATCCAATTAACAATGCCACCCTCCACCTCTTTTACCACCCTCCCTAATCTTATTGAAACATCTATAACCAGGAACCTCCAACAACTATTTCTGCCCCTCTTCTATCCAAGTTTCCGTGATGGCCACCACATCGTAGTCCCAAGTACCGATCCATGCCTTAAGTTTACCCACCTTATTCCTGATGCTTCTTGCGTTGAAGTATACACACTTCAACCCATCTCCTTGCCTGCAAGTACTCTCCTTTGTCAGTGTTACCTTCCCCACTGCCTCACTACACGCTTTGACGTCTTGAACATCGGCTGCCTTAGTTGCTGGACTACAAATTAGGTTCCTATTCCCCTGCCAAATTAGTTTAAACTCTCCCAAAGAGTACTAGAAAACCTCCCCCCAGGATATTGGTGCCCCTCTGGTTCGGATGCGATCCGTCCTGCTTGTACAGGTCCCACCTTCCCCAGAATGCGCTCCAATTATCCAAATACCTGAAGCCCTGCCTCCTACACCATTCCTGCAGCCACGTGTTCAACTGCACTCTCTCCCTATTCCTAGCCTCGATATCACGTGGCACCAGCAACAAACCAGAGATGACAACTCTGTCTGTCCTGGCCTTTAACTTCCAGCCTAACTCCCTAAACTCGTTTCTCACAACCACACCCCTTTTCCTACCTATGTCATTGGTACCAATAGATGGAGATAGATACTCTCCTTCAGAATTTTCTCCAATAGTTTCCCGATGACGGCGCAAGTCACGTGTAGTCACAACTGTGCGGGTGGCTGGCATGCCGGCTGCGGACTGTGTCCAGCGCTGCCATACTCAGCCAGGATCCATTCCACTGGCCAGGGGGCTTCTACTAGGACTGGGGGAACTGCTGCGGAGTGGCCAGGGGATAGGCTGTGGGGTCGCGGTTGGCGAGGTTGGGACCGTGCGTGACCGGAGCCATGTTGTACGGCGCGACCAGTGCAGATTGTCAGCTGTGCGCATGCATGGTCCGGGACCCAGTCATTCTCCGGCTATTTTCATCGCGGTCCGCGGGAGTTTCAGTCGCCACCCGTGCTAGCCCCTCACCGGTACCGGAATTGGTGAGGGTTTCACGCCGATTTTCCAGTCGTGAAGGTCCACACAGTCTGCTGGCATCAGTACTTAGTCTCCCAAACGGAGAATCCAGCCCCATGTCTTTCACTGCATGCATGTGCCTGTGCAGTGAATTGTGCACCAGTGAATCGCCCCTATCAGTGTCCATCTTTTGGTTTGTTATGGTGGGCTCAAGTGCAGCTGGCACAATAGGTTTCCATAAATTTCATAGAATCTACTGTGCAGAAGGAGGCTGTTCGGCCTATCGAGTCTGCACCGGCCCTTGGAAAGAGCGCCCTACTTAAGCCCACACCTCCACCCGATCCCGTAACCCATTAACCCCACCTAACCTTTTTGGACACTAAGGACAATTTAGCATGGCCAATCCATCTCATCTGCACATCTTTAGACTGTGGGAGGAAACCTGAGCACCCGGAGGAAACCCACGCACACAGGGGGAGGACGTGCAGAATCCACACAGACAGTGACCCAAGCCGAGAATCGAACCTGGATCCCTGGAGCTGTGAAGCAACAGTGCTAACCACTGTGCTACCCTGCCACCCGTGAAGGGCATTGACCTGTAGGAATTGCTGCCTCTGGTCACAAACCAGCTTTTTCTGGGAGTGGAATTTTAGTTCTGTTATAGGGCAGAGTTGACTTGTGGCATTCGCAAAGCAATGTCCACACCCACTCTGCTGCCCTGCAGCATGAGGAAGTTTGTAATCCTAAAAAAACTGTGCTCTCATTTAATCTGCTGGTCTCTCGCACGAGAGATAATGAAATAGGGTTATCTTTCTTAGAATAGAGAAACTCAGTGACCTCCAACATGGAATAGTAGACGGCAACTGACAGATGTTACAATTTTCCCAGTCTCAGCCTGTAATAGGTCTAGCACATAATCATTTGCCACCATGGCCAGCTCCATAGCCACTGGCATCATGATCCTGTGGTTGCAGGTGTGACTGGAGCAGTTGGCAATTTCCGAGAGGGCAATCTTACTGTAGTGCAGATGTCTCACAGAATGGGGCAAATTTGATGCCCTCCCCCATGGCAGATTTTGTGGCAGGGGGCATTTAATCAGCCGGGAGGGTTGCAGGTGGGCCCCCATCACTTTCCTGCCTCCAGCCTAATTAAATCCATGGAGGCAAGGCCCATGGACAGCCTGCTTGCCCAGCTGCTAATTAAGGCTCTTAAATGAGCAATTAATGCCCACTTAAGGACCCCATTTTGTTGTCACTGCTATCCAACCAATGGCAGACACGGGACCTACCATGTGGCGAACCTAAAAAAGAAAGTTGCTGTGGGCTTCCAGAGTGTGGCCCCTTGTTCAAAGGTACTCAATGCCTGATTGAGGGCCCAGGCCTCAGGAAGTGGAGAGCTGTTGGGAGCCACTCCCCGGTCCTTGCTGCCGGTGCCCTTACACTCTTCTCTCGGTACATCTGCCACCTCCATTAGATACCATGTGTTGTTTCCCACTCACGTTCAGGTCAGAGAATTGCCTCCTGAACACCCTGAAGGAGATATGGGGCATGGTCTAACAAAAAAAAAAAAATCCAGTTTCTGGGTGGGATTATTGGGGCCTACAACCCTGCTATCAAACGGCACTCTGTAATTTATTCAGATCTCAGTGGGGAATTTCCTGCACTGAGGAGCTCCACTTTTCAGTACAAGAAGAGATTGGATGCCATTTTTAAATGATGCCCCAATCGCTCAACCACTTCCCCCCAACACCCCAGCTCAGCAGTTGGGGGTTCCTCGAGCCCCTCCTGGACCCCATCTCATACGGACGGTGCACCCCCGGACAGATCACCAGCATGGGCAAAATGCCACCTGGGTCCTTGGTACTGTCAGTCTAATATGCTAGCAGTGCCCCTGTCACCCTTCCTCTTCCAGCTGCTGTCCTGCTTGCATGTCCTCTCTGTTCATTCTTCCAGCTGTACTGTATTCCAGGGGAAATTGCAAATGCACTATTGATAATTTACCAAAATTCACTAGACTCTGGGGTGGTCCCGGCGGATTGGAAATTAGCAAATCTGACACCACTGCTTAAAAAAGGAGGTAGACAGAAAGCGGGTAATTACAGGCCAGTTAGCTTTACTTCGGTAGTAGGGAAGATGCTGGAATCTATCATCAAGGAAGAAATAGCGAGGCATCTGGATAGAAATTGTCCCATTGGGTAGACGGAGAATGGGTTCATAAAGGGCAGGTCGTGCCTAACTAATTTAGTGGAATTTTTTGAGGGCATTACCAGTGCAGTAGATAATGGGGAGCCAATGGATGTGGTATATTTGCATTTCCAGAAAGCTTTTGACAAGGTGCCACACAAAAGATTGCTGCATAAGATAAAAATGCATGGCATTCAGGGTAAAGTAGTAGCATGGATAGAAGATTGGTTAATTAACAGAAAGCAAAGAGTGGGGATTAATGGGTGTTTCTCTGGTTGGCAATCAGTAGCTAGTGGTGTCCCTCAGGGTTCAGTGATGGGCCCACAATTGTTCACAATTTACATAGATGATTTGGAGTTGGCGACCAAGTGGACCAAGTCCAAGTTTGCAGATGACACTAAGATGAGTGGTAAAGCAAAAAGTGCAGAGGATACCAGAAGTCTGCAGAGGGATTTGGATGGGTTAAGTGAATGGGCTAGGGTCTGGCAGATGGAATACAATGTTGACAAATGTGAGGTTATCCAATTTTGGTAGGAATAATAGCAAAAGAGATTATTATTTAAATGATAAAATATTAAAACATGCTGTTGTGCAGAGAGACCTGGGTGTGCTAGTGCATGAGTCGCAAAAAGTTGGTTTACAGGTGATTAAGAAGGCAAATGGAATTTTGTCCTTCATTGCAAGAGGGATGGAGTTTAAGACTAGGGAGGTTATGCTGCAATTGTATAAGGTGTTAGTGAGGCCACACCTGGCGTATTGTGTTCAGTTTTGATCTCCTTACCCGAGAAAGGACGTACTGGCGCTGGAGGGTGTGCAGAGGAGATTCACTAGGTTAATCCCAGAACTGAAGGGGTTGGATTACGAGGAGAGATTGAGTAGACTGGGACTGTACTCATTGGAATTTAGAAGGATGCGGGGGGATCTTCTAGAAACAGATAAAATTATGAAGTGAATAGATAGGATAGATGCGGGCAGGTTGTTTCCACTGGCGGGTGAAAGCAGAACTAGGAGGCATAGCCTCAAAATAAGGGGAAGTAGATTTAGGACTGAGCTTAGGAGGAACGTCTTGGATTGGATTGGATTTGTTTATTGTCACATGTACCGAGGTACAGTGAAAAGTATTTTTCTGCAAGCAGCTCAACAGATCATTCAGTACATGGAAGAAAAGGGAATTAAACAAAATTCAAGAAAATACAAGAAAATACATGAGAATACATAATAGGGCAACACAAAATATACATAAGCATTGGCATCGGTTGAAGCATACAGGGTGTAGTGTTAATGAGGTCAGTCAATAAGAGGGTAATTTAGGAGTCTGGTGACAGTGGGGAAGAAGCTGTTTTTGAGTCTGTTCGTGCGTGTTCTCAGACTTCTGTATCTCTTGCCCGATGGAAGAAGTTGGAAAAGTGAGTAAGCCGGGTGGGAGGGATCCTTGATTATGCTGCCCGCTTTCCCCCGGCAGCGGGAGGTGTTGATGGAGTCCATGGATGGGAGGCGGTATTCACGACTCTCTGAAGTTCCTTGAGGTCCTGGGCTGAGCAGTTGCCATACGAGGCTGTGATGCAGCCCGATAGGATGCTTTCTATAATGCATCTGTAAAAGTTGGTAAGGGTTAATGTGGACATGCCGAATTTCCTTAGTTTCCTGAGGAAGTATAGGCGCTGTTGTGCTTTCTTGGTGATAGCATCGACGTGAGTGGACCAGGATAGATTTTTGGTGATGTGCACCCCTAGGAATTTGAAACTGCTAACCATCTCCACCTCGGCCCCGTTGATGCTGACAGGGGTGTGTACAGCACTTTGCTTCCTGAAGTCGATGACCAGCTCTTTAGTTTTGCTGGCATTGAGGGAGAGATTGTTGTCGTTACACCACTCCACTAGGTTCTCTATCTCCCTCCTGTATTCGGACTCGTCGTTATTCGAGATCCGGCCCATTATGGTCGTGTCGTCAGCAAACTTGTAGGTGGAGTTGGAACCAAGTTCTGCCACGCAGTCATGTGTGTACAGGGAGTAGAGTAGGGGGCTAAGTACGCAGTCTTGCGGGGCACCGGTATTGAGGACTATTGTGGAGGAGGTGTTGGTGTTCATTCTTACTGATTGTGGTTTGGTGGTCAGAAAGTCAAGGATCCAGTTGCAGAGGGTTGTGAATCTATGGAATTCCTTGCCCAGGGAAGCAGTTGAGGCTCCTTCATTGAATGTTTTTAAGATAAAGATAGATAGTTTTTGAAGAATAAAGGGATTAAGGGTTATGGTGTTCGGGCCAGAAAGTGGAGTTGAGTCCAAAAAAGATGAGCCATTGAATGGCGCAGCAGACTCGAGGGGCCAGATGGCCTACTCCTGCTCCTAGTTCTTATGTTCTTATGTTCTAAATGTCTGCTACTGTACCCATATCTGGAAGCAATTGATTTGTACAGATGCCTTGAAGTCAGGAAAAAGTCATTCAACACCTGCCACACTACTTCCTGTAAACCTTTGCAACTCAAAGCAACTACAGAAAGAACCAAACACTTGCAGAATCATCGCAACAGCCAGACTAAAGCAACCAGTAGCTAACCTATAAACAGTTGATAATCATAGGTGGGGGGTCCTTCCAGGGCTGAATACATAAGGGCATTGTCTGGCGCGTTGAGCGCTAAAATGGCACTACTAGTGTCGAATCAATAATATTTTGAATGCCTGTTTTTCATCCTTCAAGTGGACATTCACTTCATGCATGCTAACATCTGTATCACTACGTTTCCCAGTGTGATTCACCCTGCAAGGACACACGTGCGCCGCAGAAGATATTTTAAAGCTCCCCGGGCAGTCGTAACGCCCAAAAAACAGGTGTTCACTAGCTCAATTTCTGGAAAGAAATGGCTCCTAATATCGATAGAGCGTTTCAGTTAATGAAATAATGGAGAAATTGTGGGAAGGTGGTTCAGCTTGAATTAAAACATCTTTCAATGAGAAAATAAGCTCGGACAAATAATCATTACATTTTCCCATTAATGTAGTGGTGTTGTGAACAGGATCCTTCCTTGCTGGTATCGATTGTGCCATAAGAAGTGTTCAGAACTATTCTGAACTTTTTTTTCAATGAAAATGGAAGTTGATTCCAAATTAATAATAGTAACCAACTCTATACTGATTGCATTTGTCAGTTGTAAAGTTCGGCATCTCACTTAAATCATGTAATGGACACAATACTAAACAAGTCATGCTAGATTCCTAATGCAAATATCCTGAGGGTGTAGAGCATCTGGAGAGCATATTGAACACTAATTGGCTTTTTTAAAAATCGTAGGTTCTTTAACTTGTATTTTTAAACAAAAGGACAGAGATCAATGCTGACAATACTTCAGCTACAGCTAAGCAAATTCTAGAATTCTAAGGAAATCAACCAACGTCTTGAATTTCCTCAGTTGTGGTAACTCTGAATAAGTTCTCAAATTGTAATGGGCAGCTTTCAGGAGTTAGCTATGCTCTGCTCACTTTCCGTGATTGGAAATTATATATTATGTTGTTATAAGCTCTGTCCAAGCAACACTATTCTAATGCAAAGAATTTTTGTTCAAGAATCTGTCATAGCCGAGCCAAAAGAACTTAAACAGGAAGGTTTAAAGCATTGGTATTATGTTTGGCCTGTATGTTAAATTATTAATAATTGGCTCTGTACCTCAAGGTGCTCCAGCCTTTGACAGGTGTCACTGTGCGATACTGTCACTTACGCATGAATATAAAGAGATATCAAACTGGCACCTTCCATCTACTAAAATCAGTTGGTGTCATATCCTCCTAGTACAATTTCCCAATTATACCTGAGTTATACTGAGTTATACTGTAATGTAACTCAAATTGGACATAATGCGACTTCTAAAACATCCACAACATTGCAAGGCTTTCAAGGACATTTTAAGGCATTGAGTAGTGCTTTTTATGTTAGAAGAAATAACTTAAACACTGCCATTTATGCCCTTGTCACTTTAATTTTGATGAGCTTTTGCATGGTAATTTGACGTAACCCGCACAAACAGGACAAGGAACCTTGTCCCTCCTTAATCAATCAGACCGAAACATTATTAATAATTGGCACAGTGTCTAAAACTGGATGTGTAAGAAATCAATTTCAAATCAGGTGCAGAAGCAAAATAAGGAAGTGGGAAATAGATTGGATTAGGAAACTGAGAAAAAGTGACAGAAATAAAACATTTTAAAATATTGTCCTTCCTTTAAAGTTTCAAAAATAATTAAGGTTGAAAGAATGAGACTTCAAATTTGTCAGTTAACTTTCAGTGCCAAAGAGGTTGGGCTGATTCTCTGTTTGGGAGACAGTGGGCATGATTTTCCCATAAGGGAACAAAGTCCCCTCGCGATCGTGTTTAGCCACATGTTTCCCGCCGCTCACAGTGCTGAGAAACACATGACTATTCAATGCAAGTCACATTGAATAAGAGGCCTGAACGGGGAACACGCAGTGCGGCCGCAAGAAAAGCCTACCTGGCACCCTTGCAGTGCCCATTCCAGCTGGCAGTGCCACCTGGGCACCTTGGCAGTGCCAGCTGGCACCTGAGTGGCAATGCCAAGGTGCCAGGCTGGCACTGCAAGGGTACCCAGGTGGCACCAGCAGTGTCAGAGCACCACCATGCCAACGGGCATGCAGCTGGGGGCCTCCAATCCCCTTGGAAATCCCGAGTGCCGTTCCGTCTGATCCCCGTTTGTGGGGACCAGTAACAAACGGCACACCGCTGAGGAGAAGGGGTTGAATCCCAAAGGGATTCGCTAGATGACGCCCGTTGAATTCTAAATAATAATAACAGCATGGCAAAGTTGGAACTGATACTTCGCAGTGTGAAAGTTGAACTGGGCCCATTGTGTAGCAGACAAAACTGATGTCCAAATAGGTTAGATGCGCATCTCAGGGGAAATGATAAGGGTTCATTAAAAGGGTTCAAGGTGCAAAAGCGTGAAACAGATTTAATTAACATGGGTAGTGAAAGTAATGGCAGAGGTCATGTGTGAGGGTCTGGTCAATATTGTCATCAGTTCACTGAGAAAAAGGGAAGTGCCAGATAACAGAGGTAGATGTTCTAGTTTAAAAAAGGGCCAAAAACTATGGGCAGAATTATCGGTGCAGAGTGCCGGCTGAGGCAAGAAAACCGGCATGCAGCTCTCCATCCACACAGCCGAGTTTTCTCTCCAGGTTCTCTGGCACTCTGTACAGAGGAAATCTGGGGTGTCATTTTCATGTCACACTGGCAGGACAGGCTTGATAGAGCTGGAAACGCTGGCTCCACAGAGGTCCAGGCCCCCTCACGCCAATCACAGGGAAATTCTTTATGTGGGGGACCATATGGTGGGGAAGCCTTTAATTGTATTTAAATCTATTAAAATGTATTTAAATGAGTTTCCAGCAGGAACCTCATTACATCCCCGGTGAGGAGCAATGGAATATCAGAAAACAAGGTCCCACTGGCGAGAATCTAGTTCTCTAATTCTCGCGGGATTTTGTGCCCACTTCGCTATTTGTGTTCACAGACGATACAATATTGCCCCTTCTAACCTGGAAACCATAGCTGAGTGAGCTTGACATTTCTGGTGGGGACGTTAATGGAAAGTATTAGGAGTAATGCTTGTAATGGTCATCTAGAAACTTGATGTGAGAAGGAGCATTCAACACATTGTTTGAACAGCTTGGACTAGGATGCGGTCAATTCCAGCCTCCCTTGACCCAGAGTCAAAAAACAATTGAATGAACCAATAATTATTTGAAGAATACCCAAAGTCTTTAGCCCTTGGCTGCCTAATAGTTAGTCACCAGGTTTGTAAGTTTAACCACAATTACCGTTTATTATGTCTATCTAATTCCTAATCCCCCCAGCTTTAACTTGTCCCCATCCTCTAAACACACACACAAGACAAACAAACACAGAGGAAAAGAGAAGATGAAAATAATAAGTAAAAAGATAAAGAATCTTTGTTTCAGATGGTTGTCTTTACCACACTTTCCTTCAAATTAGACTTTCAGGTCAAGGCCTCGGTCTTCAATCTGTAATAGTTTTCACTGTGGATTCATTCAAGTCTCGGCAGTTCCAAAAATGCAGAGGTTCTCCAACTGTACTGGAGAAAACACAAGGGAGAGAGGGAGAGAGACGGGTCCATGTCTCTCAGCTTCCAGGTCTCCAACTCTGCTTTTCTTGAGTCTCTGGAAATCATCGCACTCAGGAAGGATCCAATCACTACCTGTTACTGGGCAGAATACGGCCTTTTGGCCAATTCATTGGCCCTCAGCCAACCAATTAAACTGAGTCCAACCACAGCTCTCGGGTGCCACAGAGTATGAGTTCTGCTGCTCGAAAACTAGCGCCATATACTATGTTGCAATGCTCTGAATTCCTCATTTGCTCTGCTGCGTGACTTAAAGATACATGTCCATTGAGCAACCATGGATCAAAATGATAACAGCAAAAGATAAGGGAAATAAGGGAATCATCTGGAAGGACCCTTACAATATCATCATAACATCGTGACCAACTTTTCAATGTAATTAGAACAGAGAGACGGTGTTCATAGATCAAAATAACACACTGCATTTAAAAAATCATATCATTTCTAGGTCTGTTTCTATCACTTTAAAGCCATGTCCTCTGGTTACTGACAATAAGAAATAAGAACAGGAGTAGGCCGTTCACCCCTCGAGCCTGGTCCCCCATTCAATAAGATCATGGCTGATCCGACATTCCACATGTCCACTTTCCTTCTCTTTCCCCGTAATCCCTTACTGATCAAGATTCTATCTATCCCAGCATAAATATACAGAAGGACTCTGCCCCCACAACTCTCTGTGGCAAGGACTTCCAAAGACTCACAACCTTCTGAGAGAAGACATCATTCCTCATCTTAAATTTATTCTGAGACTGTGCCTTCTGATCCGGCACTCACACATGAGGGTAAATAACCTCTCAGCATTTAGCCTGTCAAGTCAATTAAGTATCCTCAATGTTTCAGTGAGATCACCTCTCATTCTCCTAAATTCCAATGAGTAGAGTCCCAACCTGTGTAATCTTTGCTCATAAGGCAATCCCTCCAAACCAAGGATCATCCTAGTGAACTTTCTCTGATCCGCCTCCAATGAAATAATGGGCAGGATTCACCAGTCCCCCAGCTGCATGTTTCTTGGTGAAACACCATTCCTGTCATTTGTCAATGGGATTTTCCATTAGCCACCCCAGACCACTGGGAAACCCATGAGTGGGGATGTGCTGCCAGCGAGAAAAGCAAATCGCAATGGCCTTGGAATTCCAGTCAATATCTTTCCTTAAATAAGGGGATCAAAACTGCTCTCAATACTCCAGATGTGGTCTCACCAGTACCTTGTACAGTTGTAGCAAGACTTTCCCCCTTTTTTATACTCCAACCCCCTTGAAGTAAGGGCCAACATTCCATTTGCCTTCCTGATTGCCTGGTTTAGCACGCTGGGCTAAATCGCTGGCTTTTAAAGCAGACCAAGGCAGGCCAGCAGCACGGTTCAATTCCCGTACCAGCCTCCCCGAACAGGCGCCGGAATGTGGCGACTAGGGGCTTTTCACAGTAACTTCATTTGAAGCCTACTCGTGACAATAAGCGATTTTCATTTCATTTTTTCATGTGCTAGCTTTCTGTGTTTCATGCACAAGTGTCCACAAGTCCTTTTGCGTTGCAGCTTTCTGCAGTTTTTATCCATTTAAATATTCTATTCTTTTGTTCTCTTCCAAAATGAACAACTTCATATTTTCCCACATTATACTCTAATTAGCAACTTTTTGCCCACTTACCTAACCTATCAATATCCTCTTGGCAAACTTTGTATCCATCTCACACCTTGGGCGGGATTTTCCCTTTGGGGATTGCCCGCCGGAAAACAGGCGGGAATCATTCCGGACTCTTTCCTCGATTGTCCAGGGTGATTCCCCATTCTCCAGCGGGCTAGCAGGCCTCCGGCGTGTGTCCTGCAGCTCTGGCTGCTGGTGGGGCCCTGCTGAACAGATCGTGCGGCCGCACATCCGCACGACGGCCCACCTCGTCGGTGACCCCCGATCGCCTGGCAGGAGATAAGAAAGTCTGCATCGCCTGAACTCTATGGAGGAGATGGTTCTCAGTGAGAACTGTTGCATCTGACATCACTGAGAGCATTGTGGATGAAGACATCTTCCTGTCTTATGCCCTCTCAACTCCCTGCACACATCCACCCTACTATCTGGCATGATAAGCAAGTAAGTGCTGGTGTGACAATGGACTCCTTGCTTTCTACCCACCCTCCCTTTCCCTCACTCAAACCTTTCCCTTCTACATTCCGTTTGCAGATACCCAGCCACAGCAGCCCAAGGAGGAAGAGGGAGAACAACAGCATTGATCACTTGATCTGACACTCGAACCTGGAGCACAGATATCGGCACTGCATGTATCTTACTATGTAGCCTTGGCGTCAGCACATGCTGTGTCAAACAGGCATTAGTGGACTGCAGCGATGCCAAAGGTAAACAATGCACCTTGGGCCAGCTCTCTGGAGGGCAGAAAAGTTCTTGCAACAAAGGATTCAGACAGGTACCACAATGGGGCATGCACAGTGAGATACTGAGTGCATTGGATGGCCTGCCAGACAGCCTCCTGTCACTGTCAAGGAGCACAAAGGAGTCCACCTCCAAGTTGGCAGAGGGATAGGAGAGCAGGTTGTCCTCTCCACAGCCTCTGCTTCATTTCTCTGGTGCTGCAGACCCAGAGCTCCTTCCATCGCTGTCTTCTTTTGTTTCAGCCTATTTTCTTTTACTTCTACTATCTCAATGAGGCTGCGGGAACACGCTCTGGCAAATACACCTTCAAAAACACTCCTGAGTACTTCCCGACCCTTTCCATTGCTCTGCAAACAGTATTCAAGGCCTTTTCAGTAAAGCTACTCCAAGTCTCTTCCTCTTGCCCTCCAGAGCGGACATCGCAGGTATTGCCAGATCCTGCATTGTTCAATTGTGACATCCTGATCTCACTTCAGCCAACTGGGCTGTGTATTGTCAGGATGTCACCGGTTTCATGTGTCTGGGACATGCAGAGGATGCAGCTGTGTGCTCATCTCAAATGTAGATGCCGTGCTGGCTGGGCTCATAGTGACCAGGAGGACTGCTTGTCACCAAAGAATGAAGGCGTAGCATCACATCCCTGAATTTCTCATTGGCTGCCTGTTCTAATAAATCTGAAGATTCTATGATATCCCTCCAACTGAATTTGCAGCATGTCTGCTGCCTTCAAATATTTGTGCAAGTACATCTCCAGGTCTCTCTGTTATCCATCCGGGGGTTTAGCCTAATGAAGACGGGGTAGGGAGCAATGTGGAAGGAGGACTCACGATGGCAGGCAGAGGGGCAAGGATGTGGATGAAGAAGATGAACGATGGAAGGCAGGGGTAAGACTAAGGGGAGGGAAGTGGGAGAATTCTGCTCTGTTATTATCCTCCTCATTGTTTACTATATTACTGAGTTCCGCGTCATCAAAACTCTGAAAGTATGTCCTGTATACAAGCTCAGGTAATTTATATGTGTACAAAATAGCAGTGTTCCTAACACCAACCCAATGGAGAATGGGCGGTATTCTCCGCTCCCGATAAAAATTGGGATGGCCGTCGTGAATTCGGCCGAGGTTCTCCCATCTGCAAAACAATTGTTCACTATTACACTCTGCCTGAGCCAATTATGTAACACTATCCCTTTAATCCCATATGCTTTGGTTTGTTGTACACCGGGGCACGATTCGCCGCTCCCCACGCGGCCTGGGAGAATCGCGGGAGGGCCCCCCGACATTTTTTACGCCCCCCCTGGCGCCCCCCGCGATCCCCCCCCCCCCCCCCCCCCCCACCCCGCTCGGAAAGATCGCCACTCGCCGTTTTTCACGGCGAACTCCGATTCTCCGAGCCCGATGGGCCGAGCGGGAGCACCACGATTGTGCTCGGGAGAGGACAGGCCCGCGATCGCTGCCCACCGACCGTCGGGCCAGCGTTCAAAACGGATGCACTCTTTCCCCTCCACCGCCCGGCAAGATCAAGCCGCCACGTCTTGCCGGGCGGCTGAGGAGAAAGACGGCCACCGCGCATGCGCGGGTTCGTCCCATCCGCGCGATGAAGTCATCCGCGCATGCACGGGTTGGAACCGACAACCCGCGCATGCGTGGATGACTTCACATTCTCGGCGTGACGAAGTCGCTGCCGAGAAAGACGGAGGCCCGCTCCTAGCCCCCTGGGTGGGGTGAATTAGGTGCGGAGAATTCCGCCCGTGGTATTTTAGAACATAGAACATAGAACAGTACAGCACAGAACAGGCCCTTCGGCCCTCAATGTTGTGCCGAGCAATGATCACCCTACTCAAACCCACGTATCCACCCTATACCCGTTACCCAACAACCCCCCCCCCCCCTTAACCTTACTTTTAGGACACTACGGGCAATTTAGCATGGCCAATCCACCTAACCCGCACATCTTTGGACTGTGGGAGGAAACCGGAGCACCCGGAGGAAACCCACGCACACACGGGGAGGACGTGCAGACTCCGCACAGACAGTGACCCAGCCGGGAACCGAACCTGGGACCCTGGAGCTGTGAAGCATTTATGCTAACCACCATGCTACCGTGCTGCCCCCAAATTTTGTCAAAGGCTTTACGAAAGCCCAAATGCATTGGGCGGAATTCTCCGCAGGGGGCCGAATTCGTGAAGGCCGTCGTGAACTCGGCCGAGGTTCACGACGGCCTCGGAGCCCGATCCCCGCACCTAATTCACCCCCACCCGGGGGACTAGGAGCGGGCCTCCGTCTTTCTCGGCAGCGACCTTGTCACGCCGAGAATGTGAAGTCATCTGCGCATGCGCGGGTTAATCATAGAATTTACAGTGCAGAAGGAGGCCATTCAGCCCATCGAGTCTGCACTGGCTCTTGGAAAGAGCATCCTACCCAAGGTCAACAACTCCACCCTATCCCCATAACCCAGTAACTCCACCCAACACTGAGGGCAATTTTGGACACTAAGGGCAATTTATCACGGCCAATCCACCTAACCTGCACATCTTTGGACTGTGGGAGGAAACCGGAGCACCCGGAGGAAACCCACGCACACACGGGGAGGATGTGCAGACTCCGCACAGACAGTGACCCAAGCCAGAATCGAACCTGGGACCCTGGAGCTGTGAAGCGATTGTGCTATCCACAATGCTACCCTGCTGCCCCAGCACCGTGTTGCCGGTTCCAACCCGCGCATGCGCGGATGACTTCATCGCGCAGACGGCACAAACCCGCGCATGCGCGGTGGCCATCTTTCTCCTCAGCCGTCCAGCAAAACATGGCGGCTTGATCTTGCCGGGCGGCGGAGGGGAAAGAGTGCGTCGTGGTGCTCCCGTCCCAATCGGGCCCCTAGATGCCCCAAACAGGCATCTGGCGCCCGTTTCACGACTGCAGCGACCAGGTGTGTTTGCCGCCGTCGTGAAACGGGCGTGAAGGGCCGGCCACTTGGCCCATCGGGCTCGGAGAATTTTTCCGAGAGGGGGGGATCGTGGGGGGCGCCAGGGGGGCGTAAAAAATGACAGGGGGCCCTCCCGCGATTCTCCCAGGCCGCGTGGGGAGCGGAGAATCGCGCCCATTACATTAACTGCACTATTCTCAGTAACCCTTTCCTCTACAAGTTACAAGTAATCAAGTTACAAGAATCAAGTTACAGTAAGAAATCTTACAGCAAGAGGTTAAAGTCCAACAGATTTGTTTCGAATTACTAGCTTTCGGAGCACTGCTGCTTCCTCAGATGAATGAGCAGTGCTCCGAAAGCTAGTTAATAGAAGCAAATCTGTTGGACTTTAACCTGGTGTTTTGAGACTTCTTACTGTGCTCACCCTAGTCCAACGCCAGCATCTCCACATCATAAATCAAGTTAGTCAGACATTCTTTACCTTGACCAAATCTATGTTGGCTTCCATTTCTTCGCCAATAATTTTGCAAATGACAATTACATTTTCCTGATTTTATGGGGCCGATTTTGAGCCGGTGTTAACCGTCAGTGAGAATGGCGATGCAGGCGGAAAATTCAGCAAGTATTGGAAAATGCTAATCTCTTTGGCTAGATCGTGATTTTCCAGGCCCCTCACTGGCAGTGTGATGAGAAATCCACTGTGGAAGGCCAGGAACCTTATTTAATACCTTATAATATCATTAGCAAGCCCTCCCTCTGGGACTTCCCCACTCACTGAATATTCATCAGCATGTCGGCAAGATTTACAACAGCTACATAAAAATGAGAACCTGGTGACCTCACCTCCGAAGGAAATGCCGAAGGTGAGCGTTCAGGTCGTCATTGCCATCCAGGGTGTCAGGCACAGAGGGATAGTGGGGAGGACACGGGGCACCCTGATAGGTTTAACTTGGGCCTGGAGGTGGGGGAACATTCTTGGCACCTCGGGGGGTGGCTTTAACAGTCCTTCATGTCTGTGAGCTTACAGATGTAGAGGGATCTGGCGGCTGGTAGGCAGGCACCACCTTTCATGTCCTCCTTGCTGGGCTTGTGATGATATAACCACTGAGGGATTGCCCTTCCAGGGTGGCAGCTGAAGATGTGAGGGAGCACATTGGGTCAGCAATGGGCAAGACTGTGACGTCCCTGGCGAGTGGGGGACTATGAGAAGGAGTGCCTTCCAGCCGTATGAGGCTCTCACACAGAGGGAAGGATGAGTGCAGTGCGAGTGAACCCCCATACTCAGCCTGCATGTGAAGCCAGAGGGCATGAGCTGTCTGGAGGATCAAGGCCAGTGGCTCTGGAGGCCAGGCTGTCAGGAATTAGTTTCTGGGTGGCTGGCTGTTCCAGTCGGAAGGTTTGTTCAATCCACAGCCCATGTGAGCTGGGGGAATGAAGGTGTACTCTAAGGAAGATGTTGACATGCATGCTTCTACCAATGATTGGTGCCCAAATTTTAATCCTTTAACCACATTTTTGTTTGATGTCTTAAGTTTCATTTGTAATTCACATTTTGTTTAAGGCCCTTTTAAGTCCCTTTAAGGGACTGTCCCTTTAATTTGTCCCTCAGTTTATTTGATTTAGTTTACTTAATTATTTATGTTCATCAATATAGTTGGAACCGTTGTGCCCAAGAATTGAACTCCAAAGTAATATGCATGTCTACATAACAGAGAGGTGTCACAGATGTGGGCCCCAATGCAAGGCATAATGGTGAGGTGCCTCATCACTCACCCCGTTCAAGGTGATGACAAGGGACATCGACTAGGTCCCCATAAGGTTAGAACGCTGTTGCCCTGAATGCACTCACCTGCCCGAACACCTCACGCTTGAGATGGGGAATTAGGGACCGTTGACACTCCCAAGGGTCGAAATGCTTAATTCAGGTGGAGTTGAGGATAGTTGTGGCGATGCAGGGGTTGGGCACCAGATGGACTGGGAGGTCACCCACTGTCTGTGCCCCTTAAAAGTTACTGAACTTCTATGCTAGCGGCTCATTTTAGTGCAGCATGGGTGGCCTGGGTGGCATATCCCAGTCAGCTGCACACAAGTACACAAGGAAGGTCACAGATGCGCTATTCATGAGCGCCTACATGTGCATCAACTTGGACTGGGACCAGGCGAGCCAGGACGCGAGGGCCATGGACTTCACCCACTTAGCATGTATGCGCCAGGTGCAAGGTGTCATTGACTCTATCCACATGGTTCTGGGATCTCCATGGCGGCATGGGGAGCTATTTATGAACTGCATGGGATACTATTCCCTCAATGTTTAGCTCGTCTGTGACCACGCAACGCCCATCATGCAAGTGTGTGCCCATTTCCTCAGGAACATCCATAACAGTTACATCTTGGGGCACGCGTAGACCCCAGCTGTTTTTGAGGAAGAGCAGAGACTGGAGGGTTGGCTCCTCAGGGACAAAGTGTCCCCACTCAGGAGATGACTGGTGATGTCAGTGCGGAAGCTACAAAACCAGCTGAGACTTGCGACAATGAGGAGCAGCGTCAACACACATGCTGACTGGGCAGGCAATTGAACTGCTGAAGATGCGGTTCCAGTACCTGGACCAGTCAAGGGGAGCCCTCCAATATGGCCCCCAGAGGTTGACCGCAAATAATAGTCTGCTGCTTTCTGTACATCCTGGCACTACAGGGGAGGGAGCAACTGGACCAGAGGAGTTGGAAGAATGCCACATCTCCTCAGATGAGGTGGAGGTTGAGGAGGGTGGTGTGGGTAAACACGTGAATTAGGAAGGGGAAGGACCTTGGGCGATGACCATGGCTCGCATGGGGTTAAGGGTTAGGGGCACCCTCATTGCATCTTGGTTTGGGAATGACCAGGACAGGGAATGATGAGCTCTCGTACCATGGGGTCTCACATCAACTCACTAATGTGGTGCCTGCAGAAGATCATTGTGATGGTTCCTACATTTATGGACAGGATCCTAAAGCCATTGGCTGCACAATGCAGGTGAATGATGGTGACTTGCATTGAGGACAGAGCGAAGCTCCTCTCGACCTCAGGGAAATGTCTGACTCCTGCCTGACAGAGAGCTAAGCACGTCCTATCAATGAACAGGCTTACCATGGGGATCCGAGACACTGGCTAATAGATCTCAGCTAGTACTGCCCCCTCCGAGGTCAGGGACCCCGGGATTTTTCTCCACATTACATCTGAGGTGGGCAGGCTCTCAAAACATTGTCAGCCCTTAGCATCTTCATCACTAGAGAAGAGTAGTAGACATGAGAAACATGAGCATTGATGTTGTGGGGCAGAGGGATTGTTACCTTCCATGCATGGGGGTTTTGGAGGGTTCTGGGGTGGCCTGTGCCAACAGCAGCATGTCTTTACTGCAACCTCGGTGTGGGAGATGGGAGAAAAATAGCGTGCGATTCTCGCCTTCCATCTGGATGACGTGGCGAATGTGTGTGTGGGTTGGCGGAGCAAGGTGCCATGACATGGCATTGTGGAGAATCTGTATAGGTGAATGAACTGATGTTTAATACAGGAGTGATATTAAAATGGTGAGCTATCTCTACTAGTGTCCAGGTTCACCCGTGTCCTCTCGGTGCCTTTTTCTTCTTACTCTTCCTCACCCTCCAGCCAAGTGTAGGTGTATCCCCTGGATCCACAGCTGAGATTGAGGTAGCCTGCTGACTTCTCTGACCTGTTACCAAAATGATTTGGTGTGCATACTCTGGGGGACCTGGACCTTGAAGATCTGGGCCTACTTTCGGGCTGCACAGGTGTTGCAGTGCTGCCCTCCTTGACATACGGGACTGGAGGTGTGTCATTCACAGGGATGGGGGAGGTGGTGTCAGATGGGCTGGACACCCCGGGGTCTGCTGGGTGGAAGACCCCGGTTGTGCTCCTGCCAATACTCTTCTCTTCGGGTACCGGCAGGGAGGGTGGGGCTCCAAGGAGCTCATGCATTCAGCTATTAAGGTCATGGGAAAACCATGGAGAAGGCATCCCCCGCCATGGAGTGCACGTTCTGCACCAGGGTCTCCATTGTGAATACCACTCTGGCAATGTTGGCCTCGTTACAGAGGAGAGACAACACCATCTCCTCTGACAGAGGGCGATGGGACACCTCCAGCTCTGGGACGACCGGACCCAGGGGCATGTCATCAGCCAGGGGCTCAGGAGAGTTCTGGGCTCAGCCATCCCTCCAAGTGCCGGAACCCTGGGGTGTTCCTTCCTCTGCCTGCTGTGAATCATCAGCAGTAGGTGCTCAGGAGTAAGTGACACAGAAGTCTGACCACAAGTTAATCCCACTGAGGTGTGAGTCTCTGCACTGATTGAAGATACCGGTGACAGGTATGGTGCCTCCTCGATGTTTGGCTCCGAGATGTATCTCTCAGAGTTCCTCAGGTCTGTGGTGTCAGAGGGCATAAGGATGGTCCAGACTGACAGTCGTGCAATGGAAGCGGGGTGGCATTGGTGCATCATGTGGGATAAATGATGGGAGAAAGTGAGGCTTGCACCATGGCCGCATGTCTTGACAGTTCTCACTTTAGTCTGCTGGCCCCACTTTGCCCTTGGCACAGGTGCAGTTCTGCTCCTCGCCTGTCAACTCAAGTGCTCTCTCCTCAATGGGCATTAGGCATCTGAGCTCGGGCATAATTCTGGCAAGCTCACGCTATTTGTACTCAAATTTATCGTGCAATGTGACAGATGGGGAGAGTGTAGGCAGGAATCCTGCCAGGTCAGATGGTGATGAAGTCTGGTATGTGTGGGATGTGAGCGGGAGTGGGGATGTGAGGCTCAGGTATCTACTGGGGAAACATGAGTTTTGTGAATCGGTGAGGTGGCTGGGTGAGAGATCACCGTGGATGGTATGTGAAGGGGTGCAGCAGTATATATCAGGCGGCAGACTTACCCTGGCCATGTGAAGAATGTCATTCATCTTCTTCCGGCACTGTTGCTCCGTCCTCTTATGCAGCGAGCTGACACACTATTGCGGCCGCTGCCTTGCCTCCCAGGCAGGGGTGGTGACTTTGGTTGATGGCCGTCTGCGGGAACGCAGGTAGAGGATGCCACACCTCTGCTCCACACTATGCAGGAGTTGGTAAGGGCTCCCTCTGAAAATATTGGTGCTGTCTACCTGGCAGCCATTCCCTCGACTGGACTTGGGACAAATGCAGGGGAGTGTTTAAAATGAGCGTCCCACTGATTACCGAGATTAAGCGAATCCGAGGCAAGCCGCCACGAGCTAGCATGAATCCCGTGGGAAGAAAATATTCAGTGAGTTTTCCCGCCACTGGCTTTGTCACCAGAACCGACACTTTGAACAAGTATGGTAAGAGTGACTGTGACCTGTGACTCTAAAAGGTAACCCGCCATTGATGTTAGGCTGACTGGCCTGTAGTTTTCTGGTTAGTTCAATATCTATAAGCAGAGATTAATTTTAAATGGGCCTACTTCCAGATGGAGTCCTGTCATTTATGAGATGCTCCATGGCTTGGAGTCAGCTCTATGTCTGTTACATTTAATGACTATCTGGTGCAGGGAATAATTAGTATAGTTATTAAATTAACACGTAATGCTCAATTGTACAGTAGAGTCAGCAACCTAGAAGAAAGGAATAGATAGCAACTAGGTTTGGATAGTGCGGTACCTCAAAAGGGTGCTTTGTCTCAGAGATGGTGCAGAGAAGAGCACTAAACATGATCTTCAGTCTGCATGCACTGAACTATGGAGAGAGACTTCATGCCTAAGGCTTAGATGTGCTGGGGAGGAGTAAACTTGGAAGGCAACTGATTCAAGGCTTCAAAGGCTATAAGAGAATCAATAATACACAAGTTGATAGCTTGTGGTAAGGGAACCGCGTAGAACTAGGGAATCACCCATTTAAAGTGCAAATGCCAAGAGTGAGTTTGGATGTTTCCTTCTTTTCTTACTTAGAGTATTGGGACCATTCCCAGGTTTACTTGGTCACTTATGGGAAGGTGAAGGACAATTTTTAACAGATTCCTGAATTGTCTTCACATTTTTAGTGTTTTGTGCCTCTTCCAAGAGGCAGGTGAAGTGAGTCAAGTTACGTATATTGGGACTAATCTGGCAAAAGGCAAATGACAAAAGGCAAAAGTCCAAAGATGTGCGGGTTAGGTGGATTGGCCATGCTAAATTGCCCGTAGTGTCCTAATAAAAGTAAGGCTAAGGGGGGGTTGTTGGGTTACGGGTATAAGGTGGATACGTGGGTTTGAGTAGGGTGATCATGGCTCGGCACAACATTGAGGGCCGAAGGGCCTGTTCTGTGCTGTTATGTTCTATGTTCTATGTTCTATACATGCTTGAATTCATTTACTCATATGAGGCTTATATAAAGGGGCTTTTCACAGTAACTTCATTGCAGTGTTAATGTAAGCCTACTTGTGACAATAAAGATTATTATTATATATAATATAGCACATATATATAAAAAGGTAAAAAGCCATGGTTGCAGATGACCATAGGCTGCTTTTCCCTTTAAGAGGGAGAGCTGACTGGTGGTGATTTAACCTGAGGATCACCACATCTTAGCTTTCAAGAATAACCTCAGCTGGTAAGGGAATTAAACCCACGCTTCTGCCTCGCTCTGCCTCATGAATGAGCTGTCTAGCCAAGTGAATGAAACTGGCCCTCAAATATCTACGCCCTCTGTGACATTGGCAAGTGAAACCAGCAAACATTGTAGTATAAGCAGAACGTAACAATTTTTCTGAAACAATACTGGGTGAGAAAATCACAAGACCATTGTGAAGTAAAATAATACACTTCCTCTTCAGAGTCAGATCAAAGGGTAATTACTCAACAAGATTCTGCACTTCACAGTCACAGCCTATCTCTCCATCACTTACTAAAATTAGCCCATTATCCAAATGTCGAGCTTAATTTCAGTATTTAAATAGTTTTGCACCATTTTTCAATCAATTACACAACAATTTCAACTAGATGGCCACTGTAAAGGATTGCCTTGTAACTGGTTATTATAATATGCTCTTGATTAACCCTTTACTCTCTGTGACATTGCCGTGTTTCTCTTCTTACAAAACATCTGCTGAAATGAAATCTGTAAATTATTGTCAGAATGTCTCCCTGTGGGCAGCATGGTGGCACAGCGGTTAGCACTACTGCCTCACAACACTGAGGACCCAGGTTCGATCCCAGCTCCAATCACTCACCGTATGGAGTTTTCACATTCTCCCCATGCCTGCGTGGGTCTCATCCCCACAACCCAAAGATGTGCAGAGTAGGTGGATTGGCCATGCTAAATTGCTCCTTAATTGGAAAAAAGTAATTGAGAACTTTAAATTAAAAATTTCAGGGAATTCCTACAGTGCAGAAGGAGGCCGTTCAGTCCATCACGTCTGCACCAGCCCTTGGAAAGAGCACCCTACTTAAGCCCACGCCTCGACCCTATTCCCATGATTCACTCACCCCACCTAACCTTTTGACACTAGGGGGCAATTTAGCATGGCCAATCCACCTAACCTGCACATCTTCAGACTGTGGGAGGAAACCGGAGCACCCGGAGGAAACCCATGCAGACACGGGAAGAACGTGCAAACTCCACACAGACAGTCACCCGAGGCGGGAATTGAATCCGGGCGGGTCCCTGGAGCTGTGAGGCAGCTTTGTGTAAACCACTGTGCCACCGTGCAGCTTAAACCTCACATTTATCTTGAAAATCAATAGTAACATGTGCACACAAAGAAATGTGTCATTATTGTACGGCAATATCGTAATCGAAGATTACCTGGTTTTGCTGAGCCAGTTTATGTCCCTTCCTCCAGCGCAGGATTGGTTTTAAAGCCGGAAGTTCCTTTACAGATTTGCCAGAGACTATGTGCTTGCCCAAGTTGTATGTCACTTCAAAGACAATTGGTGTTATCACATCTTCCACTTCCCGCTGTAGGAAAAAAGTAAATGGCTGCCTTCAGAAATTTCACAGCAAGGGCAAATCAGGAAAAAGAACAGAAAATGCTGGTAATTCTCAGCAGCACTGGGTATATCTGTGGAGAGAGACAGATTTCCAGTACCGATTATATTTTGCTTTTGTAAGGTGCAAGAGGGTACCCCTGACAAAACAATCTGGGAAAATTGGGCAGTGCAAACCGATCAATAACCACAAAGACTTACAGATTGTTGAAAAACAGCTCTTACTCACCAGAAAACATTGAAACCATTGGCCAACACATTGACACAGATTAAAGGGGATAAAGGCTTGTTTTCACAGAATCACAGAATTGTCACGATGCAGAAAGAGGCCATTTGGCCCATCATGTTTGCACCGTCTCTCCAAACAAGCATCATAACTTAGTGCCTTTTCCCCGTACCCATGCACATTGTTTCTATTCAAGTAATCATCTAATGCCTTCTTGAATGTCTTGATTGAATGTGCAACCACCCCACTTCCAGGCATTGCATTCCAGAGCCGAACCACTGGCTGTAAAAGTTCTTTCTCAGTGCAGTAAGCTAGTCCTCTTCCAGAATGTTCCATACATCTTGCCTGTTTATTTCTCAGTTGAATGGCTTTTAACAATGAAAAATGCTTTGATTATGTCAGCTGATTTTATCTACAGTTCTAATGGGTTGAAACTGCTGAAAGGATCTTTATGCATTACCGAAGTCAAGAATATAAACCTCCATCCCTTCATGTAGTTCTGCGCCCTACTCTGAATCTAAATATAGAATCACTACAGTTAAGAAGGTGGCCATTTGGCCCATCGTTTCTGCACCAACCCTCAGAAACAGCGCTCTGACTAGGCCAACTAGCACCCCGCCACCCCCCTCCCCCCCCTCCCCCCGCTATCCCTGCATCCCCACCTAATCTGCACACCTTTGGACTGTGGGAGGAAACCAGGCCCCTCTGAGGAAACTGGCGCAGGCACGGGGAGAATGTGCAAACTCCACACAGAGAGTCACTCAAAGCTGGAATTGAGCCCGGCGCCAGTGTGCCACAAAACAACAGAGGGAAAAGTGAGACATGTTGTTGAAGCTTTTCATCTGGCACTATAGTTATGCCCCCTTGTAACAGCTACACGCACCCGAGTAAATAGTCTCTGAACGCCCACTCTATCTATCCCCCTCATCATCTTATAAACCTCCATATGGACAGTGACCCAGACCGGGATTGAACCCAAGTCCTCAGTGCAGCAATGCTAACCACTGCGCCATCGTGCTGCCCTTCTGGCATTATATTTTAGCATGTGCAATAATTGGGGACTCTAAATTTAAGATTTCAGGGAATTCCTACAGTGCAGAAGGAGGCCGTTTAGCCCATCATGCCTGCACCAGCCCTTGGAAAGAGCACCCTACTTAAGCCCACGCCTCAACCCTATTCCCATGATCCACTAACCCCAGGCAATAGCTTCCACTAAATGGAGCTCTCTTGAGCCCTCTGCTGCAATCTGTCAGGGGAAAGTCTTCAATGATGTGAGTCATTTACAGCTTTGCTATGGGTTCCCTGTAAGGTCCCACTTGTGCCGATTTGCTGCACAAGTGCCTGGCCAGGAAACCATAAGACCATAAGACATAGGAGCAGAAGTAGACCATTCTGCCCATCAAGTCTGCTTCACAATTCAATGAGATCATGGCTGATCTGATATAATTCTCAATTCCACTTTCCCACCTTGTCCCCTTAATCCCCTTAACCCTTGATTCCCTTACTATTGAGGTGTTGAGCCCAATATTTCCGTGGCACGTTGAAATCGGGTGGGCGGGCTGTGGAATTAGTGATGAGGAAGTGGTTATTAGTGGTAGCGTGCTGGTTTCATTCCTGCTGCCATCGTGCTTCTGCTGTTATTCCTTGGCGCTCATCCGGACAAAGGCCAGAATGCCAAATTTCAAATGCTCACATTGATTTATGGTACAAGAGAAAAGAGTGCTGATTGATCGGCCAAGGCATTCCAATGGAGAAAGCAACAGGCTCCCCAAGCTCTCGGTTCATTCAAATAAGACATGAAGCTTAAATATATTCCATTTGTTTGATGAGATCAGGTCCCTGGATATGAATCTATGTCATTTCTGCAAGCACAACTGAACCACATTATGAGCTCAACTGAATATCTTATATTGGCTGTTAGTGTAGCTTTTAGCGCACTCTCATTGTTCAGCAAGTGCTGCCCAATCACCGAATCACAACTAACAGTGGACATTTTATTTTGGGTCTTGCAAGCATGGGCTAGTTGAGTACAGTCTGTACCTTGCCTATTAAAAACAGCCAGAGGAATATGTTGTTTGACTCAATCAGCCAATTGTTAGGATGTACCACCTATGCACAGACATCCCACCAGCAGAGAAATCCATGCATGGCGTTGCTCAATGACATGGTAGGCAGAACATCTTTCTGGACTGACAGCAGCATCCTGTTGGTGGAAAATATCACTTGTGCAAACTGATGAAAAGCACAGAATGCAAAGGGGATCTCCTGGCTCAACCATTTAATTGGGAATGCACAATGTTATTAAAACTGAACTACGCTAAGTTCAATGAATACAAATTCAGAAAATGGTGGCATGTCTATATTGCATATATTCCTATGATTAATGCACATGATGATGTCTTCTTTCAGTGGCACATTCATAAATAAACTCCCACTTTCAAACAAGTGCATACACGTGGCATTGCTCTTTATATGTAAGTCATGTATGGTCTTCAAACATGAAGATATGAACATATGAATTAGGAGAACAAGGCTATTTGGCCCCTTGAGCCTGCGCAGCAGTTTGACAAGATCATGCCTGACCTGACTGTGGCCTCAACTTTATTTTTCTGTGTAACCTCTGCACGAAGACTATCCCACTAACAGGATGCTGTGATCAGTAGAAAAACACGTTCTGCCAACCACACAATTGAGCAATTGAGCAACAGGGTGCCCAGTTGGCAATGCCAAGGCGCCCAGGTAGCATTGGGGTATCAGAGTACAACCCTGCGCAGTGTCCAATCAGCCAGGGGTCTCTGATCACCTGGGGGACCACCCCACTCCCCATGCCTGGTCTATATTTGTGGAAACTAATGCCAAATGGCGCCACGGCAAGATCTCACAGGCGAGGGCCTTCGATCCCAGACATTGGGATACTCCGGCATTGACATATTCAAGTGAAATTAATTGTTCGATCTCACAAGGCGCCTGAGCTCGAGAGTGAGACTCCAGCTGCCAGTGAAATACCACTACGCATCGATTTTTGTGAGGCTCATTGCGTCACCGAGTCGGGCATGACACAGACATTCGATCGGGTGCATAATCATTGTTATGATGTGGGAAAGGCAACAGTTGATTTGCGCACAGTAGGTATCCCAAATAATCCATCTTACTGATGTTGGTTTAAATACTGCCACCTGTTTAAATTGCATTAAAGCAAAATTGCAGACAGACCAACATGTGTAACACTTGGGGCAGTATTTAGTAGACATGACAGGTGTCTCATCCACTGGCTGGAGAGTTTGCGAGAGCTTGTGTCACCTTTTAGGGAAGGTTGGCTGCATCATGTACCACTCAGGGAATTGACAGATCAGTGGCGGGCCTTCCCTGGATAAGGAATCCCGGGGGTGAAGGGAGGATGAGAGGGGCGGGTGGGAGAGATTGGCCCACTGAGAGCTGTCAGCCAATCAGAGACTCGCAAACCTACTGAACTGCAGCGCTACCAAGAAAGTGGTGTCTGTGGTGATATGCATCACTGTAAATACACAAGGGGTTAATGTAAATACACATAGACTAGATAGACACTAGAGGGAGCACCAGAGACATGACACACAGACATTCAACCAATAGGCCAGTAAGATAGGACACGACCAATGGGCATTCAAGACACACACAGAGGTGACACTACTACAGGAGGGCATTACACCAACCCATATATAAGGACACAGCACACATGATCTTCCTCTTTCCAGTGGAGACACTTAGTGAGTACACAGGGTTGATTGAACACATCACACCCACCACGTGGATTGTAGCAGACTGGTTCGTCAGTCTGAGTAGCTATAGCAGGATTAACAGGAGAGTCGAGTCCAAGTAGGAGAATCGTTAACAGTTTAATAAATATGTTAAAGCGATCTCCAAGTCTGAACCTTCCTTTGTCAGAGTGCACATCAAGGAAGCAGCTTATTCAACGTCAAGAGCAGAACAAAACAGTGTCTGTGGCCAATAATGCACCCACCAAGGTCTAGAATCCATCCACGTAAGGGCCTCAATTGGCAACGGAGCAGGAAGGTCATCCTTCCTGTGTTATATTGTATTAACAATTAAGATATATCAAGTATAACTCAACCTCTCATCTACTAAATCTAATCTCCTCTATCCTATCACTCTGTATCCCAATCTTTGTCTGTCTCCATATCCCTAATATCTGCATTCGCTTAGAAACATAGAAAATAGGAGCATAGGTGCTTCCAGCCTGTTCCACCATTCAATATGATCAGGGCTGATCATCCACCTCAATCCATGGGCCTTCCTGCCACAGATGTAATCATGGTGGAGGGGGGAAGGTAGCCGGGTCCCATCCACCACACCACCAAACCCATAGCTGGGAAGGGCATTAAATACCACCCTCAGACTGGAACAAAAGGAGGTGCTCCATTTCCAATAGATGCCAACATACACCAACATGCGTCCTCATACAATCTTGAAATAAATCAATAACCTTCTTGTTTAATATAACAGGAAAACTGTTAAATTGCATTAACAACTAAATGACAGAGTTAAAACTATCTCGTCCTTGGATCTTTACACATCTCACACTAGTCATCATCCTATCTATTCAGTATTCCCAAAACCCTGTATCTCTGCTCCAGAACCTGTTCATCAGTTTAATTATCATTGAAATCAAGGAGCATAAATAGGCTGTGTTGAAAATCATGGTGAAAAGCCAGTGTTTTACCAGGTTGTTGTTTCATTGGAGTCTCTCCCCAGAGTTTGCTGATCAGATCAATGCCTTTCATAGCTCCTGTCACCTTCACTCATTCAAGAGCTAGTTCTCCATAATTATTTTAAATTCAATTATATCAAAAGTTATTAGCTCATTAGATCTGACACTAATTAAATTAGGAAAGTAAAGTTCAAAATCCCAAGTCAGTGTCTGATTAAATGCAGTTTTCTCTGCCAGACTGATTTATCTTGAAATGTAGCTAGAGTGTACTCAGCAATCACACGGTTTTGGAAAACAATAAAGCATTGTGTTACACTGTGTTAACAACCCAGAGACATCAAATTAACTCTGAATCTCTCGTCTCCTAATTCCAATATCCTGCATCCTATCTCTCTTGTCTATTTCCATTTCTCTAATATGTCTGCATTTGCTTAGAAGCAGAAAATATGGGCAGGAGGAGGCCATTTGACGATTCAAGCCTGCTCCGCCATTCATTATGATCATGGTTGATCATCCAACTCAACAGTCTGACCGCCCCCCCCCCCCCCCCCCCCCCCCCACACCCATTTTCCCTTCACCCCCAGAGATATATTCTTGAAATCATACAATGTTTTGGTCTCAATTGCTTCCCTTGGTAGTGAATTCCACAGGCTGACCATTCTCTGGGTGAAGACATTTCTACTCATTTGAGTCTTAAAATGCTTACCCCATATTCTTGGACTATGGCCCCTGGTTCTGGACACCCCCACCATCGGGAAAATCCTTTCTTTATCAATCCTGTCTGGTCCTGTTAGAATTTTACTGGTTTTCATGAGATCCCCCCCCCCCCCACTCATACGTCTGAACTCCAGCGAGTATAATCCTGACTGACTCAATCTCCTCTCATAGGAATCAGTCTGGTAAACCTTTTCTGCACTCACACTATAGCAAGAGCATCCTTCCTCAGATAAGGGGCGAAATTCTCCGCGGACCGACGTGATGCCCATTTCCGGCGGGAAAAAGCGGTGCGCATGACTCCGGCGTCCGGGCCTTCTTTTAAGCCGGCAATCTCCGTTCCCGGAAGGGCCAGCAGCGGACTGACGCGATAGGCGTCAGTTTCACCAGCTGCGGAACTGGCGAGTCCCGGCGTTTGTGTGGTGGGGAGAGAGAGAGACCCAGTGGTGCGGGGAGAAGAAGAGCGACCCGGCATGGGGGGGGGGAGAGAAGAGCGACCCGGCATTGGGGGGGGGGGGGAGAGAAGAGCGACCCGGCATTGGGGGAGGGGGGGGAGAGAGAGCGACCCGGCATTGGGGGGGGGGGGGGGGAGAAGAGCGACCCGGCATTGGGGGGGGGGAGAGAAGAGCGACCCGGCATTGGGGGGGGGGGAGAAGAGCGACCCGGCATTGGGGGGGGGGGAGAAGAGCGACCCGGCATTGGGGGGGGGGGGGTGAAGAGAAGAGCGACCCGGCATTGGGGGGAAGGGGGGGGGAGAAGAGCGACCCGGCATTGGGGGGGGGGGGAGAAAAGAGCGACCCGGCCTTGGGGGTGGGGGGGGGGAGAGAAGAGCGACCCGGCATTGGGGGGGGGGGAGAAGAGCGACCCCGGCATTGGGGGGGGGGGAGAGAGGAGAGCGACCCGGCATTGGGGGGGGGGGGGAAAGAGAGAGCGACCCGGCATTGGGGGGGAAGGGGGGGGAGAAGAGCGACCCGGCATTGGGGGGGGGGGGAGAAAAGAGCGACCCGGCATTGGGGAGGGAGAAGAGCGACCCGACATTGGGGGGGGGGAGAGAAGAGCGACCCGGCATTGGGGGGGGGGGGGGGAAGAAGAGCGACCCGGCATTGGGGGGGGAGAAGAGCGACCCGGCATTGGGGGGGGGGGGGGGGAGAGAGAGAGAGACAGACCGGCATTTGGGGGGGGAGGAGGAGAGAGACAGACCGGCATTGGGGGGGGGGGGGGGGGAGGGGGGGGGAGAGAGAGAGAGACAGACCCGGCGTTGGGGGGTTTGCGGCGTTGAGTTGAGAGGGGGGGGCGGCGTTGGAGGGGGGTAGGGGTGGTGAGGGGCGGTTGTGTTAGGGGCAGCGGCGTGCAGAGGAGGGGGGCGACGAATGCCCGGGGCCAACGCACCGTCGCCCCCCCCCCCTGCACGCAGCTGCCCCTACCCCAACCCCCTCCCCTCACCACCCCTACCCCCCTCCCACCACCCCTACCCCCCTCCCCACCACCCCTACCCCCCTCCAACGCCGCAACCCCCCCTCAACGCCGGTACCCCCCCTCTCTCAACGCCGCACCCCCCCCACTAACGCCGCACCCCCCCCCCCCCCCCACTAACGGAGGAAGGAAGGGGGGAGGAGGAAGGAACAGGGGAGGAGGAGAGAGAGGGGGGGGGGGGGTGTGGGTACCGGCCTTCAGAGGGAGGGCGGGTGTGGGTACCGGCCTTCAGAGGGAGGAGGGGGGGGGGGGTGTGGGTACCGGCCTTCAGAGGGAGGGGGTGTGTGGGTACCGGCCTTCAGAGGGAGGGGGGGGTGTGGGTACCGGCCTTCAGAGGGAGGGGGGGGTGTGGGTACCGGCCTTCAGAGGGAGGGGGAGGGGATGTGGGTACCGGCTTCAGAGGGAGGGGGAGGGGGGTGTGGGTACCGGCGTTGAGGGGGGGGGGGGGGGACCCAGCGTTGAGAGGGGGGGGGGTGTGGCGATGAGGGTGGGGGGTTGCGGCGTTGCGAGAGATGGGGGCGGCGTTGGAGGGGGGTAGGGGTGGTGGGGAGGGGGGTAGGGGTGGTGAGGGGGGTAGGGGCGTTGGAGGGAGGTAGGGGTGGTGAGGGGGTGGTTGGGGTAGGGGGCAGCGGCGTACAGAGGGGGGGGCGACGGTGCGTTGGCCCCGGGCATCCGTCGCCCCCCCTCTCTGCACGCCGCTGCCCCCAAACCCCCCCCACCACCCCTACCCCCCCCCCCACTAACGGAGGGAGGAAGGGGGAGGAGGAAGGAACAGGGGAGGAGGAGAGAGAGGGGGGGGGTGTGTGGGTACCGGCCTTCAGAGGGAGGGCGGGTGTGGGTACCGGCCTTCAGAGGGAGGAGGGGGGGGGGGGTGTGGGTACCGGCCTTCAGAGGGAGGGGGGGTGTGGGTACCGGCCTTCAGAGGGAGGGGGGGTGTGGGTACCGGCCTTCAGAGGGAGGGGGGGGTGTGGGTACCGGCCTTCAGAGGGAGGGGGGGGGTGTGGGTACCGGCCTTCAGAGGGATGGGGAGGGGATGTGGGTACCGGCTTCAGAGGGAGCGGGAGGGGGGTGTGGGTACCGGCGTTGAGGGGGGGGGGGGGGACCCGGCGTTGAGAGGGGGGGGTGTGGCGATGAGGGTGGGGGGTTGCGGCGTTGCGAGAGATGGGGGCGGCGTTGGAGGGGGGTAGGGGTGGTGGGGAGGGGGGTAGGGGTGGTGAGGGGGGTAGGGCGTTGGAGGGAGGTAGGGTGGTGAGGGGGTGGTTGGGGTAGGGGGCAGCGGCGTACAGAGGGGGGGGTGACGGTGCGTTGGCCCCGGGCATCCGTCGCCCCCCCTCTCTGCACGCCGCTGCCCCCAAACCCCCCCCACCACCCCTACCCCCTCCACCACCCCTACCCCCTCCAACGCCCCTACCCCCCCTCCCCACCACCCCTACCCCCCTCCCCACCACCCCTACCCCCCTCCCCACCACCCCTACCCCCTCCAATGCCGCAACACCCCCCCAATGCCGCAACCCCCCCAATGCCGCAACCCCCCCCAATGCCGCAACCCCCCCCAATGCCGCAACCCCCCCAATGCCGCAACCCCCCCAATGCCGCAACCCCCCCGATGCCGCAACCCCCCCCAATGCCGCAACCCCCCCCCAATGCCGCAACCCCCCCCCCCCAATGCCGCAAACCCCCCCCCCCCCCCAATGCCGCAACCTCCCCCCCCCCCCCCCACAATTGCCCTCGGACACTGAACGGCGTCAACCAGCATGAATGGTTGACGCCGTTTTAAAGCTACTCTGTTTTTCGCCGACGTGACCCATGGCCACGTCGGCGGGACTTCGGCCCATCCGGGCCGGAGATTTGTTGAAACAAAAATATAATGAAATCCCGTCGGCGCCAGCTGTTTTCAGAGGCTGCCGGCGGGATTTTCACAATGCCGGTTTTTGGCCGGTCAGAGAATAAAAAACCCGGCGGGAGCGGGATTAACGCCGCTGCCGGCCGATTCTCCGACCCTGCGTGGGGTCGGAGAATTTCGCCCAAGGAGACCAAAACTGCACACAATATTCCAGGTGTGGTCTCAACCAGGCCCTGTACTCCAATCCTCTTGACATGAAGGCCAACATACTATTTGATTTTTTTACCCTCTGCTGTGCCTGCATGCTTATCTTCAGCAACTGATGTACAAGGACATCCAGATCGAGTTGCACATTCCCCTCTCTTTATTATAGCCATCAGACAATAATTTGCCTTCCTGTTTTTGCTCCCAAAGTGGATAGCCTCACAATTTTCCCCATTTTATTGCATCAACCATACATTTGCCCACTCACTCATCTTTTCCAAATCACACTGAAGTATCTCTGCATCCTCAGAGCCAGCTTTATGCCATCTGTAAATTTGGAGATATTGCATTTGCTTCCCTCATCTAAATCATTAATACATACTGTGAATAGTTGGGGTCATCGCAGCGATGCCTGCTGTACCCCAATAGCCACTGCCGCCATTTGGAAATTTCTACTCTTTGTTTCTTGTCTGAAGCCCAGTTTTCTGTCCATTTTAATACACTACCCCTAACCCATGCACTTTCCTTTTACACACTAATCTCATATGTGGGACTTTGTCGAAAGCCTTTTGAAAGTCCAAATGAAGCACATCCACTGGCTCCACCATAATTAGAATGCTCCTTTGTCACATGCATCTCTAACATCTGGTTTAATGCCATTCCCAACATCAACACTACAGTGTGGGAGTCTACAATAACCCCCACTAATGATTTTTGCCTCTTGGTGTTTCTCAGCTCTACCCATACTGATTTCACATCGTCGGAGCAAATATCTTTCCTCACTGTTGCGTTAATTTCCTCTTTTGACATTTAATTTAATTCATTCTAAATAAGGCTTCTTATAGGTGAAGATTATCTCACACCTATATTCTGATGTTTACCTTAGAATTAAACTATGCAGGGTTGATCTTTAAAACTGGCTTAGCGTGGAATAGCCATAGATAGGGTAAAGTTTACAAGCTGGACCAGAGGACACTCATTTAAAACGCTGAATTTAAAGAACCAAAAACGACAGGGAGAAAAATTGTTTTACACAGCAAGTAGACAGGATCTTGACTGCACTTTCCCGGATATGTTCTGTCCAGGCAGAATAGAACAAGTCCATTCTGGCCAATGACCACCTGCTCTGTGATAATCTATAATGCCTATTGCACTGTCAAGCAGCTGGGTGTAACGCAACATTAATTGCTGGAAAATGCTGCTTTCCTGAAGTTCAATGGCAAAAGGTCCTCAGCATAGTGGGAAAAGCAGCCACTTTGTTAGACAACTGTCACTTTTGTTTCTACAATCAAAGAAAGAAACACAGCCTGCAAAATCGGATAAAAGTGAATACATTTTCTTTTGTGTTTCAGTGTGTGTGGAATATGTGTTAATGTACTTTCCCCTCGTGGGATATGCCCTTCTGCACATTATGTGCTTCACTACCGCATAATTCCAAGTGGAAGAAACAGCCAAGATGGGTGACAGCTGGTGAATTGAACGGAATGTAGAAAGTCTGCTACCTGCACTGTGAATTAATCCTGATGTATCTCTATGAGCAGTATCCGGGTGTCATTGACATTATTAGGATTTTCCTACAATTTTTGTACCATTTGAGCATGGCAAAGTTAAAGGAGTTTTAGTCTGAAAGTGTGTGATGCTGACACAGGATGCCTGAAACAGGAAGTGTTCATTCCCCAACATTAACATTGTCAACTTGAAGTTTACAAGAGACCATTTAACTTCCTTTCCAACATAGGCTTAATAAGTAGAATCCTTTTGCTATTGAATGATATACATAGGATAAATGGCACAGTGGCATACAGCATTAGCTATTGCACCAGTATACTTAGCATGTAGGAAATCAACATTAGAGGAGTGTCCTTCTTTAAAAACTATTTATCTCTAATGAGAAACATCAGTACATCAAAAGTAGACTGCCCCGAGCCCATAAAGACAAAACTACTTCTAGAGAGCTCGAGTTTCCTGACTAAGTTTAATATGTGTTCCACAGCTTATTCCTCTTAATGATCATATGACTTCCTGAAATATCATTTGTTGTACATGTTCTCTCAATAAAAGTCAAAACTGCGTCTGCATTAACCATGTTCAGCTCAAGTACTATTTTCTCTTCCCTCATTCACTTACCTGGAGGACAGCATTGGTAAACGTCATGAAACACTTTTGAAACATCAGAAGGTAAATGTATCAAGTCTCCCATTACCGACTGGAGTACGCCTTGGAAAACCCAGTCGCCATGACTTTCTGTCATTTAGCACATAGAAAATCATCGGCAGTGCACCGTGAATTGATAACACCCATTCCCAGTGGCAGTGTATATTTTTCATATTTACCCTCAGGGGTAGATGAAAAGATCTTGTACTGCCCAAATGAAAACTGAAAGTGTAAACTCTAGGCCCAGTAACATTTTCGTGGGAGACTAAATGTTAAAGATTCCAAACACAGCTGTACTGAACCGTAAGACAATTTAACAGCTGAACTGTGAACTGTAAAAAATCATTAGACTGACAAGCCCCAAAGTTTCTCGAGTCCAAAAAAAGAATTTGGGGCCTGTAGAACCCCGAAGAAAAAAAGAGGTTCCACCAATTTCCCATACATTTCAACAGTTTCACCAATGCCTTGTCCATGGTTGAAATTTTGTCCATTCCTTACAGCAAATGATGGACATGTGGTTCATTCCCTTAAGCTGGGAATCTGAGCTGTAGCCATCTAAGATGACCGCCTGCAAAGGACCATAGGAATTATGGCCAACCCAAGACTCAGGCAGATACACAGACTATGAGTATTTGAGACACAGGTAACTAGACCTGATCGAAACCCCCCGCTCGTTTGCATTTTAATGGCCCATTTTCCCAGGACAATAGAACTCCAATCAAAATATCGGTACAGCCACAGATTGATCGGCGCCACTCCCTTTACTCAGAGAGCCCAACTGCCAAGCTCAATGACCGTTAAGAACCCGCCCAGCTACCAAGGCACCCGCCACTTTATTGGCCGAAATCGAAGACAGTGATCAGAGCCCTGTCGAACTATTGGGTCCAAGGTTAAGGACCGCCCCAAAGAGCGCAAAATCCCAGGGGGATAAAAGACGACACAGCCATGTGTTCTGTCTCTTTTGGATCCGGCCTGTGCCAGCCAACTGTAGCAGGAACAGCCAGCCAAGTTCAAGACCAACGATCGCTACCTGATGGATGAGCCCAGCAGAGACAAGCCACTTTCTTCAAACCAGCCGAGTGAAATCCAGATTAAGCCTTATCCATTTGCACAGTGCCGGTTGCCCTGAAATTAAGTATAGGTTATTGTAGCTGATAGGTGTAGTTTAACTCGTAGTAGATATTGTGTTTGCATGTCGAGGTAACTCTTGTGTATGTAAATAAACCAACTTTTGAACTAACTAACTGGTTGTGTGGTCATTTGATCGATACAAGGGAAGGCTTGTGGTTCACCAACATTATCATTAATATTAGCAACAGTATTGGCGATGCTGTTGGGATCGCAAACGAGCAACAGAGCCTCTGAGCTTCATTCAGGACCCACCATTGTAGAAGCAGCAGGTATGCAGTGTGGATGAAATTATATTGGCTTCATCAAGGGTAAATGTGAGCCACAAGTTGCTGAATGATCAAAGAGGTAAAATTTCTCACATTTTCCCCCGAGCTAAAGAGCCTGATAGGATCACGGTTGGGTTAGGGAGTTTAGACTGCCCCTTCACCATGCGTGACAGCAGGGTTATCCAACAGGCATGGGCAAGCAGGTACTGGAATTGCACCCAGAGAGGTCTTTACAGCCGCGCAATTAATGCTAATGAGGTGCCCTCCCACTGACACCACAAGCTCAGGCGACACGGTAGCACAGTGGTTGGCACTGTCGCTTCACAGTGGCAGGGTCCCAGGATTCCCGGCTTGGGTCACTGTCTGTGTGGAGTCTGCACGTTCTCCCCATGTCTGCGTGGGTTTCTCCGGGTGCTCTGGTTTCCTCCCACAAGGCCCGAAAGACCTGCAGTTAGGTGATTGGACATTCTGAATTCTCCCTCGTGTACCCAAACAGGTGCCAGAGTGTGGCAACTAGGGGCTTTTCACAGTAGCTTCATTGCAATGTTAACGTAAGCCTACTTGTGACAATAAAGATTATTATTATTATAACGCTCCGTGGAGTCAGCATTGTGGAGCACCATGAAGTGGAATCTGGGGCTGAATTCTCCAGTCCCCCAACTGCGTATTTCTCGGTGGTGCTCCGTTCATTGGCAGCCGGATTCTCTACTGCTCCCTCTTGTCAATGGGATTCCCCATTGAAGCCACCCCATGCCCCGGGAAACCTACGTGTTGGAAAAGAGAGTTCCAACGGCCGGAGAATTCCGGACCTTAATGTAAGCATAGGGATCAATACCCTGAAAGGGCATGGTGTCCCAATTCTATCCCACAGAGTGTGCCGTACACTGTGTACTACTTAACAACCCTAATAATAGGTCCCAGACTTTTGGCTTTTTACAGTGTACAAGGAAAGAATTACTTCTCTGTCTGAATTTTATAGGTCATATTAAATGACAGTGACCTGTAGCTACAGCAGTTAGAGTCACAGTGTCCTATCAACTGCAAAGTTAAAACCTCATTTGAATTTATAAGTGCATTAAAAGCAGATGATACTGATTATGTCTGAATCATGATAAGCATTTAACTATTTTGCAGAGTAATTTAGGATTGGATTAGAAGCTCTTTAAACTTCAGATATAAATAACCAATAGGCCGCCGAATAACACAGACTGTTTCATTGTTTAGTCAACAATGAATGCTGAAGACAAAGAAAACATTCACCAAAACCTATTTTATACCTTTAGCATCTCGATCTAAGTCACTTAGCTCTATATCTCTTGCTGTATTTGGTGTACTGGGTAAAAAGAGGGAATATCTGTTGGGATTTTCAGCTGTTTGGATCAGCTCCACACAATGAAAAGCTAGAATTTCCATGGAGTGGCAATCACAGTCGGATTGCTACTCTGCTCCTTTTCACTTCCCCAGGTCGGAGCTGCACATTTCTCACCCACCTTTGCAACCTGGTCCTGGTGAGAAATTAGCAATGTACCTGGTTCCTCTCACCCTCAATTGCAGGACAACAGTGTTAGAGAAATGGGCATCACGTCCCCTTTTACGAACACTAGCTACTGTGAACCAGGTAAGTTGAGAGATCCATATGTTTAAATACAGTTTGAAAAAACAGGTAAGTATATCAGGTAAGTGGGAAGAATGGGTTTACAGGGATAGGATGGGTCAGCGGGGTCCGGTGGTCAGTCGGGGGTGGGAGTGTAGTCAAGTGGGATAGTTAGGGGGGGGTCGGGAGAGTAGTCGGGCATGGGCAACTAGCTAGTGGGGGTCTGGAGGGAGGTCAGGGTGAGGGGGTTTAGTTGGAGGTGAGGGGTTAGTCAAGGGAGGGTATCGAGGGATGGGGGGATTGTTGGGGTTGGGGTGTAGTCTGGGGTTGGACTGGGGATTGGAGGGTATTTGGGGAGCATCGGGGTTAGTCAGGTGGGCATCCAATGGGGTGTTGGAGAGATCAATCCTATAGTTACCCAGGAGTTGGAAGTGGTTTATCTCCTTCTAACTTTTCCAAGATAACTATTCTGCTGTAGTTGGAGTATCGGATGGATCTCAGTGTAGAGTGATTGTCGGTCGGAAGTTTAAACTTTCTGAGCAATTCCCACACAATTCTTGCATGAAGCCCTTCAGATTTCCCCCAGAGAATCTTCTCAGGTATACTGAAGTTCTGGGCCTTTGGTTATATTGATTTGGTGAGAAGGATTGGATCACAATAATATTTGGATTGAGATTGCAGTTATCGGTAACTGACTGAATTTTCAAACCAATTCACAATGACAATTGTTAGTATCAGTGCTATTATATGGTGGAGGAATAATATAGCAGCTTATCCTTTACCTTTAGCAAGTTTATTTTACATCTAGCTCAATAAGAAATACACACTCCTTATGGAATCCCCATTCTTAACTGTTCCAGCTGTGTCCATTTATACTTTGTTTGGAAGTTCAGCCAATAATCACCATCTGTCTTTAATAAGGCAATTAGCTTAATAATGTAATTATCACGATTTGCAGAATTGAGGGAGCTGGAAGCGAAGTATGGGCTGGAGCAGGGAGAAGGGTTAGGTATATGCAGGATCGGGACATTGCCAGGAAGGAGATACAGAGTTTCCCGGAGGAACCGGCCTCCACGTTGTTGGAGGAGATGCTGGCAGCAAGTGGACTGGAGAAGGGGACAGTGTCAGCGGTATACGGAGCTATGTTGGAAAAGGATAAGGCACCACTGGAGGGGATCAAAGCGAAGTGGGAGGAAGAATTGGGAGAGATTATAGAGGAGGGGGTCTGGTGTGAGGTGCTCCGGAGAGTGAATGCCTCCACCTTGTGTGTGAGGTTGGGGCTGATACAACTGAAGGTGGTGTACAGGGCACACCTCACGAGGGCAAGGGTGAGCCGATTCTTTGAAGGGGTAGAAGATGTGTGTGAACGTTGCGGCGGGGGGCCCCGCTAATCACGTTCATATGTTCTGGTCCTGTCCAAAGCTTGGGGAGTACTGGAAGGAGGTATTTAGGGTCAATTCCAAGGTGGTGCATGTGAAACTGGACCCAGGTCCCCGGGAGGCCATATTCGGGGTGTCGGATCAGCCAGGGTTGGAAACGGGTGCGGAGGCAGATATCATAGCCTTTGCCTCGTTGATCGCCCAAAGGCGGATCCTGCTGGGATGGAGAGCGGCCTCTCCACCCTGTGCCCTGGCGTGGCGAGGGAACCTGTTGGAATACTTGACCCTTGAGAAGGTTAAGTTTGAACTGAGGGGAAGCTTGCCAGTGCTAAAAAAATTCTAAATGTGGCCTAAACCTGTGAGAAACTCCCTAGGGCCCAGAAAAGTGACTAAGAGTCATTGAATAGCGGTGGGGAGCTCGCCGGAAGAGCCAGCGGGTAACTTACTGAACAACCCGCCACAAATGAACTTAGAAATTTTTGGGGAGAATCGGGCCCAATTACTTTAAAATGTCTTGATGGCTTGACATTTGATTTGACAGTTCCTAAGGACAGTATGGTGGCGCAGTGTTTAGCACTGCTGCTTCAGGGCGCTGAGGTCCCAGGTTTGATCGCAGCCCCAGATCATTGTCCGTGTGGAGTTTGCACATTCTCCCCGTGTTTGCGTGGGTCTCACCCCCACAATCCAGAAGGATGTGCAGGCTAGGTGGATTGGCCACGCTAAATTACCCCTTAATTGGAAAAGAATAATTGGCCACTGTAAATTTTTTAAAAAACTTTTGACAGTTCTTCTTGACACTTCTAACAGATACTTTTGACAGGACCTCTTGAACATTTACTCTTCACACTTTTCGCAGGTATTCTTGACAGGACTGTTGACAGTTCCAATGAGCCTGGCAATTAATGCATTTATGCACTTTTTACACACGATTTTTAAGATTTCCAAAGGGCATCTTATTTCTCCCAAACAGCACCTTACCTCCCACAAAGAGCATCTGATCTGAGGGGGTGAAAAGAGGACCTGGAAACAGTCAGCAGTAGCTAGAAGAGTGGATATAAAGAGGACCCAGCGGCAGTAACCACCACATGGATGACATTGCTTCTCAGCCTTTTGGCTAAAATCAAACATATGATCAAGCCTGAGATCAGGTGCAATGCCTGTTGTCAGCTTCGATCTAGTAAGTCTCCTTTGTGGAGACCTTGGATTCAATTTGAATTGTTTTTTGGAGCGAGCAACGAGATGGATAAGAGGCTTGCCTTATCTGCTCTGCAATGGCTTTGTAAGTAAGAGAAAAGAATAACATTTTAAAGACAAAACAGCTAGAAGAGCATGTGATTAGAGGACCCAGAGACAATAACCACCACCTCGGACTCCTGGGTTACCAAAACCCGACTTGAGTGGAGGCTGATTTAAATGGCAATCTACCTCTGCAAAATGTGTTTCTGCAAAACCCAAACCGCCCCCATTCTATCCTACCTTGAAAATAGGAACGGCCATTGCAAGTTGCTCACCACAGAATTCTCAACCTCAGGTCTGCTCTCGTAGCCACAGTACTTATATGGCTAATCCGGTTCAGTTTCTGGCCAATGCTAAGCCCCAGCGTATTGATAGTGGGAGATTCAGCAATGCTAAGTCATTGAATATCATGGGGCGATGATTGGATTTTCTCTTGTTAGAGATGTTTATTGCCTGGCAATTTGTGATGCAAATGGTACTTGCCACTGTAGCCACCTGGGGTGGCCACATTCTGATTCCAAAATGGATGCCCGCAAAGAGTGCAGGGAAAATTGGACAGCACTAGGGAAAACAAGCAGGTGCAAGGTTTCCTGTGTATTAAGATTTGCAGAACCCAGACAGAACTGAAACCAATAGCCATTAACATATTAATGAGCTATCTCCGGAGACAAAAAGGAAGCATTGAAACAATCGAGACCAGGACAGACTCCCCGGCGCCAGTGGGAGCTAAAACAAAGACAGGCCAACGATCAGGGAACAACTCCGGTATTGGAGAAAATCAATACGAACGATGGGGACATGGTCCAATTAATTGGGACCAAGTCCGGGGTCCGCTCAGAAGGGCGCGAAACCCCATGGGACTATAAAGCAGAGTCCCCAAGTTCAGTTCGCTCTCTTGGCCTTGGCTCTCAGTGAGGAGAGACCTGCCTAACAGCTGCATCAACCAAGTAAGTCTCAGATCAACGCACGCTACGAGATAGGCACTCCTAGCTACTATTCGTACCAGTTCGAAGCCAGCAGTATCAGAACCGGACAATGGCCATTGTTCCTCTGACTGGGTGGGCCACTCGAAGCTAAGTATAGGCTTTTAGTAGTAGTTGTAGTTTAGCAAGTAGAGTTTATGCATGAGTAATTATTGACTGTGTCTGTAAATAAATGTGTATTGATTTCAAACTTACTAACTGGTGTATCGAGTTATTGATCAGTATTTGGCTTTGAACCCTGTGGTGGTATCAGAAAGATACCTGGCGACTCTTGAGCAAAGGTAATAAAACAGAGCAAATTAAGGGAAAGCATAACGAGCAACACCAATTCTCAGCCCAACCTGAATGTTGTCAGGTCTTATGGACACTGACTGTTTCAGTATCTGAGGAATTGCGAATGGTATTGCAAACATTCCTACTTATGACCTAATGAGAGAGAGAGTGTCAATGATGGTGCAGCTGAAAGAAATTGTGGCGAGGGCAGTTCTTCAGGAACTCCTGCAGCAATGCCCTGGAACTGAGGTGATTGATCTCCAACGACGCCAAACATCTTCCTTTGCGCTAGTATTGACCCTAACCCAGTACAGAGTTCCCCGGCTAATTCTCATTTACTTCAGTTTTGCTTGGGCTCACACAAACTATACCACACGCGGTTAAATGCTGCCTTAATATCAAGGACCGTCCCTCTCACCTCACATCTTGAGTACAGCTCTTTTACCCAGGTTTGAGCCAGGTGAAAATGAAAGTCACAATGATAGCGATAATCATAGTGATCATTAGGATTACACCCTTCATTCAAGATGTTTCACCAGGCCGAGGAATGCTTCAAAAGGGAAAGAAGGTTTGTCAAGGACCACAGTTCAAATCATCCAAACCAAAGCCCTAGCCTGAGCAGTACGCAAGAGGAGGTAAATATTAGAGAGAGGGTTACAACACTTCTCATTCTCAAAAAATGTTCAAATCCAGTTTGCCAACATCTGCTCTCCAGAATCTATTCAACAATTTTACCAGAAAAAGTATAATTTATCTAATAATCCAAATAAATGAGAGTGAGATATATTGATACTGAGATCTGTTGGCATAAAATGTGGGGGTGACGTATACACAAGGTGTTACGGTAAATCCTGATTTTTTTTTTTTACTGTACTGATGAGCTGCAGAAGAGAGTAGGACATTTGTCGAGCCTGATCAGGCTGCAAATCAATGGTCTTATTGAATTGGGTGGAGCTGTTGCACTGCATGTTGTTCCTGCTATCCAGCCTTGATTACACTAACCGCCATGGTAACTAATTTCCTTTACCAGTGTCCAGGTAATTGGGTGATATATCATTGTTCTCACAGCTCTAACATCCCCCATACTGGTACCTTCGCAAATACAGCATTCTGTTAAAAACAGATCAAATAAATTACACCGTGATTTTGTCTTTCGATTTCCAACTACAAACTCAACAAGTAATCGACTTTTTATAAGCAGGGGGCTGATGTTTTAATGGAATTGTGCCCCGTTGATCTACAAACTATAAGGAAGGAAATCATTGAGACTTCAGGAAACTCCCAGTGATGATTTATGGGTAATGGTCATTTTATGACAACAATCTGTATTTTCACAGAAACAGCTGGACAAATCAGCTATATGACATCTTTGGCAACATCAATAACACAGGAGGCATGAGCTAACTGTTACTGGAGGAAGTGTTACGCCCTCCATGTCACTGAAAGGCCTCTGTTTCTTCCTTCTTAAAGGGTTAACTCATGATATAGCCTGTGTAAAGGACTTTTTAAAATTATGTAGAGTTTGGATGGAGTGAAAAGTGAAAGACATTTTCTGTAGTTGGGGAGGCAGTAATAAGAAGCCATGGGCTGGTTTAGCACACTGGGCTAAATCGCTGGCTTTGAAAGCAGGCCAAGGCAGGCCAGCACGCGGTTCAATGCCCGTACCAGCCTCCCCAAACAGGCGCCTGAATGTGGCGACTAGGGGCTTTTCACAGTAACTTCGTTGAAGCCTACTCGTGACAATAAGCGATTTTCATTTCAGTTTACAATTGTCACTAATTGAATGAGGAAAAGTGAAATTTCTTCAGACAAATAATTACTTGGATCTGTAACAATATCACAGGGAGTGAGTAAGCCGAGACCATTGTATCTATTGAGGAAAGAATAGATAAATATTTGAAGCTAATGGGCATTGCTGAGAGAGCTGCAGCATACAATATGGGTGGGATTCTCTGGTCTCCCAGCCGCGTGTTTCTCGGAGATGTGCCTTTCGCTGGCGGCCGCATTCTCACTTCCTGCTGCTTGGCAATGGGGTTCCCCATTGAAGCCACCCCACGCCGTCGGGAAACCCATTGCCAGCGGATAAAGAGAATCCCAATGGCTGGAGAATTCCGGCCTATGTCTCACGTCTCAGCACAGATTATGATGAGCCAAACTACTTCTACCTCCACTGTAAACATCCATTATGGTTCTATGTGGCTACCAACTTTGCAGACAACAATACAGCCATTTCATTGGTCGTATCTGCCACTCATTTATTTTCATTCTCGTCAGCTGAAATATTTGAAAGTTAATGTTGCGAAACCAATGTCACACTACCAATATGGCAGTTTGGACATGAGGGGCACCATTCTCCGAGGCCGCGTGGGAGGCCGCTCCTCGCACCCTCTTCTCCCCCCCCCCCCTCTCCCCTCAGGGGGCTAGGAGCGGCGGTTCGTGAATCCCGAACGCCCTGCCTTGATGCTTGCATCAAAGCGGCGCGCCGGGAATGACGCGGCCGGCGGTGCCGAGATGACGTCAGCCGTGCATGCGCAGGTTGGCCAGCTCCAACCCGCGCATACGCAGTTGCCGTCTTCCCCTCCACTGCCCCCGCAAGACATGGCGGCTTGATCTTGCGGGACGCGGAGGGAAAAGAGTGCGTCTCCTAGAGACGCCGGCCCGACGATCGGTGGGCATCGATTGCGGGCCAGTCACCTCATGAGCACGCCCGTGGTGCTCGATCCTCCCTCCGCCCCTCCACAGGCCCCACACTTACCTGTCGCGCGCTGTTCACGACAGCAGCGACCAGGTGTGGTTGCCACCGGCGTGAACCGGTCGGGTTCGTCAGGCCGCTCGGCCCATCCGTGAAAAACGGCGAGCGGCGATTCTCCGAGCGGCGTTTCGAAAAACGCAACACGCCATTTTTGGGGGGGTGGAAGAATCGCGTGGGGTGCCAAGGCGGCGTGTCGTGATTCGCCCGGCCCTCCCGCGATTCTGCCACCCAGCATGGGGAGCGGAGAATCTCGCCCGAGGCCTTTGAAACGGGCTTTTCCTAGCTGTTTCTGGGGAGGGGTCTGCTCAAGGCACCATCGCGGAATTTGTAACTTTGCCCTGACACAGATCAGCCACTCATTTTAGAACCACACAATTTTCATTCTCAATTATTTCAATTGCATGCAGCCAGTTTTATGCCCAGGCGCCCAGTTTAAAATCTGTTACCAGTTAACTGCGAAGATACCCTATTTCCTATCATTAACTCCACTTGCAGAAATAACTGACGTGTAGAATTTTAAAATTCTAACTCTATTTTCCATCTTAAGGCCCACTAGAGCAGGACTCAACACCTGCTGCATTTAGGTTGCACCCCCTTGATTCCAAAACAACACCTGCCTCCTGCAGAAACCCTGCAGTTCAAAGAAAGCATTGCTTCACTTGGTCCTCTTCACTGCTGGAGGTAGCTGAGCATCAGCACACAGGCTTCCCTGCACTGACTGACCAGCAATGACGTTTCACTTTGCTTTCTCATACAGGCCTTCCAATGTAAGCAGCCAGTCAAGAGTCAGAATGTGGGGAATCGCCCAAGGCCTTCGTAAACCCCGCCCCCGCCGTGGCCGGAATTCTCCGCCACCCGGGAATCGGCGGGGGCGGGAATCGCGCCCCCGCCGGTCGGCGGGCACCCCGCGGCGATTCTCCGGCCCGCAATGGGCCGAAGTCCCACCACTGGCAGGCCTCTCCCGCTGATGTGGTTTAAATCACCTCTGGTGCTGGCAGGAGCAGGCAGTGCGAGCGGGCCCCGGGGTCCTGGTGCTGGCAGGAGCAGGCAGGGTGATCGGAGGTTCCACGATGGCCTGGCCCACGATCGGGGCCCACCGGTCGGCGGGCGGGCCAGTGCCATGGGGGCACTCTTTTTCTTCCGCCTCCGCCATGGCCTCCACCATGGCTGAGGCGGATGAGACCCCCTCCATCGCGCAGGCACCGGTGGTGACGTCAGCGGCCACTGACGCTCCGCCGCATGCGCGGACTCACGCCGGCCGGTGAAGCGCCAAAGGCTGTTGCCGCCAGTCGGCGGAGCGGGAGCCACTCCAGCGCGGGCCTTGCCCCTAAAGGTGCGGAGAATTCCGCACCTTTGGGGAGGCCCGACGCCGGAGTGGTTCTCGCCACTATGGTACGCCGGGATCCCCCCACCTCGCCGGGTAGGGGAGAATCCCGGCCATTGGCTTTGAAACTTCTGCCCAAGTTGCGTTTGAGCTGCTGCACTGAACTGAAACTGTCCCACAGTATGAGCATGAGTATAGTTCACTGCAATGGGAAATAAGATACATGGAAAGCTTCAATTAGAAGCAGCTCCATAGGATATACATTTCTCATTAAATACAAATTCCTGGGAGCAGCTCGGTGGCACAGTGGTTAGCATTGCTGCCTCACAGCACCACGGACCCGGATTCGATCCCAGCCCCGGGTCACTGTCCATGTGGAATTTGTACATTCTCCCCATGTCTGCGTGGATTTCGCCCTCACAACCCAAAGATGTGCAGGGTAGGTGGATTGGCCACGCTAAATTGTCCATTAATTGGAAAAGAAAAAGAATTGGACATTTTAAATTTAAAAAAATTAAAATTCCTGATCCACACCGCTAGAATATTCACTGTCGATAACTGAATAGCTTTAACAATAATAACCTTTTATTGTCACAAGTATGAAGTTACTGTGAAAAGCCCTGAGTCGCCACATTCCAGCGCCCACCGATCCGCGGGCAGGCCTGTGACGTGGGGGCACTCTTTTCCTTCCATGTCAGCCATAGATTACGCGATGGCCGACGCGGAAGTGACCCCCCTCCCCTGCGCATGCGTGGGGATGACATCAGCAGCCACTGACGCTCCCGCGCATGCGCGGACTTCCGCCAGCTGGCGAAGTCCCTTTGGCCCCGGCTGGCATGGTGCCAAAGGCCCTTCCCGCCGGCCGGCAGGGCACCGACCACTCCGACGCGGGCCTAGCCCCTCAAGGTGAGGGCTTAGCCCCTAAAGGTGCGGATTCTCCGCACCATTGTGGCGGCACAACGCCGGAGTGGTTGACGCCACTCCATCCCGCCGGGACCCCCCCCCCCCCGCCCCGCTGGGTAGGGAAGAATCCAGCCCCAGCTGTCTAGCCCACTGAGTTAAACCAGCCCTTATTAATTGTCAGAACTGTTATGCATATGCAGAAATAGATCAGAAATGATTTGTTGAATTTGGACCTCTCAGATAGGCAACTCGCAATAGGAATCCAATAGCCACTACCTCAGCCTTCAAGATATCTCACCCATCAGATTCTGCTAGTTTGTAGAAATTAGCAAACCTTGAACTGAACTGAAACAGCCCATTATAAACCACGATGCATACTTTGACCTCAGAAACGTTAGTAATGGAACATTTGACTCCCAAACTTGGAAGGTTGGCTCAGAATATGTGCCCCCATTGCGGGAGGAGTTACCAGGTAGGATGCAGTTGGAAACCTATTGCATAGGTGGGCCATTCAATAAAGAAGCACACTCCCCGGTTATTTAATTAAGCCATTGTATTCATGACTGATTTGGCGATTAATGGCTGAGAGCTCATATTGTGATAGTGGGTGGGAAAGATGGCATGGATACCTGCTGGGCAATAATAATCGTATTTATTTTCATTTGCTAGATGTATAACAATCATTAAATCGGAATAATGACGCTCCCACAAGTTTTAGGTTGTCATGTTGCTGTCAGAATTAAAGCTTTATTCCTAACCTCCCACCCTTTCAGTGTTTTACCTGAGTCTCCATGGTATTCCAACCCTTCCTCTAGTTGTTCCATACTGAACTAAACACCCTTAGGATGTGAAATCTGTGCCAACAGTCCAAAGATAAACACAGGGGTCAGCGATGTAATGGTGCTGACTAGCCTGTGTTGCAGCCAAATATTCCTCTATGGTGCTATAAATTGTGAACCAGTGGTGCAATTATTAGAGGCCTCCCCGAGTACAACACTACATTAGACTAAAGGTCGACTGACCTCTTTATTCTCTCAATAATTCTAAGACAGAAGTTGAGGCCGTCATCCTTTTTCTTTAGAAACACAGTAGCCGGAACAACCAGCACAGAATTCTCTGCAGCCTCCAATCAGTCTGTGTTTGGTTTCTGTGTGGGTTCAATTGTTAGCATGCAGCAAATGAGTTTCTCAATTCAGAAGCTCTAACCTGGGTTGTAGGGGAAGGCTGCCAACAAATTTAAATGTCCATCAGTCACCATTGATGTTTATGCAAAAACTGTTCAAAGTTTGCAACCATAGGATGGATTGACCGGTCACGTCCGTGTTGGGACCCGTTGTAAGCGAGAAAGGAAAATCTGGTGTTACAGCCAAAGCGGCACCGGAAAATCCCGGCCATGACGAGGACGGAATTTTGGCCCATATTTGTTTTCAACTCTTTTACCATTTTTACTGGCTGATCAATGATTTTAAAGAATCCCATGTTGACAGAGTAAATCTGGGGCTGAGGGAACAGTAACCGAATGATTTAAAACGCATAAAATTGGCGGAATAAAAGGCCTATCTGAATATCTATCTGAATAGCTAAGAACATGTACATATTGGATCTTACGCTGAATGCATAAAATGGCACGTTACTTCTGTTCAAAGCACAAGTGAAATAATATAGTGTCAGATTTTCCCCTTTGGCCTATATAACCACTATCTATTATATCCACCACATTATTAGGTGGCTCAGTAGCACAGTGGTTAGCACTGTTGCTTCACAGTGCCAGGGCCCCAGGTTCGATTCCCGCTTGTGTCACTGTGTGGAGTCTGCACCTTCTCCCCGTGTCTGCGTGGGTTTCCTCCCACAAATCCCGAAAGACGCGCTAGAACATAGAACAGTACAGCACAGAACAGGCCCTTCGGCCCTTGATGTTGTGCCGAGCCATGATCACCCTACTCAAACCCACGTATCCACCCTATACCCGTAACCCAACAATCCCCCCCTTAACCTTACTTTTTAGGACACTACGGGCAATTTAGCATGGCCAATCCACCTAACCCGCACATCTTTGGACTGTGGGAGGAAACCGGAGCACCCGGAGGAAACCCACGCACACAGGGGGAGGACGTGCAGACTCCGCTGTTAGATAATTTGGACATTCTGAATTATCCCTCTATAACAGGAGCCGAGGTTGGCCACTAGGGTATTTTCATAGTAACTTCATTGCAGTGTTAATGTAAGCCTACTTGTAACAATAAAGATCATTATAATTATTGTGCAAACATGTGCCAATTTCCTTTTGAAACTTACATCCGTTGTCCTTCCACCATCCTTTCAGAAAATGTATCCCAAACAACTTACATATCCCCTGGTTCATTTATCAATTATTTTAATCTGTGTCCTCTGGTCACTGAACTTCCCAGTGGAAATATTTTCTCTTTTTTTTATCAAACTCCTTCAAAATGTTTAACACCTGCATGAAATAACCTGCATAACTTTATCTGTTCTGAGGAGAACAATGTCAACTTCTCTCATCTTCCCACACAACTAAAGTCCTTCATCCCTGGTATCATCCTCCTAAATGTCCAGGACCTTAACATTCATTCTGAAATGTGATACACAAATTAGACACAATGGGCAGGATTTTCTTTTTTCCCTAAATTTAGAGTACCCAATTATTGTTATTTTTGTCCAATTACGGGGGAATTTAGCGTGGCCAATCCACCTAACCTGCACATCTTTGCGTTGTGGGGGTGAAACCCACACAGGCACGGGGAGAATGTGCAAACTCCACACGGACAGTGACCCAGAGACGGGATTCAAACCCGGGTCCTAAGCGCCGCAGTCCCAGAGCTAACCACTGCGCCACATGTCACCCAATGGGCAGGACTTTCAAGAAGTTGGAAAGATGCAGCAAATGCTTAAAAATGGTGGCCAGGGTCTGGATGTAAAAGTCCTGCCCCCAATTCCAGCAGATCCTACATTTTACTGGTAGGGAAAAGTGGGCAGGATGTGATTTACATAGGACGGAGAAACTGGGCGCAATCTAACCAAATGGTGACAGGGTTCCGAGTCAAGCACGTGTGCCCGCGTGTTTCCTGTCATTCACAGTGCCAAGAAAGGCCCGCTATCAAACAGGCCTTTGCAATCCAGGGCCTCAGTGGCACTTAGTCCCATTTCCGACACTGAAGAGCTCCGCCCACCAGAACTCCTCAGTGTAGGAGGTCATCGATACGACATCTTGGCTCCCACTGAAAAGGGCAGTGAGGAGCTTTCGGTACCTGGGAGTCCAGGTGGCTAGGAGCTGGGGGGGCCCTTCACAAACTTAATCTCACAAGACTGGTGGAGCAAATGGAGGAGGAGTTTAAAAGATGGGACATGTTGCCGCCGTCGCTGGCGGGCAGGGTGCAGTCCGTCAAGATGACGGTGCTCCCAAGGTTTTTGGTCCTGTTCCAGTGCCTCCCCATCCTTATCCCGAAGGCCTATTTTAGGAGGATCAACAGGAGTATTACGAGATTCGTATGGGCGCATGGGACTCCGAGGGTGAGAAGGGTGTTTTTGGAGCGGGGCAGGGATAGGGAGGGGCTGGTGCTGCCCAAACTCTGTGGGTACTATTGGGCTGCCAAGGCAGCGATGGTGCATAAGTGGGTAGTGGACCGAGCAGGGGCAGCATGGAAGAGGATGGAGATGGTGTCCTGCGTGGACACGAGCCTGGAGGCGCTGGTAACGGCGCCGTTGCCGCTCCCTCCAATGAGGTATATCACGAGCCTGGTGGCGGCGGCTACCCTCAAAATCTGGGGGCAATGGAGACGGCATAGGGGGGAGGTGGGGGGCTTGATGGAGTCCCCGATACGGAGGAACCACCGGTTTGTTCCAGGGAGCATCGATGGCGGGTTTCTGGGCTGGCACAGGGTAGGTATTAGGTGGTTGAGGGACCTGTTTGTGGATGGGAGGTTTGCGAGCCTGGGTGAGTTAGAGGGGAAGTTTGGGCTCCCCCCGGGGAACATGTTTAGGTACATGCAGGTTAGGGCGTTTGCCAGGCGGCAGGTAGAGGGGCTCCCTCTGCTGCCCCCACGTGGGGTACAGGACAGGGTGCTCTCGGGGGTGTGGGTTGGAGGGGGGAGGATTTTGGACGTGTACCCGTCATGCAGGATGTGGATGAGGCCTCGGTGGAGGAGCTGAAGGGTAAATGGGAGGAGGAGCTGGGTGAGGAGATTGAGGAGGGGATGTGTGCGAGGCTTAGCCTCATACAGTTCAAGGTGCTGCACAGGGCCCACATGACCGGGACAAGGATGAGAAGGCTTTTCGGGGGCGAAGACAGGTGTGCTAGGTGCTCGGGGAGCCCAGCGAACCACGCCCATATGTTCTGGGCATGCCCAGCGCTGGGGGAGTTTTGGAAGGGGGTAGCAAGGACGGTGTCGAGGGTGGTAGGATCCATGGTCAAGCCAGGCTGGGGACTCGCAATTTTTGGGGTTGCAGTGGAGCCGGGAGTGCAGGAGGCGAAAGAGGCCGGTGTTCTGGCCTTTGCGTCCCTAGTAGCCCGGCGGAGGATCTTGCTTCAATGGAAGGATGCGAGGCCCCCAAGCGTGGAGGCCTGGATCAATGATATGGCGGGGTTCATCAAATTGGAGAAGGTGAAATTTGCCCTGAGGGGATCAGTACAGGGGTTCTTTAGGCGGTGGCAGCCTTTCCTGGACTTCCTGGCAGAATGGTAGGAAAATAGGCCGGCAAAGGGTGGGGGGGGGGGTTGTTTCAGGGGAAGGGAGAAATGTGTATATACGTTTATTGAATATGCTGGGTGCTTATCTATTTCTTCTTTTTGTGGTTTTGGGGATTATTGTGTTTTTTCTTTTTGTTGTTGTTAATACGGTTTTCTTGTTGGTATTTTATGTTTTTGATATGTTTTTGAAAATCTTAATAAAAATTATTTTTTAAAAAGAAATCGATACAACATCTTTAAATTGCGCACTGAACTCTCGACCCCCTCCAATGCGACCCACGGACACCCTAAAGACCCAACTCGCCTATAAGGGGTTCCTTGGACCCATCCCCGCAGCACCACACGGGGCAAGGCACCCCGGGCCCAATCGCTAGCATAGGCACAATTCTAGCCTGCCACCTTGGTACTGCCAGCCTGGCATCATGGATGTGCTCCTGTCAGCCTGGAGGTGCCATCTGGGCACCTTGACACTGCCAGGATGGCACCAGCAGTGCCAGGGTGTCATCCTGCTCAGAGGGCAATCACCCGAGGTCCTCCCTACCCTGTGGGTGACCCACCAAGTGCCATTCTGACAGGTCCTCATTTGTGGGGATCAGTACTGAATGGCGCTCACCTAGGTTCTCTGAGGTGAAGGGGTGAGACCCCAATACCTCAGGTAGATCACGCGAGCTGCATATTAGAATGAGACTAGCTACTCACTCTAATATGCAGATTTGCTAAATACTGATCCCGCCCACAATGGGCAGCATCCAGACCGTTAGATCTCACAATGTGTGGGGCTGGGTAGATCCCAGAAGAGGCCTCTCCTGGCACCTAATGGCTGCGTCGCACCCATTCTCCCGAATGAGGGATCGATACGGCCGGCATATCACGTCCACTAATTCAACAGGGCCATTTGAAATTAGTGCTGAATTCAAGAAGACTCCAGTCTGGCTCTTGCAAGGGGCTAAACCATATTGGAAGTCATGAATTTTTGGAGTGGACACAAAACTACTGAAAGATTGATAAGACTTTTTTAATTGTCATGATCTTACGTTTTTTGAATCACCACTCTTTAATTGTTTAAAATGCTGCAGCTGTCAGTGACTATAAACGAAAATCCTCTGCTGGACTTCTTTGATTGACAGATCAGTTGGTATAGCTTCTTCACAAGCAGTTTCAATAGACATTTTTGTTAAGGAGCACAATATACATTGTAAATGCACAGCTGAGTTTAAATTGCTCCAAGCATCTCAGCGGGGCGGGCATCTGAGTTCACAGTTTAACTGACATCTTCAATAAACTATTCAAGATTAGGGGTGTGAACAGAAGTTTGTTTGTTTTGTAAGAGATTAACCACTTGAGGGGATTTTAATTCTTTGATAATTTCATGAATGCAAGTTTGTTTGTCTCCGTCAAGTCTTCCTAAAATGTTGGATTTTTTGAGTTTATTCTATTTCATCTTTTCATGGTTCCTAAGATTGGCCAATGGTGAGTACAAGGTGGGGGTGGCACGGTGGCACAGTGATTAGCACTGATGCCTCACAGCGCCGGAGACCCGGGTTCAATTACAGCCTTGGGCGATTGTTTGTATGTTCTCCCCGTGTCTGCGTGGATTTCCTCCAGGTGCTCCAGTTTTCCCCCACACTCCAAAGATGTGCACGTTACATAGATTAGCCATAGTGTCCAAAGATGTGCAGTTTAGGTGAGGTTACGGGGCTGGAGTGGGGCTGGGTAGAGCACTCTTTCAGAGGGTCGGTACAGACCTGATGAACCAAATGGCCTCTCTTTGCACTGTTCAGATTTTATGAAGAGGCTATGAAGTTGGCATGTAGGGTATGAGGGGACATGGAGATGGATTAGGAGCATAGGCTGGAAATGCAGGGTATGAGGGGCCATGGGTGCGGGCGGAGAGGTATGGGCATGTGAGGGGTGAGGGTTAAAGGGTGAAAATCTTCTAAAACAACTGGGGCAAAGTCCTAAAAAAACCAAGATGGGCCTTCTAACCAGCCCACTTGTCAGTCTCCTGCTCCCATGACCGTCTACGTTCTGCTTCTGGGGTCTTTCGTTCGATAGGCCTGACTTCATCCTGCCCAGAGAGAAAGTTTCACAATGTGGGGTACTTTTTACTGAAGACGGTCCAGCGATCAAGCTACCTATCCAGTAGCCAAAACCAGTTCAATGCTCCAGATTAGGCATAGCCATTGATTTAATGGATGGGATTCTCCAGTCCGCCAGCCACATGTTTCTGAGTGGGGCACCATTCGCTGATGGCAGAAGATAGAATGCCACTACTTGTCAATGGCATTTCCCATTGAAACTACTCCACACTGTCGGGAAACCCATGGGTAGGGGTGCGCTTCCATCGGGAAACGTGAATCACAACAACCGAAGAATTCCAGCCAATGAAACTCCACAGGTTAATATACAGGAAGCTCAACCAGTACAGGAGGAGATCACAAAGATTGTAAGTGCCAATATTAAACCTCAGAGCTACAGTGTCTTCTCCAGGGCAGAGTCCTGGACAAGTACTATGGCAGCCCTGAGTTGCCCAAGCACCAGGAACCCCCTATCTGGCATTACTAGTATTGCCCGAAGGAAAGGATAAAACCAGCAGTGTTTGGTATCAGCTCTGCTGCAGGAAGCTATCCAATAAGCAACTTTCGGCGGCACTGAACACTGGAATTTCTGTCTGGTTTACTCCCATGTTCTTCAAAGTCGGGGGCGCGACCCGGGGGTGGGTCGTGGGCGGGTGTCGGGAGGGTCGCGGAGCCATTGTCCGCGGTGCTCCCAATCACGCAAATCCCCGCGCAGCAGCAGGCTGCAAGCAGCCGGGAACATGAAAAAGAAACATTTGGCCGCATTGCACATGCGCACACAATGATCGGTGCGCATGCGCAAATCAGGCGCGCATGCGCAGTGCGGCCGCTATTTATTTTAAACTGTTGCAGCTTTTTGTTTTACAAGTTCTGTAGTGGTTTTTATTCATTTATTCATTTATTTTAGTCATTTAATTTTTATTTTTTTCATTTACTTTATTCATTTTATTCTTTTTTACAAGTTCGGGGGGGGTTATTCATTTTTTTCATTTATTTTATTAATTTCATTCTTTTTTACAAGTTCGGGGGGGGGTTTATTTGATAAAATTTTACAGGAAAAAAATTCAGAACTTTGGACAGATGGAGACTCCATACTTTCCGACACCGGAAGGCTTCACCTTCATCCAACAGGTTCCATTGGAGGAGCGTGTACGAGGGCCAAAGGGACCCAAAACCATTTCCTCCATTTTTGTCAGCAGCAAACAAGGTAAGGGAAAATGGTGGGTCGCTCAGGTTGGCCCTGGGTCGCGAAGGTCGGCCGGGTTGGTACCCGAAGGTTGGCCGGTTGGTAAAAATGGGTCCCTGGAAAAACAGTTTGAAGAACACTAGTTTACTCTCTTGGTTCTCTTTTCTCCCAAGATACCCACAAGGCATTGGGAACATTATCCACATCTGGGGTCTTGCTTGTGGTTTAACTATATGCTGGTGGACCTGCATGCCATTTGTCTGGGGGGGCCAGGCCTCCTCCGAGTGCCCTGTAGTTTAACCTGGGATCTTGAGGTACCCAGTTTATGCATGTCTCCACAGGGAGCTCTGGTAGTTCCTACTGTGAAGAGGCTATATGCTGGCAGAGAGAGGTTTACATACCAACTCTCTCTTTTGCAATACTTGTACTGCCAGCCAGAGGTGAGAGCTGACAGCGAGGGGTGGCAAACTAGGCTAACAGCTATGCATCACCCACAACACTAACACACTTAGCACATCACATCAACCAGAGACACATAACATACAACCATACAGACAAAGTGAGTAATTAATATTTCAAAAGCAGAATCAGATTCCAATTAGCTGCACCATCGAGTTCCAATCACCCTCAAAAGCCTTTCTATCCGTCACATCTTGCGATGACACTTAGAAATACACAAAATCCAATGTTTGAGCGGTAAAGAAGGATGGAGTAAAATAGTGCAACAAAAGATGTGAGCTCACGACAATAAAGTGTGATTTTTGCATTTGCAATGTGCGTGGAAGATTTTAGAAAGTAATCTTCTGAAATCGTGTTTTCAATGCAGATTTTTGAATCTGTTCTAATAGGGCATTGTATATTAGTACAAAGAAGGTCTTTTTGGCTGTTATTTTTACAATGTTTCAGAAACCCTGTGAAGAAGCTGAAGAAAATAGAGCGGAGATGGGGAATAAATCTACTCATGGGGTATTTTTCAAAACGTATTTTGAAATTCAGAAATCCGAGATGATAACAATCACCACATGAAAAGAATCAGTGTTAAATACTTTGTCAACGTGTTTTTTTAAGTACAGTAATCAAAGCCAAATAATTCGATTCACATATTAGACGGTGGCCAAATTCCATAATCCCAAATAAAATATTTTTATTGTCATGCAGCCAAAACTTAAGTTATTCAAATAGCAAATCCAGGAAAGAGATTGAAGTCTCTGTTCAAACAGTATCAAAATATTTAATTCAAAATGTTGTATTCTCAAGCTTTATAAGGGCTTGCAAAATCAATTTTATTTATAATAATACCATTTAACCAAAATCAAACACTAACTGGTAATTAATTCCTCATCACCAACGGATGAGGAAATGAATTCAGAAAACCCTAAATAAATCTAAAGAATACCTCAGTTACATGTTGGATTGGAGCAAACACTTGGTGCTCTGTGTTGTCTCGTATAGCGTTTTAAGAGATTTTACCATTGATGGAATTAACTAAAACAAACTAAGAACGAGCAAATCTTTACTTTTCCAGTATCAGCTGCAGCACGAGGTTAGTGCAACACATCTTGACTGTTCTCAGCAGGACACACAACTAAGTGTGCCCCATCTGTGTGGACACCACTACGAGGCTCCACTAACTAACACAAAACAAATTAGTATGCTTTTGGTTCAGGATTAAGAATTTAGGTTCTAATTCCATGATCCCAGCCACAAGTATCTTCAACTGGTCTCATCGCTAGCTTCCAACGATGGTCAGGTTTACTCCCCATTGAGACCCAGGAAGCTGAACGGTCACCAAATGTCTGCCTGTAGTAGCGAATATATTTACAGAGTAAAGTCTCCTTGTGGCAGCCAACATATTGGTCCCTGTCCAGTCCGGCCTTTATACTATGTTCTTAAGAACCCCAGCTGGTTGGGCTTTTGCCAGTGGCGGGGAAGCTCATATAATATCTTTATTAGTGAAACAAGTAGGCTTACATTAACACTGCAATTAAGTTACTGTGAAATTCCCCGAGTCACCACACTACGGCGCCTGTTCAGGTACACCGAGGGACAATAATAATAACAATGCTTATTGTCACAAGTAGGCTTCAATTAAGTTATTGTGAAAAGCCCCTAGTCGCCACATTCTGGCACCTGTTCAGGGAGACCGGTACAGGAATTGAACCCCTGCTGCTGCCTTGTTCTGCATTACAAACCAGCTGTTTAGCCCACTGTGCTAAACAATTCAGAATGTCCAATTCACCTAACAAGCACGTCACTTCGGGACTTGTGGGAGGAAACCGGAGCACCCGAAGGAAACCCATGCAGACACGGGGTGAATGTGCAGACTTCACAAAGACAGTGACCCAAGCCGGGAATCGAACCCAGGTTCCTGTGTTAACCACTGTGCTGCCCATATTTCACAAGTCCCATGGAGAGATCAATCAGGATATTCCCGTGCATCTCTTGGGGTCATTGTACTCATTAATTCGCATATAGAGCTGTATCAGTGCCAGTCTCTTCTGCACAACCAGTTTCAATTTCAGTCAAGGAATGACAAGACACCGGACAACTCTATGGGCTGGTTTAGCACAGGGCTAAATAGCTGGCTTTAAAGCAGACCAAGGCAAGCCAGCGGCGCGGGTTCAATTCTCGTACCAGCCACCCTGAAGAGGTGCCGGAATGTGGCGACTTGGGGCTTTTCACAGTAACTTCATTTGAAGCCTCCTTATGCCAATAAGCGATTTTCATTTTTCATTTTCATTTCTTTCACTTCAGAAAAACCACCAATCTTTGACCACTCATGGCTGATTACCCTGCATCTAACATTCAACAACAGCAACTGATGAAACATATGGGGCAAGCCTCATTTCTCATGTATCAGTGGATGCTATAAGGTTTAGCAAACCAGAGCAAGTCTGTTTGGTGCTTTTTGCCGCAAATGATTTTTTTGTTATTATTCAGTGACGTGTGGTGTAAATTGTATACTTGCAGAAACATTCACTTGGCAACGAGGAGATTAGAACAAGAATAGATCTTCAATATTATGTATTATGCAAAAGACTGCTCCCACTTTCTTACTGTAGGCGTGTTCCTCGATTTAAAAGTAAACACTGAATGGGTAGAGTTTCTAACACCTCAATTTCTGAATGAAAAGGCAAAAGCAGAATAACAGCCTTTCAGAGCTCATTGCCAGTGTATGAATGTGGAATGAGAGAAAAAAGAAAGAAGTGATGAGCAAATCACTCCTTATTGTTTTTTTTTGGTTGATAAATGAGTGGAAGGAAGTAAACCAAAAGAATTTCCTGCTCTTTAAATTACACCATGTGGTGTTTTACGTCCACCTCAGTAGGACACGGCTTTGATATAAGATCTCTTCCGAAAACACCAGCAAGTGCGGCATTCCCTCTGCACCTCACTGTGGGATCAACCGGGATGACCTGCCGAATTCTGAAGTGGGACTTGAAGCTAGATGTCTCGGAGGTGTGAATGCTACCAACTCAGCTAAACCTATCTTCAAATTATGTTTACTGGACCCTTGTTATAAGCACACTTTATGGACTATCCTGTCTATACAGTTATTGTTCATTTCAGCCTCATTGGAACTGTACTATAGGGGTTATCCTGTAGTTACTGTTCTGGTTAGACTACTTTCCATAAACTTTTAAGTTGCATTTACAAAGACTTCAGGCATGGATTAAGTCAGGTCTATTTTTTGCTTCCAAAGAGAGAGCTTGCAGATAGAGTAGAATTTTCTTCAAACTACTTTGAATCTGAGAAGAAGGAATGTTTGTGGATAGGTGGCAGTACAGCCACACCTTCTCACCACATTTGCCGATAGGATAAGGTTTTATGCTCACACTTGCCCGTGCGGTGAATTTAAAGTCTGAACTGGGATATCTGAGGAATAGTCAAGCAGAGGGAATGCATTTCCCAACATGGTTGGGAAAGTCAGTGTCGGGAATTATGACAAAAGGGAACATGTGAGTACGGATTTGGTAGATATTTAGGGCTGGATTTCCACCATAAAGCTGAGAAATCTAGTCAGGAGATCTCCTGACCCGGCAAACCCATCTCCATGAAAATTACCCTGATTTTCTTCCGGGGGAGCAGGGCCCTGATTGCATTAGGCCCTGTCACCTCTGGAGTTGAGAGGTGATCAAGGAGACAGATGAGTGCCAAGGGAGTGGTTAGGGAGCCCAGAATTTAGACAGGAATGGGTAAATGAGGCACGCAGGCCGCAATTTCAAACGTACACCTCCATTCCCAACCCACACCATCTTCCCCTAATCTGGAAACATGTCAGATCGCAACTCCAAACACATGTCTTGTGACATCAGGGTTGGCCATATAAAGACCTCCGGAAAGTTTGAGTTTCATTCACCACACCATTTTGCGACAACAGGAGGGGTGAGGGAACCCTTGCGGACCCAGCCAGGTAAGTCAGTTTGTAAACATTGGGGAAGCTTATAGAAAAGCCAGGAACCTTTTTGATCGGTAAGTTTGAAAGGTATTGACAATGCCCTATCATATCCCTCATACCCCTTCCACCCACATGCCCTTTGAATACCACTTTCATTAGCTCCAATCCCTTCTATTCCCCCATGCAGGGATATGAGGAAATATGGGAAATTTGAGGGGCAAGGAGAAAGAGATGAGGAGGAATGGAGGAGATATGGGAATGGGTAGGTGGTGAAGGGTGAGGGCTAGAGAGCCTGACAACCAGATAAAAGACTGACCAGCGAACTGAGGCAGGCCTTCTAACCAGCCCACCGTATCACCCAGCCTCTTGTGCCACCTCCGGCCTGCTTTGGGAGGTGGAATTCCTGACTTCCAACTGACTCCTGGAGGCCAAAATGTCGTGTGAGTGCACATCTTTAAGAAGGTGAGAATGCACTGTCAGAAAATGGCCTGACTTGTGGCTCCTGACTCTAAAGGGGAAAATCCAACCCAGTGTGGATCACAGGGCGATGGGCAAGGGGGGAGCAATTCGGAATTGAATAGAGGCAGCACAAACTCTTCTGCAGGCTCTGAAATGGATAACGCCATTGGTCCAAGATGCCATGGAGTGAGTGTTCGCACACAAGGCAGCTCTGGCTCGAAGGCGTTGGCTTAGGCATTTTATACTCATTAATGGAATAGCTCCGGCAGGAAAGAGGTGCAGAAGATGTAGAGGGAGAGATTCTCTCCACAATTGGCATGTTTACTGGCTCCCAAAACCGGCAAAAAACAGTGTTTGTGAAACTGCTCTCCAGCATAAGTCTTCACTTTCGGAAGAGAACTAATCTCAAAAAAATTGGAGGTGAAATCCACGAATGTTGCACAAATTTTTTTGCACAAGAGTGCTGAACTTGGTGCATTTGAGTGCTGCAGTGAGAGTTTGGTGACTGAGGGAGTACTGAACTTGGTGCATTTGAGTGCTACAGTGAGAGTTTGGTGACTGAGGGAGTTAGGTGAGGAGGGAGCAAGGTGCTCCTTTCATTTCATTTCCGCAAAGAGCGAGAATGGAGCCAGGAGTTTACAGAGTGCAGCTGACTGAGAGCAGAGTCGGAGGGCGGAGGTCCAGTTGGTCCACAGGGCAGCTATATTCTGTAAAGTAAGAGGGGATGGAAGCTAGGGCAGTTGCATGCTCCTCCTGTAGGATGTGGGTGGTGGGGATACCACCGGTGTCCCCGCTGACTATACCTGCGGGAAGTGCACCCAACTCCAGCTCCTCAGAGACCGTGTTAGGGAACTGGAGCTGGAATTGGATGAACTTCGGATCATCCGGGAGGCAGAGGGGGTTATCGAGAAGAGTTACAGGGAGGTAGCCACACCCAAGGTACTGGACAAGAGTAGCTGGGTTACAGTCATGGGAAAGAAAACAAACGGGCAGATTGTGCAGGGATCCCTCATGGCCGTTCCCCTTTAAAACAAGTATACCGTTTTGGATGCTGTTGGGGGGGATGACCTACCGGGGGAAGGCCCTAGCGGCCAGGTCTCTGGCACTGAGTCTGGCTCTGGGGCTCAGAAGGGAAGGGGGGAGAATAGAAAAGCAATAGTAATAGGAGATTCAATGGTTAGGGGAATAGATAGGAGATTCTGTGGTCGCGAGAGAGACTCCCGGAAGGTATGTTGCCTCCCGGGTGCCAGGGCCAGGGATGTCTCGGATCGTGTCTTCAGGATCCTGAAGGGGGAGGGTGAGCAGCCAGAAGTCGGTGGGCACATTGGTACCAACGACATAGGTAGGAAAAGGGGTGTGGTGGTAATAAACGAGTTTAGGGAGTTAGGCTGGAAGTTAAAGGCCAGGACAGACAGAGTTGTCATCTCTGGTTTGTTGCTGGTGCCACGTGATAGCGAGGCTAGGAATAGGGAGAGAGTGCAGTTGAACACGTGGCTGCAGGAATGGTGTAGGAGGGAGGGCTTCAGGTATTTGGATAATTGGAGGGCATTCTGGGGAAGGTGGGACCTGTACAAACAGGACGGATTGCATCTGAACTAGAGGAGCACCAATATCCTGGGAGGGAGGTTTTCTAGTACTCTTCGGGAGGGTTTAAACTCATTTGGCAGGGGAATGGGACCCGGATTTGTACTCCAGCAACTAAGGAAGCCGATATTCAGGATGCCAAAGCGTGTAGTGAGGCAGTGGGGAAGGTAACACTGACAAAAGAGAGTACTTGTAGGCAAGGAGATGGGTTGAAGTGTGTATACTTCAACGCAAGAAGCATCAGGAATAAGGTGGGTGAACCTAAGGCATGGATCGGTACTTGGGACCACGATGTGGTGGTCATCACGGAAACTTGGATAGAAGAGGGCAGAAATGGTTGTTGGAGGTCCCTGGTTATAGATGTTTCAACAAGATTAGAGAGGATGGTAAAAGAGGTGGTGGGGGGGGGGGGGGGGTGGCATTGTTAATTCGAGATAGTATAACAGCTGCAGAAAGGCAGTTCGAGAAGGATCTGCCTACTGAGGTAGTATGGGTTGAAGTCAGAAATAGGAAAGGAGCAGTCACCTTGTTGGGAGTTTTATATAGGCCGCTCAATAGCAGCCGAGATGTGGAGGAACAGATTGGGAAACAGATTTTGGAAAGGTGCAGGAGTCAGAGGTAGTAGTCATGGGTGATTTCAACTTCCCAAATATTGAGTGGAAACTCTTTGGATCAAATAATTTGGATGGGGTGGTGTTTGTGCAGTGTGTCCAGGAAGCTTTTCTAACACAGTATGTAGATTGTCCGACCAGAGGGGAGGCCATATTGGATTTGGTACATGGTAATGAACCAGGGCAGGTGATAGATTTGTGAGTAGGGGAGCATTTTGGAGGTAGTGACCACAATTCTGTGACTTTCACTTTAGTAATGGAGAGGGATAGGTGCGTGCAACAGGACAAGGTTTACAATTGGAGGAAAGGTAAATACAATGCTGACAGAAAATAACTGAAGTGCATAAGTTGGGAACATAGGCTGTCAGGAAAGGACACAAGTGAAAGGACACAAGTTGGGCAGCACGGTAGCATGGTGGTTAGCATAAATGCTTCACAGCTCCAGGGTCCTAGGTTCGATTCCCGGCTGGGTCACTGTCTGTGCGGAGTCTGCACGTCCTCCCCGTGTGTGCGTGGGTTTCCTCCGGGTGCTCCGGTTTCCTCCCACAGTCCAAAGATGTGCGGGTTAGGTGGATTGGCCATGCTAAATTGCCCTTAGTGTCCTAAAAAAAATAAGGTTAATGGGGGGGGGGGGGGGTTACTGGTATAGGGTGGATACGTTGGCTTGAGTAGGGTGATCATTGCTCGGCACAACATCGAGGGCCGAAGGGCCTGTTCTGTGCTGTACTGTTCTAAAAAAAAAATGTGGAACTTGTTCAAGGAACAGGTACTGCGTGTCTTTGATATATATGTCCCTGTCAGACAGGGAAGAGATGGTCGAGTGAGGGAACCATGGTTGACAAGAGAGGTTGAATGTCTTGTTAAGAGGAAGAAGGAGACTTATGTAAGGCTGAAGAAACAAGGTTCAGACAGGGCGCTGGAGGGATACAAGATAGCCAGGAGAGAACTGAAGAAAGGGATTAGGAGAGCTAAGAGAGCGCATGAAAAATCATTGGTGGGTAGGATCAAGGAAAGCCCCAAGGCCTTTTACACATATATGAGAAATATGAGAATGACTAGAGCGAGGGTAGGTCCGATCAAGGACAGTAGCGGGAGATTGTGTATTGAGTCTGAAGAGATAGGAGAGGTCTTGAACGAGTACTTTTCTTCAGTATTTACAAACGAGAGGGGCCATATTGTTGGAGAGGACAGTGTGAAATAGACTGGTGAGCTCGAGGAGATACTTGTTAGGAAGAAAGATGTGTTGGGCATTTTGAAAAACTTAAGGATAGACAAGTCCCCCGGGCCTGACGGGATATATCCAAGAATTCTATGGGAAGCAAGAAATGAAATTGCAGAGCCGTTGGCAATGATCTTTTCGTCCTCACTGTCAACAGGGGTGGTACCAGGGGATTGGAGAGTGGCGAATGTCGTGCCCCTGTTCAAAAAAGGGAATAGGGATAACCCTGGGAATTACAGGCCAGTTAGTCTTACTTCGGTGGTTGGCAAAGTAATGGAAAGGGTACTGAGGGATAGGATTTCTGAGCATCTGGAAAGACACTGCTTGATTAGGGATAGTCAGCACAGATTTGTGAGGGGGAGGTCTTGCCTTACAAGTCTTATTGACTTCTTTGAGGAGGTGACCAAGCATGTGGATGAAGGTAAAGCAGTGGATGTAGTTTACATGGATTTTAGTAAGGCATTTGATAAGGTTCCCCATGGTAGGCTTATGCAGAAAGTAAGGAGGCATGGGATAGTGGGAAATTTGGCCAGTTGGATAACGAACTGGCTAACCAATAGATGTCAGGGGAGTTGTGGTGGATGGCAAATATTCAGCCTGGAGCCCAGTTACCAGTGGTGTACCGCAGGGATCAGTTCTGGGTCCTCTGCTGTTTGTGATTTTCATTAATGACTTGGATGAGGGAGTTGAAGGGTGGGTCAGTAAATTTGCAGATGATACGAAGATTGGTGGAGTTGTGGATAGTGAGGAGGGCTGTTGTCGGCTGCAAAGAGACATAGATAGGATGCAGAGCTGGGCTGAGAAGTGGCAGATGGAGTTTAACCCTGACAAGTGTGAGGTTGTCCATTTTGGAAGGACAAATATGAATGCGGAATACAGGGTTAACAGTAGGGTTTTTGGCAATGTGGAGGAGCAGAGAGATCTTGGGGTTCATAGATCTTTGAAAGTTGCCACTCAAGTAGATAGAGCTGTGAAGAAGGCCTATGGTGTGCTAGCGTTCATTAGCAAAGGGATTGAGTTTAAGAGCCATGAGGTGATGGTGCAGCTGTACAAAACCTTGGTAAGGCCACATTTGGAGTACTGTGTGCAGTTCTGGTCACCTCATTTTAGGAAGGATGTGGAAGCTTTGGAAAAGGTACAAAGGCGATTTGCCAGGATGTTGCCTGGAATGGAGAGTAGGTCTTATGAGGAAAGGTTGAGGGTGCTCGGCCGTTTCTCATTAGAACGGAGAAGGATGAGGGGTGACTTGATAGAGGTTTATAAGATGATCAGGGTAATAGATAGAGTAGACAGTCAGAGACTTTTTCCCCGGGTGGAACAAACTATTACAAGGGGACATAAATTTAAGGTGAATGGTGGAAGATATAGGGGGATGTCAGAGGTAGGTTCTTTACCCAGAGAGTAGTGGGGGCATGGAATGCACTGCCTGTGGAAGTAGTTGAGTCGGACACATTAGGGACCTTCAAGCGGCTATTGGATAGGTACATGGATTATGGTAGAATAATGGAGTGTAGATTAATTTGTTCTTGAGGGCAGCACGGTAGCATTGTGGGTAGCACAATTGCTTCACAGCTCCAGGTTCCCAGGTTCGATTCCGGCTTGGGTCACTGTCTGTGTGGAGTCTGCACATCCTCCCCGTGTGTGCGTGGGTTTCCTCCGGGTGCTCCGGTTTCCTCCCACAGTCCAAAGATCTGCAGGTTGGGTGGATTGGCCATGATAAATTGCCCTTGGTGTCCAAAATTCTATGATAATCTATGATTAACCTAGGACAAAAGTTCGGCACAACATCGTGGGCCGAAGGGCCTGTTCTGTGCTGTATTTCTCTATGTTCTATGATCCAAATGTCGTACATTGCATGGGTTTCGCAATCAGTCTAAAATTCCACTGAAGTAATGGGAAAATTTGATATGTCTGGGTGAGCTCATTTAAGAGCTGGATATTGTTAAGAGCGTCGAGGCAGGTCCAAAAAGGAAACTGTTTAAATGGCCAATATTTTATTGGCTTTGTGTAATTGCTTGTAACAAACAAGACTGGGAAGGAGCAAGGCGCTGAATTACTTGTTGCATTTTATAATTATATCTTTCAGAAAATGCTTATGTGCTTTTGATTGAAAAGTTGTCTGTGAGCCTGCTTTCAATCCAAAGTCCTAAAATAAGCCACCGATTGGATATTCTCTGCAGCTATTTAACAATAGCAGCTCAACAATATGGGACAGAGAATTATAGAACTGAACAGAAGGGGCTTCCAGTGGGGGCCATGGACTGGTCACACACAGGCAAGCTCTGGCACGAAGGTGTCAGTTTGGGAATTTCGAAAAAAATGAAATGAAAATCGCTTCTTGTCACAAGTAGGCTTCAAAAGAAGTTACTGTGAAAAGCCCCTAGTCGCCACATTCTGGCGCCTGTTCGGGGAGGCTGGTACGGGAATTGAACCGTGCTGCTGGCCTGCCTTGGTCTGCTTTCAAAGCCAGCGATTTAGCCCAGTGTGCTAAACCAGCCTATTTGCATATGTAATGCATATTGTATATGCATATGTGTAATTTGCATATGTAATGCATATTTTATATGCATATATGTAATTTGCATATGTAATGCATATTTTATATGCATTAGTGAGATAACTCCGACAGGAAAGTGGTGCAGAAAGTGCAGATAGAGAGGTTCACTTCAGACCCGGCAAAAACAGTTAAAGACCTGGCTAAGGAATTGAGGGGTCCTGTGGCGCAGCAACAATTGCGAGAATGGCGGAGGGGAAAGGGTCGTTGTCAGTGGCAAAGCCCCAGGTTGAGCAGTTGATGTCCTTCATCGTGGAGGAATTTCACCAGCAAAGGAAGGCGATGCATGATGACTGGGCGACGGCCATTGAGGGAGCAATAGCACCTCTGCGAGGAACGATGGATCGGGTAGAGAATTGCCTTGAGGCACAAGGGGCAACGAGACACGACGTGGAGAAGCTGGTGTTTGATAGAACGATTGACTCATGTCCTTGGAGGCGGAGGTGGGGATTCTGGGGATCTACGCAAGGTCGAGGAGCAGGAGAAAGGTCCAGGCAGCAGAACCTGCAAATTCTGGCTCTGCCAAAGGGTGAGGAAGGAACAAACTATGTGTCAAGGATGCTGGCTGGGTTGGTGGAGGAGAGGGTGCTGGACATTTTGTGTTGCCGGAGGTGAGGGGCTTTTCTTTGGGGAGTTGTAAGTTTGGAAGGGTGTTGGGGAAGAGGGAGTTCCCAGACTCGCTGACGCAGGCGTTGATCAAAGAAGGGGAAGGATCTGTTGGAGTTTGGGTCATATAGGCCCATTTTGTTGTTGAATACAGACATGAAGGTGCTAAGTTATTGGCAGGGAGCATGAAGGGATGTGTGCCAGGGGTGGTCGCTGAGGATCAAACGGGTTTTGTAAAGGGCCAGCAGCTCTCGAGGAACATCAGGAGGCTGTTAAATGTGGTTATGACTCCATCAGGGGTTTATTTTTTCTGTGGATGCAGGGAAGGTTTTTGACCGGGTGGAGTGGAGGCATTTATTTGGACTTCTGGGTAGGTTTGGGTTAGGCCAAAGTTTGTGGTGCGGGTGAGTCTGTTGTATGAGCTCCGGTGACAAGTGTACGTACAAATGAGATTAGTTCACAGAGTTTTTGACTGCTATGGGGAATGTGACAGGATGTCCGATGTCGCCATTGTTCATGTTGGTGATTGAGCCCTTGGCAATGGCCCTTAGGGGGTCTGTGGAGTGGCCGGGGATTGTGTGGGAGAACAAGGTGCACTGGGTGTCGTTGCACATGGATAACCTGTCATTGTTTGTGTCGGACCTGCTGGAGAGTATCAGTAGGATCATGGGAATATTGAAGAGGTTTGGGACCTTCTCTCGCTACAGGTTAAATGTCAGGGAGAGTGAGGTTTTTCCAGTGAATGCGGCGGGGTGGGGGGAGGGGTCAATATGACGGTGTTGCCGTTTAAGGTATCTAGGGAAAGGTCGAGGTATTTGGGGATTTAGGTGATGAGGGAATGGGCAATGATGCACAGGTGAAATTTGACAATGTTGAAGAGATTAGGGGGGATTTTAAGAGTGACATACATTACACCTGACGTTGGCAGGGAGGGTGCAGCTGGTAAAGATGAATGTGCTGTTTGTTTTCCAGACCCTCCCAATCTTTCGGCCTAAAGCCTTCTTCCGGAAATTAGAGAAGTGATTTCGAGGTTAAAAGGGCAGGGAAGGTGCCGAGGGTAAAGAGTGCTCTGTTACTCAGGCAGAGCTCCCAAGTTGGAGAGAATGTTGGTGTTGACACCACTGTGCAGGAATACAGGTTTAAGCCGGGGGAATGGATGGGATGGATGGGACGTGGAGGGAGGCAGGGCTGGTGAGGGACTTGTACTCAGAAGGGAAGTGTGCAGGTCTGGATGAGTTGCAGAAGCGGTTTGAGTTGCCGAGGGGGAGTGAATTTAGATATATGCAGGTGAGTTAAAAAGAGGAAAAGTTGTACTAACAGTGGACTGTGAACTTGTGGAGTGTTTGGCTATGCCGCTGTTTTTACACATTTGGGAATAAAGTATCTTGAAAAAAAAAAATGAACTGAAGGAAGGTATATTTTCTCAAACCAAAGTCTACCAAATCTAAATTGTAAAATCAGCCTTAAAAATAATCACACAGATCGGAGAGTAAATGGTGGGATAAAGTAGCAACCAACCATCTCATTCATTTCTCTGTGTACTTCAAACGAGTATTTTAAGGGTAAGGTACAAAGGGGAGATGACTAAATATGGGAAGATTCTAACCCTTCAGAATATCAGGATGAAGAATTTGTGCCAGACAGATTTTTATTGTACTTTCTATCCTGTAATATAGCTCTGAATTGCGAATTCAAATCCCTCCATGGCATTTTGTGGAATGCAATTCAATAATTTGTGGGCCATTGTGGAGAATGACTATAAAAGCTGTGGCATTGTTGTAAAAGTCCCCTGATTCACAAATGTCCTTCAGGGAAGGAAGTCTCCAACCTCTACTTTATCTGACTCCAGTTCCAGTGGCTAACTCTTAATGCCCTCAAAACTGGCCGAGCAAGCTTCTCCATTGCAAGGGGAAAATTGGTGTAAAAATTGGTTGTGGCCTGTTTTCAGGAAGTTAAATAAAGGACCATGCACGTCACAACCAGGAATCCCAAGGCTGCACGTCAGGCTATGACAATGGTTTACTTCCATGTTTTGGTGCTGCTACTTGCAATAACAATTCATATCTATTTAACGCCTTCAACGTAATGAAATGTCCCAAGGTACTTCACAGGAACATTATGAAACAAAACCTGACACTAAAAGCCACACATAGAAATATTATGGCGAATGTTCAAAAGCTTAATCAAAGAGGTAGTTTTCAAGGAGCATCTGAAAGGAGACAGTGGGGTAGAGAAACAGAGATGTTTAGGAGGGAATTTGAGAGCTCAGAAGCTAACCAGCTGAAATCACAGCCAACAATAGTGAAGTGATTAAAATTGAGGATCCTCAAGAGGCCAGAATTAGATGAGCGCAGCCCATGTAGGTCAGACAGCACAGGGAGTGATAGGTAAATGGAACTCAGATCAAGTTAGGACAAGGGATGACCTCAGGTTTATTCATGGAACGTCTGCCGAGTGCACTGGAATATAGCCGAATTGAGAACTGACAAAGACATGATGGACGGTTTCAGAAGCAGTCTACATCCATGCCAGGAAAAGCTGAGCAGAACGGGCCCAGGACATTAAGAGTTCCCCAAGCGTCATTGCTTGGACTACTACTTCTTTTTATCTACATAAATCTCTTGGATATCCTAATACAGGTTGAGTATCCTTTATCCAAAATCCACCAGGGCCATTCACATTTTGAATTTCAGATAATTGTGTTTTCATAAACCATATATATATTACATTATAATAGCCTAAGCCTAGGCTAGCTATAGTCTAAAGTAAATAAAATGGCTAGAAAAGTAAGACATATCAGTGAATAACAAATGGTAATTGGAATGGGTTTCTTTTTGACATGTTCACCACAAATATCTCAAGGTAAACCAGCGCAGACAAACAATTAGATTTCCCTTAGCAAAGGTCAATGAGGATGAAAAAAAGTATTGGGCGGGTTTCTTCGTCCAGCCGCACCAGATTTCTGGTTCAGCACGCCGTCGGGATTCTCCGTTTCGCCGACTGGTCAATGGGGTTTCCCATTGTGGGGCAGCCCCATGCCGTCGGGAAACCTAAATTCTAAAGCGTGATCAGGGACCTGAGGTTCATGTCCGTAGATCTTTGAAAGTCATGGAACATACTGAGGGTAACAGTACAGCATTTATGAGCTTGGGCTTCAAATTAGAAGTACTGAATGCAAGAGGGATGTTATGCTAAACCTTGCAAAGTTAGGACACAACTAGAATATTGGGCTGGATGTGGCAGAGAATCCAACGTTGGCCAGCAAACGATGTTGACGTTCCGATGCTCCACCCACTGGTGGCAGCATTGATGTTTGAGCCCCATTGCCTTTCTATTAATGGGCTGGGCACCGGATTCTCCAAGCCTGTGGGAATCTCCGGTCCTCTCGGCCAGGATTCACGTCCACGAGAATTGCTACAGGCATTTCCCAGCGTGGGTCTGGGATGGTCAACCTCGTAGTAGGCCAAGAGGGTAACTGATTAAGAGAGTTGGCCCCAAAGTCATTGGAGAGCCACCCTCGCTGGCAGAATGCCAAACCTGCCCACCCCATCCCCACCATACCACATCTCTCCCAGCTTTCTACACAGAAAAAGAGGAAATGAAAGTACTTAACTGTCTTTGAAGTGGTACAAGAGATGCCAATCATAGCGAGCTAGATATTATAATGAAGTTACTTTGAAGTTGTTTCTCCTCCTCAGGCTATAAGATGAATTTGGAGAAGAGCGAATACTTTCAGTTTAACTCCCAGGGAGGGGAGCCTATCTGGGGATGTTGCTTTTTCACTTGGCCAGATCTAGCTTTCATTATCTGGGAATCCGGATGGCCACAATCGAGCCTTGCTCCATGAATTAAATTATGCTAGTCTGGTGAATGGGGTCAAGTTTGACATGTGAATGGGACAACCTTTCCTTCCCTTGGCGGGCAGGGTCCAGACTGTTAAAACGAATGTCCTCCTGAGATTTTTATTTATATTTCAGTGTCTCCCCATTTTTCTCCCTAAATCCTTTTTTGCTCGAGTTAACAAGTTAGTGTCCTCTTTTATTTGGAATGCAGGACTCCAAGTATCCTTAGGGCATTTTTCCAGCGGGATAGACAATCAGGAGGTTTAGCTGTGCCCATTTGTTATTTTATTATTTGGCTGTTAATATTGAGAACGTTTTGGGGTGGCTTTGTGATCTGAGTTCCATTTGGGGGCAACTGGAAGTGAGTTCTTGTGAGGGCTCTTGCTTCTGTGCTTTAATAACTGCCTCACTTTCATTCTCTCCTTTGAGATTTTCTTTGATTCCGGTGATGGTGGCCATCCTAAGGAACTGGAAGTAGGTCAGACAGAATTTTAATCTACTTCCATGTTGTTGTTAGCCCCTATCTTTAGTAATCATCTCTTTGTGCTGGCGTGTTTGTGCTCGATGTTTAGGACATGGGAGGAGAAGGGTCTGGAAAGGTTTGGGGACTTGTTCGTGGAGGAAAGGTTCAGCAGTCTTGAGGAGCTGCTGGAAAAATTTAAACTCCCTGCAACCAATTTGTTCTGATTCTTCAAGGTTTGTGATTTTTTTTCCTCCGTGTTTACTCCGGGTGCTCCCGTTTTCTCCCACAACTCCGGAAAGATGTGCTTGTTAGGTGAATTGGACATTCTGAATTCTCCCTCTGTGTACCCGAACTGGCACCGGAATATGGCGACTAGGGGCTTTTCACAGTAACTTCACTGCAGTGTTAATATAAACCTACTTGTGACACTGATAAAGATTATTACAAAGATTATTATAGTCAAACCAATGGTGGACTGACAATGTAACAATGGGATTGAATTATATTGAGATGTATAGAGTGCTAATTACCTTTCCCAATATGCCCGCCCAGTGGGGAGGGCTTTGCACTGGGACTGTATGATTGGAAAGCATGTTGCCATTCTCCGCATTGATGCACCACAAATGCTCTTAAGTTTTTTGGTTCTGTGGTCTCTCTCTAGTGTTATAAAAATTCCATGAACACTCGGGTATTTTTCTCCGTATAAAAATTAATTACACAATTACAAAATCTAAATGTCACTTGTCCTTATATATTTCGTACTTGGTAATCAAGTATCTTGGTTATTTGGAGGATTTCAGAGATTCATGGACAGTACCTGAGGGGTATATTTCCCAGCCCCATCCGCAGTGCGAATTGTCGCAGGTGGGACAGACAATTTGGTGGAGCATTAAAAGGTCCGTGGACCTCGGGCAGGAATTTCCAGTCTCAGGCTGGGCGGCACCCTGAGTATATATCTGCGTATATCGGGGGGTGGTTTAGCACAGTGGGCTAAATCGCTGGCTTGTAATGCAGAACAATGCCAGCAGCGCGGGTTCAATTCCCGTACCAGCCTCCCCGAACAGGCGCCGCAATGTGGCAACTAGGGGCTTTTCACAGTAACTTCATTGAAGCCTACTTGTGACAATAAACGATTATTATTATAATATCCACCTCTACCACAAATAAAACCAGAATTCAAGTAGCCATCTTTGAATTTCCTTAATTTTGTCAGATTAATGACAGCTTCACATGGAAACATTGGAGCAGGCGGCCATTCGGCCCTTTGAGCCTGCTCCTTCTTTCATTATGATCATGGTGAACATGCAACTCAACAACCTGATCCCGCTTTCCCCGCATATCCTTTGATTTCCTTTGTCCCAAAGCTATATCTAACTGCTTCTTGAAAACATTGGTTTTGATATGAACTACTTTCGGTGGTAGCGAATTCCATAGACTCACCACTTCAGGATGAAGAAATTTGTCCTCATTTCAATCCTAAATGATCTACCCTGTATCCTCAGACTGTAACCCTGGTTTAGGTCTCCCCCACCACCAGGAACATCCTTTCTGCATCTACCCTGTCTATTCCTGTTAGAATTTTATAGGTTTCTATGAGATTCCGGCTCACTTATTCTACTGAACCCCAGTGAACACAATCCTAACCGATTCAATCTCTCCTTATGCGGCAGTCCTGCCATTCTAGGAATCAGTCTTGTAAACCTTTGCCGCACTCCCTCTATAGGAAGAACATCCTTCCTCAGATAAGGAGACCAAAACTGCACACAATATTAAATAGTGGCATCACTAAGGCCCTGTATAATTACAGCAATTACAGCAATACCTCAGTATTCTTCAGCTCTCAGAGTTAAACTTGATGTAGGGAGCACTGGATGATATGTGAGATTTGCCCTGGTTGAATAGAAAATAATCTCTACCTGGCATTTATCGTGTGTGTTCAAAATAATTTTTACTTTCCTTTGTCTTTCATCATGCTCCCGAGGGAATTACTCCATTATGGGCACGATTTGACGACCTCATCGTGCCCAACCTGGTGTCAGGACCAGCCCATTGAATCTCACGAGAGGCCTCTCGCGAGATTTTCGATGCTCAAAACACCTCGCAAGATTTAACAGAGTCTTGTGAGACATTCAGATCTGGATCTCGCGCTCACTGGTCGTGATTCAGATCAGCATATTTAAATGAGCCATTGGTGGGAACCGAAAGTCGGGGGGGAGGTGGGGGTGGGGGAGAGATTGGGGCTGACAGACAAAATGGCCTCCCGATCTGCAAGCAGCCTTTCCTACTGGGCTTGCCAGCAAGAAATGATTGTAAGCGTGGCCTCGTCACAGAGAAACGGCAAAAATAAAGCAAAGTGCCGTTGAATAGCGGTTGTTTCTCAGTGCTGCAGCTGCCAAGAAACACCCCGTTAAATGCACTCAAGCCGGACATAGATTTTTTCTGGTTAAACCGTGCCATATATCTTACATAAACGGAGGATGTATTACGTTAGTTGAGAATGTGCTAAGTTCTGCATTTTCAGCATGTAATAACTATGTACCAACTAGGGATGGGCACAAATGACCTCATCCCAAGAATCAATATATAATAAAAATAAGCCACCCCAACACTAATGTGAGTACAATTTAAAATGGACAAATATACCAGATACCCTGAAATTTGAGCAAAACATAACATGCCACATGTGAGTGAACAAGGAGTCAAATATCCCAACCTCTTCTGAAGAAATAATTCCTGCTGTTCCTGTCGATATTGACTGACTGCAGTTTTTCAAAACGTATACTGTTGCAATCATTTTATTTTCACCATGCAGATGCTTTAACAGTTATTGTGTAAATATGGACCACATCAATTCCCAGTTTTAGCGAGGTTCCAGATGATAACTTGCCCTGCCGATCACCTGCCTCACAGGTTATTGCACTAGTCACCCGAAAATGACTGAATAAAAAGCCGATCACAGCCAGAGTACATGGAAGAAGACAGAACTCTGTCAGAGACCAGAGGTGACTGTCTGTGTGGAGTTTGCACTTTCTCCCCGTGTCTGCGTGGGTTTCCTCTGGGTGCTCCGGTTTCCTCCCACAGTCTAAAGATGTGCAGATTAGATGGATTGGCCGTGATAAATTGCTCCTCGTGTCTAAAGGCTAGATGGGGTTACAGGGATAAGGCAGAGGAGTGGGCGGGGAGGGGGGGGGGGGGGGGGGTGGTCAGAAGGGCGGTGCAGACTCAATGGGCCAAATGGCCTCCTTCTGCACTGTAGTGATTCCGTGGATCTTCACATTAGTCCTTTGTCTCTGCCCAGTGTTTAAAATGACTTGCCTTCTTTGAACATCGCATTGCTGGTGGTAGCTTCCAATCACAATCCATTTTCTAGTGATCTCACTATAGGAGTATGGGCACCGGGGAGGCGGTGTCATTTCAGAATGGGCACCGCTATATTGCAATAAGACAAAAACAAGTATTACATTTGCCACGGCATTGCCTGATCGCTGGAGTCTTCCAGTGGACCCTAAGAGACTGCTCACTAGAGAACCCCTGAATTCGAATAAATCACACTGGAGCACAAAATCACTTATGTGCTGCTTAGTATAAACCCCGTGACAACAGTTTTCAGGTCATCCCGACCTAAACAGAATACCAGCGTCAAACAGTGAGAATATAAACAGGGCATAAAGGACATGGAGTATTTGTTTACTTAACTAACAGACTGCAGCAATGACTGCATCTTGTGGGGTCACCCTCATGTGCAGAAGAAATGAACTGATAAAATTAATTTAATGCTAATGCTGCATAGGCAAGCTGCAGAAGAAGAACTTCAATCCATCCGTGGGCAGCACGGTAGCATAGTGGTTAGTACAGTTGCTTCACAGCCCCAGTGTCCCAGGTTCGATTCCCGGCTGGGTCACTGTCTGTGCGGAGTCTGCACGTTCTTGGGTCTGCACGCGTTTACTCTGGGTGCTCCAGTTTCCTCCCACAGTCCAAAGATGTGCGGGTTAAGTGGACTGGCCATGCTAAATTGCCCTTAAATGTTAAGGGGGGGTTACTGGGTTACGGGGATAGGGTGGAAGTGAGGGCTTAAGTGGGGTGTTCTTTGTAAGGGCCAGTGCAGACTCGATGGGCCGAATGGCCTCACTCTGCACTGTAAATTCTATGATTCTATGATCCATCCTACCTGGTCCAAAGATGTGAAGAGTTGGTGGATTGGCCATGCTAAATTGCTCCTTCGTGTCCAAAAGATTAGGTTGGACTACTGGGTTACAGTCATAGGGTGGAGGCGTGGGCTTAAATAGGGCATTTAAAAGTTTATTGGATAAGCATATGGATGATAATGGCATAGTGTAGGTTAGATGGCCTTTAGTTTTTGACTTCCCATGTCGGTGCAACATCGTGGGCCGAAGGGCCTGTACTGCGCTGTATCGTTCTATGTTCTATGTTGTAAGTGCTGGTGCAGACTCAATGGGCCGAATGGCCTCCTTCTTCATTGTAAATTCTGTGATTCTATAATCCACAGTAGTGCCTTTCTGCATTTCTATTAATCCTGAAGTCTCATTGGTCGATAAGATGCTGTCAAGTTCTTCCTTGAAAGTTGTTGGTACGTCATCCAATGATTCCACATTCTAAACAGACTTATTTTTTAAATTTAGAGTACCCAATTAATTTTTTCCATTAAGGGGAAATTTAGCATGGCCAATCCACCTACCCTGCACATAAATATGTTGTGAAAGCGAAACCCATGCAAACATGGGGAGAACGTGCAAAGTCCACATGGACAGTGACCCAGAGCCGGGATCGAACTAGGGACCTCAGTGCCTTGAGGCAGCAGTGCAAACCACTGTGTCACCGTGCTGTCTTCTAAACAGACTTTCGCTAAAATATTTTGCTTGTGGTTCCTATTTTTTGGCGTGAGGGCTGAATTGCGGTTTACAGTATGGCACATTTGCGTGTACTGGAAACTACATGTATGAATACACAAGCCTCTGATCTTTACAGACAGAAAGAACAGGTACCATACTGAACCTGTTTCAGATAAACAAAATAAGTGATAGCCATTTGCTGGTTCATTCCACAAAGCAATACCTTGAACAATCAAAGTCCAGCTGCTTGGTTTAACTCACAAACAATGCTAGGCAGTTAACGGACAGCCACGATTAAATGGTGCATTCTCCATGGCAATGTCTCTACTAATCAGAGTCCACTTGCCAACCAATCAACACTCTCTTTTAATACAATAGTGTCCAGGGATGTGCAGGTTAGGTGGGGTTACCGGGATAGGGCGGGGATGTGAGCCTCGGTATGGTGCTATTTCAGAGGCTGGATGCGGACTCGAAGGGCCAAATGGCCTCCATCTGCACTGTAGTGATTCTATGAATGCAAGACCCACAAAACCTCTCTCACCTGAGTCAGCTGGCAAATACATATTGCTAATCCAAGGCAGCTGGACTTTGATTGTTCAAGGTATTGCTTAGGTTGTCCTTGGTTTTGATCTGCTGGAGGCATGGCTATTGGTAAGCTGTTGACTTTTAACGGCTCTCCAGATTTTCCCGTCCTGTCATCGATGATGCCCGCTGGTTTCAAGGCTAGCAAATGCATGGAATCCCTACAGTGCAGAAGGAGACCATTCGGCCAATCGAGTCTGCATTGATCCACCAAAAGACAACTCTATCTAAGCCCACTTCCCCGCCCATCCCCGCAACCCCATAACCCCAACTAACCTGCATATCCTTAGACACTAAGGGGCAATTTAACATGACTAGTCTACTTAAGCTGCACATCTTTGTACTGTGGGAGGAAACTGGAACACCCAGAGGAAACACACACGGGGAAAAGGTGCAAACTCGACACAGCCAGACACTAAGGCAGGAATTAAACCAGGGTCCCTGGCATTGTGAGGCAGGAGTGCTTACCACTGTGCCAACGTGCTGCCTAAAATCCCACCCTACATTTTAATGAGCATTCTCCTAACTATATAGAGGGCAGGGCTTAGCACACGGTTTCACATAGAACCATTCTTCAGTAGCCTCTGTTGTCCTGTGATCTTACATCACTGATCATGGAGACTGTCGGGTTACATATTTAACATGAGCCCTTTACAAATTGGTTGAGCGAAATATAAGCAATTGTCCCAAAGGCTCATGTGGATGTGCTAAGTCCCAAGCGAAAAAAAACAAAAATGGTCCAAACATATTGCAGATACAAAGATGTCACGTGTTCTGTGGTTACTTCCAACCACAATCTTAAACAGAAAAATAAAAGTGAGAATGTGATTCACAGCCTCCAGGAGAACTAAACTGTCAGCCAAATCTCACATTGGTTATGACAGGCCAGTGTTAGCTTGGTGCTCTCTCTCTCTCTCTCTCTTGTTCTCTCTCTCCACTTAACACATGACAGGCAAACATCACAGCACTGGAAACAGAGGTCAAGGACAGAGGTCAGGTCCTCAATAAGATATTGTCATCAAGAGTAAATCATCTCCCTAATGTCCCTACAAAATTGCTTCCTTAATCAAAACAAACAAAAACAATTAACTGGGCGCTGAGCTCATTTGCTCTTCGTGGGTCCTTGTTCTTTACAGGTTTGTTGCAGAATTTGCCGACATGATTAAAGCCGCTGCCTGACATCCAAAAAAAATGTGAAGAACAATGCCAGGAACTCTTCATTGCACACAATAACCAGATCAAAGAATTTGACTCCGTAAATCACTCGGCTCGGTGGATTGTACTCCAAAGATTTAAACGTCCAAGGAATCTTATCACAATCCTGCAACTGCTTCATGATGATAAGACTGTAACCATTTTGAGTGAAACAGTCACCTTCAAAATTCGGGCTTGAGTTAAGCAGGGCTATATGACAGCTCCCACACTATTTACAACCTACATGACTGTGCCTATTCACCTCATCAAAGACCAACTTTGGTCTTAAGCGCCGCCTCAATGGAAAATTTTCACCTCAGTCGCCTCCATGCCAAAACTAAACTGACCTCCGGGGACAAACGTCTTACAGATTTTGGATGACTGCGGCGTTGTTGTCCACTCAGTGCCAGATGTGCAAGCCTCTCTCAATCTTTTCAATTCTGCATGCAAGAAACTCAGTCTGTCCTTGAATAGTGCCGAAACAAAACCCACACCTGGTCAGCCAAATAATCCACTTCCCATATATGTTCAAGGAGAGACTCTGGAATATGTTGAGCACTTCCCTTACCTTAGCAGTCACCTTTCCCAAAAGGCCACTATTGTCGAGGTGATCAACTGCTCCAGCTCTGCCTTCCATAAATGACGCCAGCAGACGTTTAGGAACAAAGACTTCTGCATGTCAACAAAAGTCCTAATGTACAGATATGTTATTGTCACCACACTCCTGTACTGAAATGAGACCTGGCCAGAGTATCAGTGACACATAAAAGCACAAGAGAAATTCCATTAGCAATGCTTCCACCGCATCCTCTGGATTCAATTGGAAGACAATCAAACAAACGCTACTGTCCTTCCTGAAGCCAGCTCCCTAAGCATTCAGGTAAAACTCCTGCAAAAACAACTTTGATCGATTGAACACTATATCCAGCGAGGTGAAAAGTATCTCCCCTGCCAGGTTCTGTTTTCTCAACACTCAAATGGTCAACACTCAGAGGAGGACATGGAAACCGCCTCAAAGATACGCTGCATGTCTCCTTGAAGTGTCGCAGCATTGACATTAGTGACTTGGAGGAGCTCGCGACCAAACATTAAGCATCATGCTCTGGTTCACAACGTCTTAATGATGAAGCAGAGTACCTGGAGAGAAGGAAAGAAAAGGAAGCAAATTCTGTACTTCCGATCCCACTACACCATGGAGCATCCTGCCCCAGATGCTCAAAGAACAGAGGCTCGAGAATCAGCCTGCTCAGTCACATGAAGCCCTATGGCACAAACTCAACATCCCTGGGCAGACATCATCCTCGACTCCAAGGACAGCCAATGCCAGCAAACAGTGGCTGCACTTCAAAAACAAACCAGTGATAATATTTTGGGGCATCTGGACAGGCCTGTCATTAATGATCAGACTGCAGCATTTGAAGTAGTGAGTTGAAATTAACACATTGCTCTGAAAATCTTCTACATTATTTGGCAGAGATTTAATACTTCCCCAGTAATGGTGAACATGGAGTAATTTCAGATGAATGACTGATGGGTATATTATGTCAGTATCCCATTCTACAAGCTATTGTTTTCATTGTTTAAAACGTTAAGCTTAAATCAAGGGATGTGATGGAAACTTTCCAATCCCTGATTTCCATACATTTTTCCATGAATGTTGCTAGGTTTCTGGAAGTCAGGCTTTCTTTTCCTGCTCTCTCCTGAACGTTCCTTCTCTTTGGAGGTTTTCTGGCTTGGATGAAGCTTGGGGCTCGATTTCAGTGGGCTTTTATTTACTCATGCGTGCTAAGCCTGCAGGTACAAGCAAGGACGCATTTGCCAAAATGTATGTAGGAGCTTCAGGATCAGTCTGTGGCTCACTTTGGTTGTGGAGAATACAGCTGAGAAGGGGAAACTGAAGGTCCCCAAAAATTATCTGCTCCTTGGAAACATTCCCCATTATGGAATGAGTGCTGACAAACCCCAGTATAACGAGCTGGTCACAGCAAAGTGCCCTGGACAGGAAGTGACAATGTACTATTTTAATAGCGGCCCTTGGCCCTGGTGCTGGAGGGTGTGCAGAGGAGATTCACTAGGTTAATCCCAGAGCTGAAGGGGTTGGATTATGAGGAGAGGTTGAGTAGACTGGGACTATACCCGTTGGAATTTAGAAGGATGAGGGGGGATCTTATAGAAACATTTAAAATTATGAAGGGAATAGATAGGATAGATGCGGGCAGGTTGTTTCCACTGGCGGGTGGCAGCAGAACTAGGGGGCATAGCCTCAAAATAAGGGGAAGTAGATTTAGGACTGAGTTTAGGAGGAACTTCTTCACCCAAAGGGTTGTGAATCTATGGAATTCCTTGCCCAGTGAAGCAGTTGAGGCTCCTTCATTACATGTTTTTAAGGTAAAGATAGATAGTTTTTTGAAGAATAAAGGGATTAAGGGTTATGGTGTTCGGGCCGGAAAGTGGAGCTGAGTCCACAAAAGATCAGCCATGATCTAATTGAATGGCGGAGCAGGCTCGAGGGGCCAGATGGCCTACTCCTGCTCCTAGTTCTTATGTTCTTATGTTCTTTCATTTGAAATGAGATACACACCGAAGAGTTTTCAGTGAACTGATTTCATTCTCAAAGTTGTGAGCAGGTCATTCTCAAAGGTGCCCTAACAATGAAATCATTCTGTCCCAGAGTTTCAGTGCAATTCACCTGAAATTGGCCAAACCGGCTCAACCGATCAAGGGATTTTGAGCACAAGTTGCATGGGTGTAACTCAATTTTTCGCAAATATTGAGCCTTGCTTTGACAATAATCTCACTAGAAGCCAACCCTGCCCACAAAACTAGCTTTGACCCCAGATTGAAATAATGAGTTTCTACTGATAGTACTCATTCGAGTAGTCTCTGAACATTAAAAAACTTTTTCCTTAGACTCAAAGAAGCTGCTGGGCACATGTTAACTTTTTTAAAACTATTTAATAATATTTAATTCATTAAGAAATCAACTTGTGCCTACCAATAAAACTAGTAAATGTACAGTGTAATCATATTAGTTCATTTTCAGTCATTTAAGTTAGGTTACTAAGTTAGGTGGTAGACTAGACATTCCTTTTGAAAATGAGCTATTTTCAGCTATATTAATAATAATAATAGCACTGCACCAGGTTCTATTCTTAATTAAATCGAATAATATTGTTTTCAATGCAAAGAGGGAAAATAGACATTTAAGCTGCATTGGTCAAGAACATTTAACATGTTATGCAAATAATTTTGAGCCAAAACTTGAACCATAACTTCACTCTTGCAAAACCAGCGCAATTTGCATCCAGGTTGGCAACCGTGGAATTTCCAAAGTGGAAACTCTAACTTGAAATGACAGTAAGTTGAGGTTGGTGCAGCTACGGGCATGATTTACTGACCGCATCCGGTCAGAATCCGGATGGAACGCAGGTGGTAGATCCCAGGAGAGGCCTTTTCCGGGATTCCTGAAAGTTGTTACACCTCATGAGATCTAATGAGATCTCGAGAGACGTCGCAATCTGAATCCCACCCACCATGGACGGGATCCAGACTTGGCTCACGTAACTCTACCGATGCCAGATCAAACCAGCTTCTGGGATCAACCGGCCTTGCCGAGGAGACCCCAACCGGGCCCAGTTTAGCATTGGTCCCCACATATGGGGACCAGGCGGAATGGCAATTGGGGGGATCTCCCAAGAGATTGGAGGCCAGAGTGCCCAGATGGTACTGTCAGGCTGACAGGGGCACTGCCAGGGTGCCAGGCTGGCAGTGCCAATGTGCCCAGATGGCATTTTGCCCATGCCGGGAATCGAGCTTGGGGGTGCCCTGCCGGTATGAGGTAGGGTGCGGGGGGGGCTCCAGGGCCCCACTGCAGGTGAGTTGGGGGGATACGTGGGTGCGTGGAGGGGGGGGGGGGTTAAGAGATCGAGGAGCCACCGATCTCTTCCTGCACTGACGTGCAGAGCTCCCCAGTGCAGGAACTATAACTGAGTGCGTCCTCAGCGGGGCGTTCTCCATTGAGCGCTGAAAGAAACCAAAGTGCCATTAGACAGGGGGGTCGTTCCCGGTATTACAAGTGGCAGGAATAACCCATCCAATCCTATCCAGAACGGACTGTGTTTTTTTTTGGTCAGATTGCATCTACAGAAGTTGTGTTACAGCAGCCAGTAAAACAATTTGGAAATACATCACTGCCTGCAGTAAATATTGGAAGTATTCATCTCAATGCAGATGAGTCAACCTTTTGTTGGTATCTTTCCAAACCAAGTTAACCAATTCATTAATAGCTCTCCCATATTGTGGTTTCAATTCCCTTGTTGGCAGTCAATTTGATTCACTTCCCTCCATATTATGATTGATTCTCTTCCCACAATATCAAGGTCAACAATAAGTAATGATTCAGTCCTGGTGTTGTTTAGCATTTCTAGTCACAGGTCTTTAATGGAGGAGGATGAACCTGCCAATCGAAACCATTTAATTTACAAAAAGCATCAATCTAAATCAAATTATTTGGACAAAAATGCCCTTGACAATTGTTCTCGGATGTCCACAGGCAGCAGCACTGCCAGATTTCACGGCAGATCCAAATCAGTGACAAAATCTCCTGATATTTTGTGTGGTGCCCCTCAATCATATGTCTGCATTTTTGCAATGACAGCGAGCAACTCCGCCATTGTGAAAATGGTGGCACAGGCCAAAGGTTGGAAGTCCCATCCCCAAACACGGCACTTATTATTTTTATAGGGGCGGGTTGCATTTTTTTGAGTGTGTGTTCCGTGGAAGCAGTTGCCCATATAAATCAGCAGCTGCCTCTACTCACGTCCCTTGTATGTGAAACATGACAAGTCAGACCTTTTGGAAGCAGGTCTGAACTTTGTGCAATCCTTTGGAGAGCGATGGTACCTCTTTGGATATGGTACAGGGACAGCTTTAGGGGAGGTCAGGTGCCCCTTGGTAGACAAAAGGTGCCCTTGGGAGACTAAAATTAAGCATGAATGTGTGTGGAAAGTGCATAAATGCATTAACGCATTAGAATTGTCGGAGATGGCAGCACAGTGGCGCAGTGGGCCTGCAGCCTCATGGCACCAAGGTCCCAGGTTCGATCCCGGCTCTGGGTCACTGTCCGTGTGGAGTTTGCACATTCTCTCCGTGTTTGCATGGGTTTCGCCCCCACAGCCCAAAGATGTGCAGGCCAGGTGGATTGGCCACGCTAAATTGCCCCTTAATTGGAAAAAATTAATTGGATACACTAAATTTATTTATTTTTTTAAATTGTCGGAGATTCAAACTGAACTGTCAAAGGCAACTGTCAACAGTGTTAAAATGAACTGCCAAAGGCAACTGTAAAGCTGGCTGGACACTTAAAACACCTGTCCTTTAAATATTTGAAACAAAACTGTGTGGATTATGAAAAAAACATAATTGCTTGTTTTTTCACTTTTGACAGTTGACATAGGCCTGATGGTTAACGTTACTGGATTAGTCCTGCATGACTGATTTCACAACTTTCCGTTATCAGGGAGGATGCTTGCCATTTCACAGTTTGATTGACACCTCCAAATGGCTATGGACTCTTAAGTAAGACAATGAATTCCAATGCTCATTTTAAAAGGGGATTATGCACTTGATTGAAATGTTTGTTCGTATAAGAAATTATATAGTTGAAGGAAGGCAAATGTAATAAACGTTTTTTTATAAATAAGAAAATTTAAAAAGAATAAAGTATACAATAGACATTTGGAGCTTTATACTACTTCATCTCAGTATGGCTAATGAGGTGTGCCCAAGGTGGTGGGTGAGGGTAAGAGTTGACATGAGCTAGCACGAAGTTAGCATAGGAGCTACTGAGGCCACGGGTCTGGGCAGAGGAATATGACGTGGCATGGAGGGTATTGGAGGCCATTGGGATAGATAGAGGAGAATGAGGTAGAATGAAGAGAATGAGGGACCATGGGCAGTGGGCAGAGGAGCACAGGTTAGCATGAAGGGTTTTAGGGACCAGGGACACCCAAGGCTGGAATAGAATCCGGGTCCCTGGCGCTGTGAGGTAGCAGTGCTAACCAGGCCGCTCAGAGCGTTTTCATATTCCATTATAGGCCAGGGTTATCTGCCATACCTTCTGAACCCCCTGCTCCACTCACTATTAATGCCTACATTATTTATATACATTGCAATATAGGTGCTATTAGTAATGTCCACCCATTTAATAGTGCCTCCTCTCACCCCCATTCCTCCCTCACCATCAGTGTAACCTTTAAATCACTAAGGGAAGTGTAAGTGGCCTTGGACAGAAATGCAAAATGGCCCAATCCACACCCTGCCTGATTCTCCGTTGCGGTCAATGCTAATTTGCTACCATTGATTTTGCATGACTGCCCAAGATCAAATTTATCAACCAACATTCATGGGCCTAAATGAATACTAATCTTTGGTCATGGTCTTCAACTAAAACAGAAAATGGTGTTCACATCCAGATGTACACGGGTGAGAAGGACTGCAGTTCATTCACCAGCAAATGTAAGCCATCAGGTTTAAGGGACTTATCGTTTTTTTATGTCAATTTTTGTTCAAGCACCATGGGCGGGATTCTCCGAGCCTCCGTGCCAAAATCGCGATCGTCATGGGGCAGAGAATGGGCGTGAAACCCGAGATCTGATCCGACGCTGCTCCCGCGATTCTCCGGTCCCCAGAGAGTCACCGTGAATCTCACGCTCACGGTCTACGCGGCGCCAGTTGGGGGCCATTGAAAGAGGCCCCCATGGTGATTCTCCAACATTAACTGGCCGAGTTCCCGACGGCATGGTCCCACCCGTCGGGAACTTGGCGTGGCAGCTGCGGATTCAGTTCGCGGCCGCCCTGGTGGGGGGCAGAGGGATCCTTCACCGGGGGGGGGGCTCCAGGACAGCCAGGCTACCAATTGGTGGCCACCGATCCACGGGCGCGTGCAATCTGGGGAGGGGTCTATGTTTTCGGTACCGATCTGCAGTGTGGGTCCGTCATGTCGCGCGGGCGCCTCCACCGTGTGCATGCGCGGACCCCCGACTGGAAGTGCTGGGCCCCGTATCGGCAGCTGGAGCTGTAAGGAGCACTCCAGGGCCCTGCTAGCCCCCTTCAGCTGAGTGAATTGCTCTGGACTTTCTTCAGGAAAAATACTTAGGCATGCAAAAGCGCAGAAGTTATTATTTATAATTCAAATGTAATTTAAGAAAACAAACATGAAGGAACCAGTTTCCTTCACTGCAATATTGGAGAGGGACTGCATACATTCTTAAAAGGGTTAGAGCAAAAGTTCATCTGAAATTCTGGGTAGGGATAAGCAAAATTCCAATTGATGGAAATTTGTATAAACTCCCCCTTGTCCAGTGATACTGTCGGCATAACTACAATGAATTAATGAAATGAAATTAATGAAAATTGCTTATTGTCACAAGTAGGCTTCAAATGAAGTTACTGTGCAAAAAAACCCTATCGCCACATACCGGCACCTATTCGAGTTCCCGATGGTTGGGACCATGCTGGCAATGGGAATTGTACCTGCGCTGCTGGCCTATCTTGGTCTGCTTTACAAGCCAATTATTTAGCCCACTGTGCTAAACCAGCCTCTAACAATTGAGTAATATAAAATTATTGCACTGAACAATCTGATAGCAATAATGAATTTCCTGATCCGACATTTTCATCTAAGTGGACACTAAAATTGACTTTTTATTTGAAACCAATGTCAATTTCATTCCTTCTCAGTCAGTATTATCTCATTTAATCTCCCTTGTTTCTCCGTGTTGCATTTCCCATCTTATACTACATGTTCTTTCAGGTTTTCTACTAAAAAAACCCTGAAAGTCTCTCCTGAGATTTTGAGGCATCATGCATGATTGCAGAGCATGACTGTATCAGTGGCAAAATTGGAGATTGTCGTATGAGGAGAGACTAAATCCGTTAGGATTATATTCATTGGAGTTTAGAAGAGTGAGAGGGGGTCCCATAGAAACGTACAAAATTCTAACAGGATTAGACAGGGTAGATTCAGAAAGAATGTTCCCGATGATAGGGGAGTCCAGAACTAGGGGTCAAAGTTTGAGGATAAAGGGTAAACCTTTTAGGACTGAGGTAAGGAGAAATTTCTTCACTCAAAGAGTGGTGAATCTGTGGATTCGCTGCCACAGAAGCTGGTTGAGGCCAAAACGTTGTGGAATTTCGAGAAGGAATTATATATAGCTCTTGGGATAAAGGGATCAAGGGATATGGAGGGAAAACAGGATCAGGGTATTGAACTTGATGATCAGCCATGCCATGATCCTAATGAATGGCGGAGCAGGCTCGAAGGGTCAAATGGCCTCCTCCTGCTTCTATTTTCTATGTTTCTATTACATGTTATCTTAATGAAACTCTGAAAAACAGGGAAACGGGGGCCTTGGAGCTACTGTCTCCAGGCAAAGCTTCAAAAGCTCTGCCTTCATCACGGAATTTGTTTCCTTATGTTTTGGTTTCACATCAATTAATCATTTTACACGGCCAAGAAGGAAGGGTGTTTCCCTTAGGGTGAGGTGAGGAGAATCAGACCCATGTTGTTCTCACACATATCCGAACAGACAGTCGTAGAGCAACAACATTACCAAAGGCCCAACAACTCGTCCTTTAGTTAGAGAATAGTTAAACACAAGTTAGACTCTTACAGCAGCAGGGAGAAAGTAACACTGCAGAAAAAAAGTCGTGTGGGGTAATATTAGTTAAAAACACAAAACATCACAGAATTGAGATTGTTGCACAGCATGCACACTGAAGGCACATTAAACTTCCTTTCAAACATGATGCTTGATATCTTTGTGCTCTGTTCATGACAGTATCACCAAGCTCTCTGAAGTTCCCAGCACACAGTTTGAACTGTTAAATCTGTTAAAGATGATTCGCAACCTGGCAGATAGCACACACTATCCTTTTAAGGACAACATATCAGTGGCTTGTTTCCTGGGAAGGGTCGGCAGACTGTATTCTTAGGAAATGCTTATTTCTTTAGGACACTGCTGTTGAACAACCACAAAACCTGGGAGGTTGGGAGGAGGTCTCACTGAGTGTTATGAAGAAACAGATAATGTGTTTCCATATGCGTCATTACTTCATCCTGATAGGGTGGGGGCTGCATTCAATTTCAAGATTTTATGTGAAACATGTGTGATAGCTTTTGGTCTTTGAGAAAAAAAGTATGTAACAAGACTGTCATTACTCTGTCACCGAGACGGAGATAGGAACACACCATTAGCATGATGACTTTGAAGGATCAATTTTACAAATTTACACCAATTTAACAAATTTACATTCCCAACAGGGATGAGACCAGCTGGAGTGGGAAATCGTGCTTTTCTATCCATAACAGGACAGAAATTACTTTGGGCTTCACTAACTCCCCGGCCTCAATATGTCATTTGTTTTTCAACACACAAAACGCTGTTCCTGGATTATTATTCTGTCATATAAAATTGTCTTCAACTCGCAGTCTTGTTACTCCAATGAAACAGATTGAAATCGGTGTGTAATTTTAACCTAACCTGCCTGTCAGGAACTGATAAGATCGGATCACCCACTGCAGCCAATTTTACTTTGCATTTCAGATGGGATGTCACACAGACAATTGATTCAACCCTGTCAATTTCTCTCCAGGAGGATGAGATTCACAAAGGAAATTTCTGTGGACCATTATAAGGAGCTTTTTCCGACATGGTAAAATGGTAACAACATTCAATGTGCTAATCAGCCTCTGTGACATCACAGCTCACCTAATCAGCAATCAGCCATGCACCATCTCAAACATTCACTCCTGTGTATGCTGGTGGCAGTGCACAAAATCTGCAAGGTGCACTGTCGCATATTGTCAAGGTTTATTTGACAGCACTTCCCAAACCCTTGACATCCACCACTTTGAAGGATACAGACAGCAGGTACACGGGAGGACCAGCCCCTCCACATTCCTTGTCAACAACCTATACCATCTTGTAATGGCCATATTCATTTCTTCATTATCGTTGGGTCAAAATCAAAAATCGTGTAATTCCTCACATCATAAAATCATCATAGAATTTACGTGCAGAAGGAGGCCATTTGGCCCATCGAGTCTGCACCGGCCCTTGGAAAGAGCACCTTACTTAAGCCCACGCTTCCACCCTATTCCTGTAACCCTGTAATCCCACCTAACTTTTTTTTTTGGTCACTAAAGGGCAATTTAGCATGGCCAATCCACCTAACCTGCACATCTTTGGACTGTGGGAGGAAACCGGAGCACCCGGAGGAAACCCACGCAGACACGGGGATAAAGTGCAGACTCCACAGAATTGAACCCGGGATGTAGCAGTTCAGGAAGACTGCCAACCACACACTCTTATGGGCAATAAATAAATAAATTCAATGAATTCTGGCCCTGCTAGCAGCACTTAATATGGTCATCTGAAATTCCTCTTCCTATTGTGGGGCAGCACGGTAGCATGGTGGTTAGCGTCAATGCTTCACAGCTCCAGGGTCCCAGGTTCAGTTCCCGGCTGGGTCACTGTCTGTGCGGAGTCTGCACATCCTCCCCATGTGTGCGTGGGTTTCCTCCGGGTGCTCCGGTTTCCTCCCACAGTCCAAAGATGTGCGGGTTAGGTGGATTGGCCATGCTAAATTGCCCGTAGTGTCCTAAAAAGTAAGGTTAAGGGGGGGGGGGGGGGTTGTTGGGTTACGGGTATAGGGTGGATACGTGGGTTTGAGTAGGGTGATCATTGCTCGGCACAATATCGAGGGCCGAAGGGCCTGTTCTGTGCTGTACTGTTCTATTGTGTCAGAGACGGCTTACCCCATTCTATAGAATCTTGTGGCAAAGGAGTCCATTTGGCCCGCTATACCTGTGTCAGCTCTTTCAAAGAGCTAATCAATTAGTTCCATGTCCCATTCATTCCCCAAAGCCTTTCCAAGAATGTATCTAATTTCTTTTTCAACATTACAATTGATTCCATCTCTATCACACTAACAGGTTGTACAATCCAGATCATAGCTTCTTCCAGCACAAAATAATTCTCATCTTCCCCCTATTACTTTTGCCAATAACATTGAATCTGGGTCAAATGTTTGCCAACCCTCCTGACAGTGAAAATGTTTTTCCTGAATTATTCCTTCAAAACCCATCATTGTTTTCTACATCTTAACCTTCCCTGTGCCAACGAAAGTAATCACAGCTTCTTTAGTCTCTTCAGTTAACTGAAATTCTTCATCCCTACTATCATTCTACTAAATCTTCTCCGCAACCTTTCCAAGACCTCAATAAAGTGAAGGTAAAAGAGCTTACATTCATCCCGCTGTTTATAAAGTTTAAAAAGCATCTTAAAGTGTCAGAAATAAAGGGCGCGATTCGCAGTTCCAGAGTCTAGGTGCTCTCGCGAGCAGAGAATCGGAACATTTTGTCGTTGCAGCTAGGATCACCGGGGAGGTGCGATTCCTTCCATGAAAATAGGCCAGCACGCTGCCCACGTACATCCCACCCGAGTACCAGTTCCCCAGCCATGTGATTCACTGGGGTCGGGATTGCCATTGTGAGCTTAACAACTTGGAGCAGCTTTAAACTCTTCACTCACCCCAGACTCTCAATCCAGCCAAGAATATGGCTGTTAAATGGCCTGCAGCACATTTCCTTGATGCGGACATCCACAGGATGTTGGACGCCACTGAGGAGAGGAGGAACACCCTCTTTCCCAGCTAGCAGTTCTGAATAAAGCCTGGAATGACGTGGCACAGACAGTGACTGCTGGCAGCCTCACCAAGAGGCTCGGGTGAGTAACCAGCTGTGTGACCCTGGCATCACTCCCATCCTTGTCTCCTGGCATCTGCCCCAAAACCCTGATATGCCAGTGACACTTCACCTACCAACATGTCCCTCTCAACCCCTCCTCCAGGAACCTTAACACATGTCCTAATCTCTTTGGCCAGTGCCTTGCTGCATAGGCCACCAACTAGAACCCCCCCCCCCCCCCAATAAAACGGGTGTGCCAGCGTCTCACTATGTCCTTTCTGTAACCCCAGGAATAAAGCGGGCCATAACCAGTGGGAGCGCCAGAAGACTGGTGGTGGCAAGCCTAACATACAGGTCCACACCCCCTTTGACGAACTGGCCATAGGACCCACGGGGAAGGCTGAGGAGCGAACTATGGCTGACCTGGAGTTGGGCATGCATCAAAGAAATGAGAGTCCAGACGTTCTACTTCCAGTGAGTCTTTCATCTCACACAGTCCTGTCCTTCCCAATAGCTGACCCCATGTCCTTTGTCTTCCAGGGTCCCCATCAGATGAGGCTGGACTGGGGTCACAGATTCCCATCCAGACCCACAGAACACCCCGAAGCAGATCGCCGGGTAAGACACTGCTTTCACCAGCACCATCCACTAGCAGAGAGACTATTGTCTCAGCGGGAAATGTTAGTGATCATGCTCCTGGGTCATCCTCTGTTGAGTACCACACAAATGCTGCAACACATCTGGTGGAGGCATGGACTCCCGAGGGAGCAGCTGTCGGAGGGCTGTCCAATCCCAGGGAACAACTGCCCTCAAGAAAGATGTCCCGCCTCTGGAAAAGATGATTCCATCACTGGTTCAGATGCAGATTCTGTGCCAGAATTTACAGGAGGGATGTCAGCTACATTCCAGTGCCTCCAAGTACAACTGGAGGTATCCAATCACCTTCAGGTGCAGGAGATGTTGTCAACAATGCGTGGCACCCAGGCCAAAACTGAAAGGGTGGAGTCCACGGTGGAAAGCCTGGGACAAGGCTTGGAGCACACTGTGCTGTCTATGGCTGAGGGGGCAAGACAGGGGAGTGCAGTTACAGGAGGAAATGTCCCAGGCGCAGATGGACATTGCAGGGGCGCTCCAGAGCTTGGCCCACTCTCAACGGGTCATCGCTGAGGGTATCGAGAACATTGACCGGATGCTGACTGACCATAACCAGGTAGGGAGGGACATGTCTGAGGCAATGAGCAACATGGCCCACTTGCTGAGGGACATGTCCCAGTCACAGAGCACCATGGCTGAGGGCATCAACAATGGTTTAGACAAGGGCAGGCCTCCAGGACTCGCAGCGCCAGATGACGGTGAGGCCTCTGGAGTTCACACCGGCAGGCCCTCTGTCCTATGGAGTAGCGCGGAGGCCAGCAAGCACTCCAAGGGAGGAGGAAGTGATGCGGTCCTATCTGGCGCCTCCCACAGGGGAGGTGCTGGAACACCACAACCCTTTCGAATCCCCCAATCTGACACTGGTGCATTTGATGGACAGCAGGCAGAACAGACTGGCATCTCGGCACCTGTGACACCCGAAGGTCGGCCAGGCCCATCCAGGTCCAGACCCTCCAGAGGACACCTGCCAAGGGCATCACAGGGCAGAGGACAAGACAAGCAACTGGCTGCTTCCACTCCTGATGTGCTGTCAGGGGAAACACCTAGAAGGAGCAGGAGGCCATGGAATATCAGAAAGATAGAGGGCACATAAGTTGGCACTGGTGTAGTAGAACATAGTGAGTCAGGGGAAAGGGGGTCACAATCTGTAAATATGCACCATTAAACACTTTTCCACCACCAGTCCGATCTCCCTCTCACTGTTGTCCCAATGGCATTCACTCTCACTGAAAAGTGACAGGCCAAGGAGCCGCAGTGTGAGACAGCCTAGTCTGACAGCATGAGCCCAAACCATGCTCCAACTCTCACCGTCCTCCCTCTCCCACAATATTGAGGCCCATGAGAAGGAGTCTCCATCGCACAACAAGAGATTATCCAGGCTAAGTATGCTATCTAAAAGACAGGAGTTACATTTAGTCAGACAATCAGGAACACTAGAGCTCATCGCACAGTGAGTCACCATCATCTCCGTCACACATACGAGACTCACTGCTGCCAACCCAGGTCCAACACCCTGTTGTGATTCTGAGATGACCCTCGGAGGGGGTTGTGGGAGCTGTGCTAAGGGGAAGGTGGTGATAGGGAGGGCAACAGGACTGAGGGGAGAGCGATGGCAATGGAGCTGCCGGTCTTCTGGCCTCCTAGTCGGCAACTCGGACAGTGATCTCCCTGGTTCGATGACGCTGAAGGACTTGAGATGCCCTCAATTACAACTCGAGAGAGATAATTTGCAATACAAAGGCTTTAATTAGCAGAGAACCAGACAGCTACCGAGAAGTGTGCTCAATGCACACTGCCCACTGAACATTACCTTATATATGGCTCCCTGGTGGACCCAGAGGCGGAGTCCCCCAGGGTTCCAAACCTTCTGAACCTTGGGCCCAGCTAGGCAGATCTTTGCAAAACGCTCCTTCTTTCCCCAGTCGTTGCAGATAGCGGAGCGGGCTGGGCAACGCTGATGTGGGTGCTGGCCTTGCCCACAGAAATAGCACGGTGTGCCCCCGGTGTGAGTGGGTCACTGCGCGGCGCAGACCTGTAGCGTGGCCGAGTCTGGAGGGTCCGAGAGGGGCTCGCAAGGTCGGCAGAGTACGTGCGGAGATTATGGTGGGCCACTTCCAGAGAGGAGGTGAGCGTTACCGTGCCTTAGAGGTCTTTTGCTCCGTCTTCGAGGAGTCGCTGCCTGATGTACGTGGATCGTATACCGGACACGAAAGCATCGCGGATATGCAAGTTCATATGGACTTCTGCCGTCACCTCCTTGTGGTCGCAGTTCCTAGTGAGCGCGGTAAGTCTTTCCACGTACTCGTCTAACGTTTCCCCGGAGTGCTGACGGCAGGTCAAGAGCAAGTGCCGGGCGTGTACCTTGTTTATTGGCTTAACGAAGCGCTTCCGCAGGATTTCGACCGCCGTCTCGTACGTGGTGGCTTTTTCTATCGCGGAGGAGAGTCTGTGGCCCACCCGGGCGTGTAGTAAGCTCAGCTTGCGAGGTCCGTCGACTGGAGTTTCTGCGGAGTTCAGGTAGGCCTCAAAACACCAAAGCCAGTATTTTAAAATTTCTGCGGCCTCCGGCGACCGAGCGTCCAAATTGAGCTTCTCTGGTTTTAGACCGCTGTCCATCTCGATGTAATCTGCTAATTAAATTGAGATGCCCTCAATTACAACTCGAGGGGGATGATTAGTAATACAAAGGCTTTAATTAGCAGAGAACCACTGCACACGGCCCACTGAACATTGCCTTATATATGGCTCCCTGGTGGGGTGGAGCCGGTGGCGGAGTCCCCCAGGGTTCCAAACCCGGTCTTAAAGGGGTCATTACATTAAAGGTGCAGTAATCATTCATCAGAGGACTCATTCTACGGCCTGCTGAACCAGCTCCGGGTCCTCGCCTGGCTCATACTGGACACTGTTCTCTTCCTCCTCCACGGCCAACGGTGTCTGCCATTCCTCTCTGTCCTCCAACTTGGCGCCCAGCTGCGACGTGATGTAGTGCAGGATGCAGCAGCCACCACGATGTGTGCAATCCTCTGAGGGCTGTACTGGAGAGCCCCACCAATCCAGGCAGCAGAAGTGCATCTTTAGGAGCCCAATGCATTGATCGATGATGCTGGCTGGTTGCTGACTAAGCGTCATTATAGTGTTCTCAGGGCAGTACGGTGGTGCAATAGTTAGCACTGCTGCCTCACGGTGCCGAGGCCCCAGGTTCGATCCCGGCTCTGGGTCACTGTCCGTGTGGAGTTTGATTCTCCCCGTGTTTGCCTGGGTTTCGCCTCCACAACCCAAAGATGTGCAGGCTAGGTGGATTGGCCATGCTAAATTGCCCCTTAATTGGAAAAAATGAATCAGGTACTCTAAATTGATATTTTAAAAAATTATAATGGTTCGCCACTTTGGTCTGGGGCCTTCACACAGGCATCATCAGTCATGACCTCAGTGGGTAGGCCTTGTCTCCCACTAATCAGTCCCTCATCCGAGGGAGCGGCTCAAAGTTGCTGGGAAGCTCCGAGTGCACAGGATGTATGCGTCGTGCACGCTGCCTGGCTATCGGGCACAAACGTGCATGATGTGCAGCTGGTCCGAGAAATCCAGAATAGTCCGATTGCTGGTTGGTTCCACAACATATTGTTCCAAGAAACAATCTCTCACACAACCAATGACCTCTCCCTTGATGCTACCCGTGACAATTTGAATAATCCAGCCTATATGCTTATTAAAATCACCCATGATTATTGTTGTGCCTTTCTTGCAAACCTCCAATATTTCCTGGTTTACCCTGTGCCCCATTATGCAACTGCTGTTTGGGGACCGATAGATTACTCCCATCAGGGACTTCTTTCCTTTGCTATTCCTTATTTCTACCCAGACTGATTCTATGGGCGCGATTCTCCGCTGCCCACGACGGGTCAGAGAATAGCGGGAGGGCCCTCCCGCTATTCTCTCCCCCCCCACCCCCCACCCCCCCCCCACCCCCCCACGGCCGCCCCACGACACGAATCGCTGCTCGCTGTTTTTTACGGCGAACAGCGATTCTCCCCAGGCCGATGGGCCGAGTTCCCAGGCCTTTACGGCCGTTTTTACGAACGCAATCACACCTGCTCTCACCGTTTGTGAAAACGGCCGCAAAGTGTCGTCCCGGACAACCATGGTACCAATTGGCACGGCCACACCACGGCCGTGCCAAGGGTGGCATGGGACTGCAATCGGTGGGCACCGATCGCGGGCAGCGAGTCCGATACCCGCTCACTATTTGTGCTTCCGCCGCCCCGCAGGATCAGTCCGCGGGGCGGCTGAGGGGCATGACGGCCCACGCATGCGCGGGTTTGACGCGTCTGCGTGATGACGTCATCTGCGCATGCACGGGTTGGAGCCGTCCAACCCGTGCATGAGCGGCTGACGTCATCGTGCGCGTCAGCCGCCGTGACGCTTGGCACGCGGACTTAGCAACAGTCGCTAAGCCCGCGATGCCGTGCTTCACGGGGCCGCGCTGCTAGCCCCACCCAGGGGGGAGAATCGGGTCCTGGGAGGGGGCGCGGAGGCTGCCGTGAAACACGGCCAGTTTCACGGCAGCCTTTACGACTCGCCGCATTTGCGGAGAATCGCGCCCGACGTCTTTATCTCCAGCACCTATATTATTTCTCACAACAGCACTGATTTCTTCCTTCAACGGTAAAGCTACACCACCTCCTTTGACTTTCTGTCTGTCCTTCCGAAAAACTGAATACCCTTGGATACTCAATTCCCATCCTGGTCTCCTTGTAACTCTGTCTCAGTAATCGGCACCAAATCATACCACTTTGTCTCTATTTGAGCTGTTAACTCATTAATTTGGTTCCAAATGCTTTGTGCATTCAGACACAAAGCCTTTAAGTTTCTTCTTTTATCAAAATTCCCTCCTCGAGTCTGATTCCTTTCACAACGTCTGTCCCTTCCTTTTATTTTCTGGTAAATAGCTCCACCTCGTCACACTCTACCTCATCATTAACCTGCACTCCTGTCATCTCCTTTAACTTTGTCAAATGTTCCATTGTTACGGCACCCTGGATGACTGTGCAGTCACTTGACAGTCAGTTCCAGCTCCACTTGACCCGGAGTTGCAACCCAATTGAAATTAATAAATAATTCTTAGACAAACACCCAAAATTTTTGGCCCTTGTCTTCCTAATAACTAGTCACCTGGTTTGTGTACAATCCAAATACAATTAATCCAATAATAACAATAATTATAATTAAATATGCAGCAAATACAAATGGTGAGCTATTATCTAAATCCTAGCCCCCCCCCCCCCCTTCTACACACATCCACAAAACAGAAAAACAAACACAGAGGGGAGAAGAGGGGTGTAAAACAATAAGTCTTTGTTTCAGTAAGAAGTCTTACAGGCTAAAGTCCAACAGGTTTGTTTCAAACACTAGCTTTCGGAGCACTGCTCCTTCCTCAGGTGAATGAGAAAGAAGAGAAAGGTCATCGGGCAGAATTTGCCATTTTTTGGCAAAGTCTCGGGGGCGATTGACTGACCTTGCCATGCCCCACTTAGTGATGTAATGAGGCAATTGAATCTCATGAAAGGCCTCTCGCGCAATTTGCGACATTTGAGATGTCTCGCGAGAAGTTTCGCGAGATTCAATCAAACACGGATCCATGCGAGCGAGATCCAGATCATTCTCCCGCCACCCAGGAACTAATGGCCTCCCCAGCGAGGCTCGACAGGGTGCCGTTTAGCAAACATTGGTCTGCGCAAACATTGCAGGGTTTCCCAGGCCATTGGAGACCCCTGGGTGGTCAGGTAGATCACTGGCTCTCCCACTGGCACAACACTTTGCGCGTGTGCGATCGGGCTGAGGGTGTCCTGTGTGAGTGTTGGGAGTGTGTGTGGGGGGGTTGCGGAGATCCTCCAATAGTGCATTCAGGCTGGTGGGGGGGGGGGGGGGGGCACGGACCCTCCCGTAGTGTATTCGGGCTGGGGGAGGGTCAGGGATTGCTTCCAGGGCCTCGGAGATCGGGACATAATTTTTAAATGGCGTCCCGATCTCTCGCTACAGTGGGGAGTTTCAGTGAGCAGAGCTCCCCAATGTGTCAAACAGGGCTTTGGGCTGCCTCAGCCACACGTTCCCAAATGTGGCCCCAGAGGGCAAATCTTTAACGGATCATCTCAATTTGGAGTGGTCTACTGCAAAACCATATGACTTGCACTCTGGAAATACTTTGCCCACGGGTATTTCAAGTAAATGTTAACATCCTAAACATAACCACTCCAACATTTACTTTGTAGGGTTACAGCAATATTGTGTGAATACTTTTAACTGCAATTTGCTTGAGTTGCAGTAACCTGAGGCATACGCCTCTCAAAAGGTCAATATAAATGAAAGGACTAGCAGCTTATCAGATTCAATCCCACAGCATTTCTGTAATGTCTTTCAGACTCACACATGAAGGACATTGATGTGAGATAGGATCATGTTATAAAAACGAGAGATAAGCAAATGTACAGTAGAATCCAATGCACGATTGAAAAGTACAAAACAGTACTCTTGGAGATCGCTAACGTACACATACCTGACCTTACAAGTTTGGCTGAACCAGTTATGAAAGCTTGGAATTTTCTCTCATCATACACATTACAAGTTGAAGTGATTTGATCAAGATGTAGCATTTCTGCTATCTTTGTCACTTAGTAAGAGATTTCCATTTGAAACAAGCAGCCGCAAAGTAATGGCTGTTTTAAGCTCAAAGATTTTGGTAAAATCTCTCATTTTGAGAACGTAACATCTTTGAGATGTGCCAGGCACAATTCCCTCTTCTTACACCAGTGACACGATTTCAAAGATATATTATTTTAGTTATGATGCACCTTGGGATGGCCTCACATCATACACGTTAGTCCTTTCTTACATTCTGCCCCAAACCAGACCATAAAAGTGAAGGTTCAGATCATTCAACCCTTAGTAATAGCAAATCATTTTGACAGCATCCAGATAAGTGAAGTGTTGACATAGCATAAAGCTTTCTCCACACATGGTGTAATGGTGGCACAGTGGTTAGCACTGCTGCCTCACAATGCCAGGGCCCCAGTTCAATTCCGGCCTGGGGTGACTGTGTGGAGTTTGCACATTCTCCCCGTGTCTGCGTGGATTTCCTCTGGGTGCTCTGGTTTCCTCCCACTGTCCAAAGGTGTGCAGTTTAGGTTCACGGGTGTTTGGGATAGGGTGGGGGAATGGGTTTGGGGCCAGTGCTCTTTCAGAAGGTCAGTGGAGACTCAATGGGCTGTCTGGCCTCCTTCCACGCTGTAGGATTTCTATGAAAAATATGCAAAGCTCCTTCATTCACTCCATTTTGTAGCAATTTTCCATCATAATGTCAGGATTTTAAACTTTCTAATGCTCAAGCCACAGCCCCATTCAAAATGTTGCAAATGTCTCCTGTTAGACACTGGATTTGGCATGAAAATGATTCTCTCACAATCATTTATGTAATCGGACTATGCTTTGCGAAATAGGCCACGTGTCAGATCCCAAAATGGTATCATGATAACTATCTGCATAAACACAGAGTTCCCAAGGGAGATATGTAACATGTCACTGACTGTCATTACAATTCATTTTTGTCAAACATTTAAAATATAATTGTAAAAGAAAGTAGTATTTTACTTTATTGCAGTGAGGATAATTACGAGCTTTGATTATGTCGCTAACAACCGACTTGAACAAGAATTCAATATTTTACATAGAACATACAGTGCAGGAGGCCATTCAGCCCATCGAGTCTGCACCGACCCACTTAAGCTCTATCCCGTAACCCAATAACCCCTCCTAACCTTTTGTTCACGAAGGGCAATTTATCATGGCCAATCCACCTAACCTGCACATCTTTAGACTGTGGGAGGAAACTGGAGCACCCGGAGGAAACCCACGCACACACGGGGAGAACGTGCAGACTCCGCACAGACAGTGACCCAGCAGGGAATTGAACCTGGGACCCTGGCGCATCCCAACGCCGAAATCGTGGCCCCGAAAAGTGGCGTACTCAGAGAGTTCGCCGCGCCATCTGGGATTTACTTCAGACCATTGCCAGAGCCCGCTCCGCCATTCTCTGTCCTCGGCCGGCCGAAGTCCCGATGGCGTGGAACTAATGTGCTCCAGCCGATCGGGATACTCGTGTAGCGGCTGCGGACACAGTCCATGGCACCCTGGTCAGGAGCGGCCCGATCGGAGGGCGGGGTGGCCTTATAGGCGGCTGGTAAATGGTTGTGCAGGCGGTCAGGGTCGGGCGCGTAGCTGATCGGGGGTTTCTTTTTTGGGTACAGCTCTGCGGACCGAGTCCGCCATTGAGCACAGCGCAACTGCTGGAGGCCGCCGCCGTGCGCATGCGTGGCCTCCGACAAGAAGTGTAGAGGCATGTATCTGCAGCAAAAGCTGCGAGATGTACTCCGGGTCCCTGCTAGCCCCCTGCAGGGCTAGGAATTCATGTCCCTTTGATACCAGTTTTTCTGGCGTGAAACTCTACCGTTTGACGCTGGCGTGGGGCCATAGTCCCAATAATGGAGAATCCAGCCCAAGGTGACTCAAATGAAATTTGCTCAAAAGTTTCAGGAGTATGGTTACACAAGGAAATGTAGCAGGATGAATAGAAAGTTGGTTGAGAGACAAAAAACAGTGGGTGAAACATTGGGCGAGTTAGTGCCAGTTAATTGGACATTTGTAGGTAATGACTGCTGGAATTATGCAGATCATGGTGTCAATCAGTATGTGACACGGATTTGTCATCAGAGTTGTCATTTTCACTTCAATTTATACACTCTTAGCCTCAACACAGTTGAAAACACATTATGACACAGGGAGGACCCCCATCGGCACTAGTATTTTTTTTAACGCATTTTATTCAAACCTATATCACAGGTGATTACAGCAAATAAACACTCCGGGAAACATTCTTCCCAACAATCAACTATACAGTTTGCACAGATTTTTCTCCTTTTTCACCCACCCTCTCCCCATCACCCACCCCCCATCCCCCTGCGACGAACAGCTCCTCAAACAGGGTCACAAACATACCCCACCTTTTCTCAAACTCCCCTGCTGTGCCCCTTAACTCATACTTTATCTTCTCTAACCTCAGGAAGTCGTACAGGTCACCCAACCATACTGCTACCCCCGGTGGCGATGCCGACCGCCACTCCAGCAAAATTAATCACCGTGCAATCAGAGAAGCGAAGGCCAAGACATCGGCCTTCCTCCTCTCCATGAGCTCCGGCTTCTCTGAAACCCCAAATATCGCCACCAAGGGTCCGGGTCCACCTCCTCCTCCACTACCCTGGCTAAGACCACGAACACTCCTGCCCAGAATCTTCCCAATTTTTCACAACCCCAAAACATGTGCGCATGATTTGCTGGCCCCTGCACACACCTCTCATACTCATCTGCTACCCCCTGAAAGAACCCACTCATTCTCACCTGAGTCATATACACCCTGTGCACCACCTTGAACTGTATCAGGCTAATCCTTGCACAAGAGGAAGTCCCATTTACCCTTCGCAGTGCCTCACTCCATACCCCCCAATTGATGTCCATTCCCAACTCCGCTTCCCATTTCTCCTTGATCTTCACCACCCGCTTGCCTCCCTGCTCCCCCAGCAACTTCTATACATCCCAAATTCTTCCCTCCCTTTCCACATCCAAAAGCTGCAGTCTCTCCAGCAGAGTGTACCCCAGCAATCTAGGGAACCCCTTCCAGACCTTTTGTGCAAAGTCCCTAATCTGTAGATACCTGAATTCACTACCCCTCGGCAGCTCCACACTCTCCCTTAGCTCCTCTAACTGGCGAACCCTTCCTCCAAATACAAATCCTTCACCTTGACCAGCCCCACTTCCCTCCACCTCCTGTATACACTATCCATCCCCCCGGCTCAAACCCATGATTCTCGCACAGCGGCGTTAGCACCGACAGCCCTTCCACCCTAAAATGCCTCCTCAGCTGATTCCATATCTTCACCGTGGACTGCACCACTGGGCTCCCTGAATACCTACTCGGAGCCATTGGCAATGCTGCTTTCACCATAGCCCTCAAACTAGACCCCTTACAAGATTCCCCCTCCATCCTAACCCACTCTACCCCTTCTCCTTCCCACCACCGCCGCACCTTGTCCACATTCACCGCCTAATAATAATGAAGCAAGTTTGGCAATGCCAACCTCCCCTGCTGTTTCTGTCTCTGTAGCAAGGTCCTCCACACCCTTGGCACCTTCCCTGCCCATACAAAGTCAGAGATGATTGTGTCCACTTTCCGAAAAAAGGCCTTTGGTATAAAAATCGGGAGAGCCTGAAAGATAAACAAGAACCTCGACAGAATATTCATTTTCACCACTTGGACCCTCCCCACCAACGGTAAGTGCAGTGTATCCCACCTCTTAAGATCCTCCCTGGCCTCCTCCACCAGCTTTGTTAAGTTCCACTTATGGAGCCCCGTCCATTCCCTCGCTACCTGAATCCCTAAGTACCTAAACCTATCCCTTGCTACCTTAAATGGCAGCCCCCCTAAATTAGCCCACTGTGCCAGCTCATTCATCGGGAATACCTCGCTTTTCCCTACTTCATACCCCTGATACTATCCAGCCCCTCCCTCAGCCCCAGGGGCTCCTCCAACGTGGGAAATTCCAGCTCGCCCAGAAACCATCCCATGTCCCCCTCCTCTCCTCATGGGTCTGCCTCATAAAGTCCCTCATAATACTCTCGAAATACCTCATTGATCTTCCCTGGCTCTGACACCACATCCCCAGCCCCAGTCCGGATCTTCAATATTTCCCTGGACGCAGCCTGCCTCTGCAGCTGGTGTGCCAGCATGCGGCTCGCCTTCTCCCCATTCTCGTATTGCACCGCTCTTGCACTACGCAGTTACCCTACCGCCCTCCTCGTTGTCAGCCTGTCAAATTGCCCCTGCAACTTTTTCCTCCTCACCAATCCCTCTACGGTGGGCACCCTCGAATATTCCCTGAACACCTCCACTATCTCGCTCACAGACGGTCATGTTCCGCCCTCCTTTCCTTATTCGCATGAACCATAAATGAGATAATTTCTCCCCGGCCCACTGCCTTCAGTGCTTCCCAAAAAATGCCCGACGACACCTCCCCACTCTGATTGAACTCCACATAATCCCTGATAGCCAACCGCACATTGTCACAAAAACCTCCATCCGCCAACAACCCCGAGTCAAGCCTCCACCCCGGCCTCTGCTCTCGTCCCGTAATGAACCTAATATCCAGCTAGTGGGGTGCATGGTCCGATATAACTATCCCTGCATACTCTGCCCCCTCCACCCCAACCAAAATCTCCCGACTCACTACAATGTAATCAATCCTCGAATGCACCTTATAGACGTGTGAATAGAAGGAATACTCCCTTCCCCCTGGGTTCTGAAAGCGCCATGGATCCACCATACCCATCCTCTCCATAAACCCCCCCCCCCCCCCAGCTCCCTTGCCATTCATACCCTACCCATCAACCTGGGGCTCGATCTATCCACCCTCGGCTCCAGGACACAGTTAAAATCTCCTGCCATGATCAACTGGCACGTGGCCAAATCCGGGATTGCTGCCAACAACCCCCTCATAAAACCCACATCATCCCAATTTGGGGCATACATATTTACCAACACTACCGGTGCCCCTTCCAATACCCATTGGCACTAGTTCTAAAACTAGCTCCATAGTTGTCAACTGTTTACAAGTTAAGTCCAGGCAAGCTTTGACCGACGATTTACCAGGAAAGTGGTACGCCAATTGAGGCGAACAAAGGGGGTAGTTTACGAGCATGGAGAGAAGGCGGGCCATATGTTGGCGGGTCAGCTCCGCAGAGAGGCTGCGGCAAGGGAAATTGTCCAGGTACGGGACAGGGCAGGGAAGTTGGTGGTAGCTCCAGATCATATTAACAAGGTCTTTAAGGAATTCTATGAAAGATTGTACAGGTCAGAGCCACGTGGGGGAGGCCGGGAGATGCAGGAATTTCTCAATGGGCTGGAGTATCTGAGGTTAGGGGAGGGGGACATGGCTACATTAGAGGGGGAGATAATGGAGCAGGAGATAAAAGATGCGATTGGGAGGATGCAGTCGAGGAAGGTGGCAGGGCCGGATGGGTTCCCAGTGGAATATTATAAAAAAATTTAAAATAAGCTGGTACCGCTAATGGTGGGGATGTTTGAGGAGGCGATAGGGAAGGGGGTGTTACCACAAACCTTGGGGCAGGCAACAATTTCCCTGTTACGTAAGAACGATGAGGATCCAACGGAGCATGTGATTATATAGGCCCATATCACTTTTAAATGTGGACGCGAAGATATTGGCGAAGGTAGAACATAGAACAGTACAGCACAGAACAGGCCCTTCGGCCCTCAATGTTGTGCCGAGCCATGATCACCCTACTGAAACCCACGTATCCACCCTACACCCGTAACCCAACAACCCCCCCTTAACCTTACTTTTATTAGGACACTACGGGCAATTTAGCATGGCCAATCCACCTAACCCGCACATCTTTGGACTGTGGGAGGAAACCGGAGCACCCGGAGGAAACCCACGCACACAGGGGGAGGACGTGCAGACTCCACACAGACAGTGACCCAGCCGGGAATCGAACCTGGGACCCTGGAGCTGTGAAGCATTTATGCTAACCACCATGCTACCCTGCTGCCTACTGGCAGGTATTCTAGAGGAGTGCCTCCTGAAGGTGATAGGTGAAGATCAGATCGAGTTTGTGAGAGGGAGGCAGCTCTTTTCGAATATTAGGAGGGTTCTGAACGTCGTTATGGCACCGACGTAGGGGAAGGAAACAGAGCTGGTTGTGGCATTGGACACCAAGAAAGCGTTTCACTGGATAGAATGGGGGTACTTGATGTTAGTTCTAGAGCGGTTTGGGGTAAAGCTATTATATAAGGAGCCGAGTGCCAGCGTCCGGACAAATATCATCAGCTCAGAATACGTTTCTCTCCACCGTGGGACTAGGCAGGGATGTCCAACGTCCCCCCTGCTGTTTGCATTCACGATTGAACCATTGGCCATCGCATTAAGAAGTTCGGGGTTATGGAAAGGGATAGTGTGGGGGGGGGGGGGGGGAATAGAGCATAGGGTGTCCTTATATGCCGATGACTTGTTATTATACATGTCAGAACCAAATGTGTCAATAGGGGGAATACTGGAGCTGCTTCGGGTGTTTGGGTCTTTCTCAGGGTACAAAATAAATCTAAACAAGAGTGAATATTTTGTGGTGTCTTGGCCAGGGGTGGAGGGGCTGCCATTCCGTAAGGCTGCCTCCCTGTCACAAACTCCGTCTGATCTTCACCTATCACCTTCGGGAGGCACCCCTCTATCCTACCTGCCAGTACCTTCACTTTAGATACCTTTTGCTCGAGATTTGGGGGGGGGGGGGGGGGGGGGGGCGGCTCCATAGGTACTACATTTCTAGTTTGGTGGGGAGGGTGAAAGCTGATCTGGCAAGGTGGGATGGTCTCCCTCTGTCATTGGCGGGTCGGGTACAGGCGGTTAAAATGAATGTGCTGCTGCGATTCCTGTTTATTTTTCAGTGCCTGCCGATTTTCCTGCCAAAGGCATTTTTTAGAGAGATTGAAGGGCTGATTACCTCGTTCATATGGGAAGGGAAGGTGGCCAGAATTAAAAAGGTGCTACTGCAGAGGGGAAGGCAGGCAGGGGGTTTGGGTCTTCCTAACCTGATGTATTACTACTGGGCGGCGAATGTGGAGAAGGTACAGAGCTGGGTCAGAGGGGTTGACTCCCAATGGGTCAGAATGGAGGAGAGTTTGGGTGGGGGGTCGGGATTGAAGTCGCTAGCGACAACACCGCACACGACAGCCCCGGGGAGATCCTCAGGGAGTCCGATAGTAATAGCTTCGTTGAAGATTTGGAGGCAGTTTCGACAGCACTTTGGGTTGGAGGCAGGGTTATGGGAAATGACGATTCGGGGGAACCATAGATTTGAGCCAGGGAAGTGGGATGGAAATTTTCGGAGATGGGAGGAGAAAGGAACTAGAACACTAAAAGATTTATTTCTTGGGGGTCGTTTTGTGGGATTGAAGGAGCTGGGAGCGAAGTATGGGCTGGAGCAGGGGGAAATATTTAGATACATGCAGGTTCCAGACTTTGCCAGAAAGGAGATACAGAGCTTCCCAGTAGAGCCAGCTTCCACATTGCTGGAGGAGGTGCTGACGCCAGGGGGACTGGAGAAGGGGGTAGTATCGGCGGTTTACGGGGCTATTTTGGAGGAGGAGAAGGCGCCACTATAAGGGATCAAGGAAAAGTGGGAGGAAGAGTTGGGAGAGGGTATGGAGGAGGAGTTCTGGTGTGAGGTCCTCCAGAGGGTGAACACCTTCAACTCGTGTGCGAGGTTGGGGCTGATACAGCTGAAGGTATAGAGCTTAGAAGCACGAGGATGAACCGGCTCTTTGAGGGGGTAGAAGATGTGTGTGAACGTTGAAGGGGAGGCCCCGCAAACCACGTTCATATGTTTTGGACCTGCCCAAAGCTGGAGGATTACTGGAAGGAGGTGTTTAGGATAATCTGTAAAGTGGTGCACGTGAAACTGGACCCGGGCCCCCGGGAGGCCATATTCGGGGTGTCGGACCAGCCGGGGTTGGAAACGGGCGCGGGGGCAGATGTTATAGCCTTCGCCTCGTTGATCGCCCGAAGGCGGATCCTGTTAGGGTGGAGATCAACCTCCCCACCCTGCGCCCTGGCGTGACAGGGGGACGTGCTGGAATTCTTAATGCTTGAAAAGGTCAAATTTGAACGGAGGGGAAGGATGGAGGGGTTCTACAATTCATGGGCGTTATTCATTATGCACTTTCGAGAATTGGATCACATCGAACATTAGGGGGGGTTGGGGGCTGGGAGGGTTGGGGGGAGGGGGACTGTATGCGTTAATGGTGACTATGGTGATTCCTTATTCCTTTTTGCAATTTGTTTATGTTAACATGTGGGCCAATGGATTTGGTGGGAGGATGGGATCGTTGTTATTGATATGGGGATTGACATTTCATTCGTTACTGATTATTGTTTATTGTTAGGTGTAAATTTGGGGGGAAATGTGAAAAAGGAGGAGAATAAAAAATAGTTTTAAAAAACTGTTTACAAGTTGTTATTGGTTGATTTCTTCTGGAAGATGTAATAACTCTACAAGTGTTTGGTGAAATCTATAGGTGTTTCAAGTTGACAAAGTCTGGGGAAAAAAAGGTGTTTTTGGTGCTCAAAGACCTTTTGCTGATTTCAATCCTTATCTCCAAAAAAGCTGCCCCAAATGTGGGCTTAGTAACCCTGGGTGACCTGTCTACTTGGATTTTGTACTTTCTCCCCATGTCTGCATGAGTTTCCTATCGGTGCTCCGGTTTCCACAGTCCAAAGATGTGCAGGTTAGGTAATTGGCTATGCTAAATTGCCCCAAGGTGGGGTTACAAGGTAGGGTGGGTGATTGGACCTAGGAAGGGGGCTCTTTCAGAGGGTCAGCACGCGTCTTCGTGGGTTTCCTCCGGGTGCTCCCGTTTCCTCCCACGGTCCAAAGATCTGCAGGTTAGGTGGATTGGTCTTGATAAAGTTGCCCCTTAGTGCCTAGGGATGTACAGCTTAGATTACGGAGATAGGGCGAGGGATTGGGGCATCTTTCGGGGTGGACTCAATGTGCCGAATGGTCTCCTTCTGAACTGCAAAAATTCTATGGTTCTATAGGTCCAGGTCCTTATCCATCCAGGGAGCAAGTTCTGTACCTGAAGATCAATGAGGAAGAATTTGTGTGACATTTGTGCTTTCGTGATGTCATTCTCACTGATAGCTGCCAATTGCTGCAATCACAACTGCCAACTCAGAGGTGAGCAAGAATGGTATTACCAATATCTGTGAAGGTGACGGCAGCAAAGAACAGGGGCTGGATTCTTCACCCCACCACATTTCTATTTCACCCCACCGGTGGGATGCTCCGTTACGCCGGCTAGTCAATGGGGTTTCCCATTGTAGGGCAGACCCACGGCATCGGCAAACCGCCGCTGGCAAAACGGAGCATCCCACCGGAGGAGAACCCAGCCCCTGATCTTTCCAGATTGGAGCTACAGATAATTGCCAAATTTTGACGTTCATCATCCTCAGTTGCATCAAAGAAGTCAGTGAGGTTCTCTACTCAAAGACAGCTCATTACATTGCCTTCTCTCTAATCAGAGACAAGTAGGCAGAGCAGCCACACTAAAGTCTTCCCGATTGTGCAGAGTACACATTGTTCTGCATGCTCTGCATATCAACAGTAGCCTATACCAGAACCAAAAGTGTTTCCATATCCTCAACATCCTGTTTCTGTGTGGTCATTGGCAGAAAATGATGCATTGGAACTGTGGTATGTGTGCATTTGTGGACAGCAAATATCTTCCCGAGTGAATATTCCGACAGAAAAGTGAGGAGGAGCAGTACCTGGACCCCTAAAGAGGTTCAGATTCAGAATGGGCTCAGATGGACAAGGTAGTAGAGATATTGAGCTGAATTCTCCGGTCCTCCAGCTGCCTGTTTCTCGCTGACCCCCCCATTCATTGGCAGCAGGATTCTCTACTCCCACCGCTTGTCAATGGGATTTCCCATTGAAGTCACCTCACGTTGATGGGAAACCCACGGAAGGTGGGAAAAGAGATTCTCAATGGCTGGAGAATTCCAGCCATGAATTCATAAACAAGTGAAAGGCGGGGCAATAGAGTGACAGGCTGGAAATTGCGCTGTTGGAAATTCAGGTAAAGAGAAAACTAAATGAAAATTCTCAATTCCACAGACCCAACTCTGGAGCAAATACCCTGAATCTTCAGATTTTCTTCTGGGAGGGATGGTGGGTGCGAACAGCAGTCAGGCCTGCCATCCCCAGAAAGAGTTCAGAGGCAGCCACAAGGACTGCATTGTGTCATGGTGAGCTAGTTACAATAAAAACAATGAAAAAAAACCAACACTCGCCCCTCACACCCCCTCAGTCCTCACAGCCTCCCCATGCCCCATCCATGTCAACTCATAGCCTCCACTTTCCCATGGTCCCTCATACCCTCCATATCAACCTTTGCCACTCTACTCACCCCACTGCCGCTCAAACTCTCCATGGCAACCCGGGAACCTCCACTCATCCCCATAGTCCTTTATAGCCTCTATGTCAAAATAGTGCCATCTCATGGCAACTCATAACCCCCGACCCACCACCCGTTGCCCTTACGCTGTCCATACCAATTTACCCAGTATCCACCATGGACAAACCTCAAGAGTCATGGTGAGGTGAAATGAAATAAAGTTTGAAGTGTCCATGGTAGAGTTCACTATATTTAAAGAATATGTTCCCACTGATAACATTTAAATACCTTCAAGTACTTAATTCCATGTAAAAAGAAACATTTCCTTCATGTACTTAATGTCTTATGAAAACGTAAGTTTGTATTCACAGCTCCAAATCAAAGACAACTAATTTCAATATAACCACAAGGATCTGCCAATCAAATTGTGAACTTATAGCACTCCCAGCAAGCCCTCTCCCCTAACCATGTGATAATGATAGGTTATGGCTGCTATTAAGCAGCACTAATCCTTATGTCAACCACCGGTGGTATTGCAGGCAAAGATATTTTCAACTGCAGATGGATTTTGAGCTTATCCACTTTTTAACACACATTCATGGCTACACTTAATAATACCAAAGGTTGACTTCCGGTGGCGGCGATGTCCGAATGAGCCGCACATTCGGTGGGCTCTCACTCCGGCCGGCTGGAACAGCTGTTTCCCCGCGATAGCGGGACTACGGAGGCGGCAGAAAGGCTGCCTGGAACAGAGGAGGAGAGCGGGCTGCAGATGATGTAAGTGTGGGAGGCCAGCAGGTGAGGAAGAAGGAGAGAGAGAGAGAAGGAGGAAGCTGACCTGAAGGGTAAGATGGCGGACCCACGGACCTTCCTTCCTCCAGGACAAAGGGAAAAAGAAAAAGTTTGGAGTTGCTGAGGAGGGACAGCTTGGACCCACTTCAGATGCCCAGGAGGTAAAATTGAAGGAGCTGGGCGAAGGAAAGCGGCAGCGGAGGCGCTGAGGAGCGGGCTGCGGCATATGGAACAGCGGGATTCCAGAAGGCAGAAGAAGAAGGAGAAAAAGGGACAGAGACAAGGACCGGAAGAAAATTACCTGGGACCTAAGATGGCGGACACACGGAACCCGGACTCAGCAATCCAGCTGGCGCTGGATAACATGCTCCAGGTAATGAAGTCCAGTTTTGAAGCGCTGAAGCGGGACAGCTTGGACCCAATCCAGAAAGCGGTGGATCAGCTGAACCAGAGGCTGGACGTCCAGGATGTGAAAGTGAAGGAGCTGGGAGAGGCGGTGGAGGAGCAGGCGGATGCGCAAACGGTTGCAGCGCTAGAAGTGGACGGCCTGAAAGAGCGGCAGAGAAGACTGCCGGACAGAGTGGAGGAGCTGGAGAATAGAGTCCGCAGGAACAATCTGAGGATGGTCGGCCTCCCGGAGGGGGCGGAGGGAGCTGATGCTGCAGCGTTTGTAGCAGACCTGCTGAAGCAGCTGATGGGGGCCGAAGCCTTTCCGCGACCGCTGGAGCTGGAGGGGGCACACAGGGTGCAGGCAAGGCAGGGGCGGCTGGGCGGACCCCCCCCGCCCGATGGTGATTAGGTTCCACAGGTTCGTGGACAAGGAGCGGGTGCTGCAGTGGGCAAAGAGCGCCAGGAGCAGCACGTGGAATAACAGTGTGCTCCGCATCTATCAGGACCTAAGCCAGGAGGTGGCTCGGCGGCGAGCAGCCTTTAAGAATGTCAAGGAGGTGCTGTTCAAGAAGCACGTGAAGTTTGGTCTGCTGTTCCCAGCTCGGCTATGGGTCACGCACCAGGGTCAACACCACTACTTTTCCGAGCCCGAAGAAGCGATGGATTTTGTGAGGGACCTGGGGCTGGTCCCGAAAGGAGGCCCCAAGGACGCGAGTTAGGGCCCGAGGATTTCTGTGGGGAGGAACGCCGAATGTGCCTGGACTGCTGCTCAACGGTTTGCTGGGCCAATGGGGCCAAGTGGAACATTTGAGACTCTTTCCTTTGTTCATGGACATTTATGTGCTTTTTCTCTTTTTTCTATGTTTTTTCCCTTTTCCCTGGAAAGGAGGTCGAGGGTGGAGGCAGCTATAGGGCGGGCCAGGAAGGGCGCGACGCACGGGTCAGGGGCCGGCCCGAGAAAGGCTATGGCTGACCGGCGGGGTGGGGGGGGTGGGATGTGCCCCCCGACCAGGCTGATCACCTGGAACGTCAAGGGACTGAATGGGCCGGTTAAGAGGGCGCGGGTGTTCGCGCACTTGGGGGCCCTGAGGGCGGACGTAATTATGTTGCAGGAGACACATCTGAAAGTGTCAGACCAGACCAGGCTAAGGAAGGGCTGGATTAGCCAGGTCTTCCACTCGGACTTGGACTCGAAGTCCAGAGGGGTGGCAATCATGATCAACAAGCGTGTGCAATTTGAGGCAGAGGGCATATCCGCAGACAGGGGGGGCAGATACCTGATGGTACGGGGCAGGCTGGAGGGGAGAAGAGTGGTGCTGGTGAATATATATGCCCCGAACTGGGATGACGTGGACTTCATTAAAAGAGTGCTGGGGAAGATCCCGGACTTGGATTCTCGCAGGCTAATAATGGGAGGGGACTTTAACATGGTCCTTGACCCGACTTTGGATCGGTCGTGTCCCAGAACGGGTAGACTCTCAGCAATGGCAAGGGAGCTGAAAGGGTTTATGGAGCAAATGGGGGCAGTGGACCCCTGGAGGGAGGGACAGCCAACAGGAAGGGGCTACTCGTTTTACTCGCACGTCCACAAAGTATATTCCAGGATAGATTTCTTTGTGCTAAGCAGGGACTGTAGGGGGGAGGTAAAGAACACGGAATACTCAGCAATTACCATTTCAGACCATGCCCCGCATTGGGTGGACCTGCAGTTCGGGGGAGCGAGTTATCAACGCCCGCAATGGAGGCTAGATGTGGGATTGCTGTCGGAGGAGGGGATCTGCGAGAGGCTTCGGAAATGTATAAAAAATTACCTGCAGGTGATTGACACGGGGGAGGTCTCAGCGGCGACCGTGTGGGAGGCGCTAAAGGCAGTAGTGCGGGGGGAGCTGATTTCAATTGGGGCCCATAGAGCCAAGGCAGACCGGGCAGAGATGGATAGATTGGTCAGGGAAATGGGCCGGATAGATGAAGAGCACGCGGAGTCCCCGGGGGAGGTTTTACTCGGGGAGAGGCAGAGGCTACAGGCGGAACTGGGGGCACTATCCACGAGCAGGGCCGTGGAACAGCTTAGGAAGGCGAGGGGAGTGGTGTACGAGTATGGGGAAAAGGCTAGCAGACTGTTAGCGCAGCAACTTAGGAGGAGGGAGGCGGCCAGGGAAATAGGTAGAGTGAGGGAAGAGGGGGGGCACAAAGTGGAGGATCCGGCAGAATTGAATAGGGTATTCCGGGACTTCTATCGTAAGCTGTATACTTCGGAGCCGCCAGAAGAACCGGAGGGGATGAAAAGGTTTCTGGATGGGTTAACATTCCCAACAGTTGGGGGGGGGCGAGTGGAAGAGCTGGGGGCCCCGATTAGAGTAGAGGAGGTATTGGGGGGCCTAAAGGCCATGCAGTCGGGGAAGTCCCCGGGGCCGGATGGATACCCAGTAGAGTTTTATAGGAAGTTCTCGGAGCTGGTGGGCCCGGTCTTGGCGAGGGTTTTCAATGAGGCAAGGGACAGAGGGACCCTGCCGCCGACGATGTCTCAAGCCACCATATCTCTGATATTAAAGCGGGGTAAAGACCCGGAGGTGTGCGGGTCCTACAGGCCAATCTCCCTGATTAATGTAGATGCCAAGCTCCTGGCAAAGGTACTGGCAGGTAGAATGGAGGACTGTGTACCGGAGGTGATTGGGGAGGATCAAACGGGGTTCGTGAAAGGTAGGCAGCTGGCGGCCAATCTGAGGAGATTGCTCAATGTGATAATGATGCCCCCGGCGGGTAGAGAGGTGGAGGTAGTGGTGGCTATGGACGCCGAGAAGGCCTTTGACCGGGTGGAGTGGGAATATCTATGGGAGGTGCTCGGACGGTTTGGGTTCGGGGAGGGATTGGTGGATTGGATCAAATTATTATATCAGGCCCCGAGGGCCAGCGTCAGGACCAACAGAGAAGTGTCGGAGTACTTTAGGTTGTACCGAGGGACCAGGCAGGGCTGCCCGCTCTCCCCGCTGCTGTTTGCGCTGGCCATAGAGCCGCTGGCGATTGCGCTGAGAGCCGCAGAGGGTTGGAAGGGGATGGTGAGGGGCGGGGTTGAACATAGGGTTTCTCTTTATGCAGACGACCTGCTCCTGTACGTGTCGGACCCAGTGGCCGGGATGGGAACTATACTGGGAATGCTGAGGGAGTTCGGCCAGTTCTCAGGATACAAATTAAATACGGTCAAGAGTGAAATGTTTGTGGTACAGGCAAGGGGCCAGGAGAACAGATTGAGAGGGCTACCGTTTAGGTTAGTTGAGGAAAATTTCCGGTATTTGGGAATCCAGGTGGCACGAGACTGGGGCAGGCTGCATAAGTTAAATTTGGCCAGGGTGGTGGAGCAAATGAAGGGAGAGTTTCGGAGATGGGATGCACTCCCGCTGTCGCTGGCAGGGAGGGTGCAGACTGTAAAGATGACAATCCTCCCTCGATTTTTGTTTATTTTTCAGTGCCTCCCGATCTTTATCCCACAGTCCTTCTTCAAAAGAGTTAACGGGCTGATCATGAGCTTTGTCTGGGCGGGAAAGTCTCCGCGGGTGAAGAAGGCAATGTTGGAGAGGAACCGTAGCGAGGGGGGGCTGGCGTTGCCGAGTCTGGTCAATTATTACTGGGCGGCCAACATCGCTATGATAAGGAAGTGGATGGTGGGTACGGGGTCTATTTGGGAGCGGGTGGAGGCGGCTTCGTGCAGGGGCTCCAGCTTGGCAGCCCTGGTCACGGCTCCTCTACCGCTGCCGCCGGCCAAGTACACCACCAGCCCGGTAGTGGTGGCGACCCTGCGGATATGGGGCCAGTGGAGGAGGCATGTGGGGGAGATGGGGGCGTCTGTCTGGGCGCCAATCTGCGACAACCATCGGTTTGCCCCCGGCAGTATGGATGGGGGGTTCCGAGTATGGCGGCGAGCAGGGGCGGGAAGGGTGGGTGATATGTTCCTGGAAGGGAGCTTCGCGAGTTTGAGGAGCTTGGAGGAGAAATTTGGGTTGGTAAGGGGAAATGATTTTAGATACCTACAGCTGCGGGACTTTGTTCGTAGACAGGTCCCATCTTTCCCGCGCCTCCCGCCAATGGGGATCCTAGACAGAATAGTCTCTGGGAGGGACGAAGGGGAGGGTAGAGTCTCGGGTATTTATAAGGTGCTCATGAGGGAGGAAGGGTCCCAGACAGAGGAACTGAAACTTAAATGGGAGGAGGAGCTAGGCGGGGAAATGGAGGAAGGGCTGTGGGCAGAGGCCCTGAGTAGGATAAACTCGACCGCGACATGTGCAAGGCTCGGGCTGATCCAATTTAAGGTCGTTCACCGGGCCCATATGACGGTGGCTCGGATGAGCAAATTTTTCGGGATAGAGGACAAATGCGCTAGGTGCGCGGGAGGACCAGCGAACCATGTGCACATGTTTTGGGCATGCCCCGAGCTGAGGGGGTACTGGGAGGGATTTGCGGGGGTCATGTCCCAGGTGCTAAAAACAAGGGTGGTGATGAGTCCAGGGGTGGCAATTTTTGGGGTTTCGGAAGACCCGGGCGTCCAGGGGGAGAAAGCGGCCGATGTGCTGGCCTTTGCTTCCCTGATAGCCCGGCGACGAATATTATTGGCGTGGAGGGACTCAAAGCCCCCGAAGACTGAGTGGTGGCTTGCGGACATGTCAAGTTTCCTGGGGATGGAAAAAATTAAGTTCGCCTTGAGGGGATCTGTGCAGGGGTTCACCCGGAGGTGGCAACCATTTATTGACTTCTTTGCGGGAGACTGAGCGTCAGCAGGGGGGTGGGGGGAGGGGGGGGTAGAGTAGAGTAGGAGGGAAAATATGGCGGGTAGTACGGGTGGGAGGGGAGCGGGCTTGTGCAATACGGTACGATGGAAGTATTGAAAGTACGTGGATGTTTGCACATTTTTGCCTTTTTTTTGCTTCCTTTCTGATGATGTCTGTAACTGTTTATAAAGCCAAAAACTACCTCAATAAAATTGTTTATTAAAAAAAAAATAATACCAAAGGTTTACCTGTCCGCTCCCAAAGGGGCACTTGACTTTTCCAAAATAACCTCTGCAAATAGCCTTACCTCTCCAAATAACTCCAGCAACTTTGGACTTCTTTCTCAAATGTCTAAATCCGAATAACAAAAATTGTATCTGTTTGAAGGCAGCTGCGCATCTACATGTACATCTCTGCGAAATTACAGATGTGCAAAATACATGGCCTACCTATGTTCCTATGCCCACATGAATTATGCAGGTCAACACCTGGGAGGAGATATGATGCCTTCATTCTATGGCAGTCCACTGTGTCAATCTGCATTTGAGCCACCAGAGCAAACCAAAGTTTGGCTATTATGTTACACTGACTTATGACTCCAGTGCTCAACTCACACCCACATGTGCAGCATGTATACATTGGAATACATGCAGTGGCACAACATGGGAGATTGGTCCATTGGATTGCTGAAACAAAAGTTCTGTTGCCTGGTCTAATCTGGAGGAGATTTGCAGTGCTTGACAAAGCAAGTGTCAAGATTTGTGTTGATTTGCTGCATGTCAGATAAACTCATCAACATGAGGGGCAGCCCTCGGCAGTAGACTTACAGGAAACAATCGGGAAGAGGGGCATTAGGAGGAAGAACAACTGCATGAGAGGAGAAAGGAGAAATGGAGGGAACTGAGTCCTCCCCTTTCTGCCTGGGCTGTCCCGATATAGCTCATCCATAACCCTAATTCCCCAGTCACCAACAGTCCTACACTTCACTTTTCCTTTCTCACTGGTCATCAGTGGCCACTCAGCCAAACACAAAAATAAAAGCCACCACAAATAAAATTACAATTTAATAATTAAATCGCACAGAGATCATTAACCACACACTGCCTCAGAGCCTGCTTTCCACGTACCCTTGTTTGTCCTGGTGCTCTGCTGCAGAGCGACGCCAGTGCCTGCTGCAGCATGGTTACTAGAGTAAAGATAGCTGCAAATAGGCTTGGAGGATAATCCGAGCAGCTCCGGTGAATAACTACCAGTGTGAACCTGGCATCACTCCCATCTTTGACCCCTGATCTCGGCCCCCAAAACCGTATATGGCAGTAACACTCCACCTACCAGCATGTCTCTCAGAACCCACCACAGGAACACCCAACACATACCCTGCCCTCTGTGACCAGGCGCCTTGCCCATATATGACATCAGCTAGAAACCGTGGCGTCTCACTATGTCATTTGTCTGTCCCCAGAGGTAATGTGGGCCATAATCGAAGGGAGTGTCAGAAGATGGGCAGGAGCATGCCCAAGATGTGTCCACTTCGCCCTTTCAAGACAGGGCCATGGAATCCGTGAAAGGAGCCTAGGAATGAGCTGTGGCTGACATACAGGTTGGCATGCACCAAAGAAGTGAGAGTCAAATGCAACTTTATCCAAATGTCCTATCTCAAGTGATGTTTTATTTCTCACAGCCCTGTTCTTCCCACGAGCTGATCCCATGCACTTTGTCTTCCAGAATCCCCATCAAATGGGGCATCCGGGGTCGCAGGCCTCCCTCCAGATCCTCAGAACACAAGGCACCAACTTCTCGGCACCACTTTCTCCAGCACCATCCACCAGCATAGAGACTATCACCTTGGTGGGACATGTTAGCAGTCATGCTCCTGGGTCAGCCTCACACATGCCACAGCACGTCAGGTTGAGGCAGGGACTCCAGACAGAGTGCCCGGTCAGAGGAATACCCGCTCCTGGGGAACAGCTGCCCCCAGGACAGATGTTGTGCCTCTGGAAAAGATTATCCAATCACTGGTGCAGATGCAGATTCAAAGCCAGAATTTACAGCAGGAGGTGTAAGCAACATTCCAGCAGCTAAAAGTACAACTGGAGGAGCCCAGTCACCTCAGACGCAGGAGATGCTACCAACAATATACGGCTCCCAGGCCAACACTGATAGGTGGTCGTCTGCGGTGGAAGGGCTGGGCAAAGCGTCAGAGCCATGTGTCAGGATGTCCAAGGCTTGGGCACACTGTGCTGTCCATGACTGAGGGGAAGGACAGGTGAGCCCAGTCACAAGCGGACATGTCCCAAGCACAGATAGACCATGGTTGCGGCGCTACACAGCCGGGCCTCCTGGTGAGCCTGGGTCCAGGTTAAACGTGGATAAAGTTAGCTGCAGGATGTATAGGGCATCCGTGCCATCTTGGATACACCCATGCATGGACATTTGTGAAATCTGCACGGGACCTGTAATGAGCCGGGGCAGAGAGGTTGAGTGAGCCAACAATTTGCCCAGGAAGGAGTGTCTTCCTCCTAGTCCTCGTGGTGCCAGGTCCGCCACCATCTGGCACAATGGCGCACGGCCTCCTTGGTGAGGTGGAGCCGATGGCTGCACACAGCGATCCAGTAGATCCCCGAAAGACAACCGCTGATGGTAGAAACGTGGCCTGATGTGGCGTCAGCTTTGTACCTCTTCACCCAAGGTCGATCCCAATTCCCTGGCATTGTGAGGCAGCAGTGCTAACCACTGTGCTGCCAATATGAATGTCAGACAAATACCTGTCCTGGATTCACAACCTATGCTATTAAAACATGGACAAATTTCCAATCACTGCAGCTGAGCTAAAGCTTTAATGACATTAACATGTATTTATTATTGAGTAAACTGAAGCCTGAATGCATCTCCTTTTTAAACTGCTTATTTTAAAACCCTTCTTCAATTAATTGTGATTTGTCCCATCAGAATGAATGGAAAGCATTGTGAAAATATTACAAAGAGATCAAGGCCCGGATTCTCCGAGCCCGCGCCGGGTCGGAGAATCGCCGGGCAGCGTGAGAATCCCGCCACGCTGCTCCGACACCAGGTCACGATTCTCTGCGGACCCCAGAATCACCCACCAACCGTGCGGCGCGGTCCATGCAGCACCGGTCGGGGGCTGCTGAAAAAGCCCCCAGTGGCAATTCTCTGGCGCTCAATGGGCCGAACTCCGACGAGTCCCGCTGGCGTGGTTCTAATCTGATACCACCTGGCGGGAGCTCGGACCCGCGGCCATGGTGGCGATCCTGGGGGGTGCAGGAGGAAACCGAACTCTGGTGGGGGCCTCAGCGGTGGGCAAGCAGGGGCCACCGACTGGCGGGCCATCGCGATCGGAGGAGGACCTACCTTCCTCCGCATGGCCCACCATCTCCATCCGCCACGTCTGCGTTGCCCGTGCCAAAGTGGGAAGCCGAGGGTATGCGTAGACCTGCTTGCGTAAGCCGCACGCATGCACAGCTTGGGCAGCAGGCCCCGCTGGCAGCCAGAGCTGCGCGACGCACGCCGGGGCTGTCCTCACCCCATGGAGAACGGAGAATCACCCTAGACTTTCTAGGGAAAAAGTCCGGAGTGATTCTAGCCCATTCCCCGGCGGGCATGGGGACTTAGTCCCCAAAAGGGAGAATCCCGTCCCAAGTCTCTAAAAATATATATAAATTACTTCACACTTTAAACAAGAGACATTGAAGGCAGCTGGTGCAGAATGAAATGATACATTTCTTGCCACATTTGAAATTCTGTCTGCAATGCTGGCTTAGATTTTACTCCACTATGCCAACCTAAACTGGGCAGGATAGTTACAGAAACAAAATAGGTCAGTGAAGTCTTCCTCCACCTGTGCTCAGACATTAATATCATTACCCCAAAGTCCCTGGTAGGAAGTCTGCAAGCCTCTCCTTTTATCCCAACCATTGGCAGAGAGACAGTCCAAGTCTCCACCTGGTTTGCCTTGTTAGCACAGTCTCTATCAATGCCAGCCGCCATGAGGACAAGGGTGGCAGTAGTCCCTGTATTGCTGCAATACGCATCAATAAGTTAAAAGATGGGGCAGGAAGCCGAGTAGTTGCCTCCTCTGCCTCCTTTATGATCCCAAAGATATACCCACTTCTTCACCGGAAAAATGGAACACCATTGAATCCAGTGGCCTGAACACCCAATTCTTTGAGCTGCATTCCCATAGCCATGCTGAATTTAGCCCAATGTCTCTCCATGATGTTAAACTACTTCCAACTCTGATGGAGTTGGCAATGAGGCAACAAAATAAATTTTTTCCCAACTAGATTTTCTATGACCTCCAGAGATTCCAAAACTTACATCTGCCAAGTTAGAGTGTGTTTTGTCGCCAGTCCTTCAGAATCTATTAAGGTGTTCTCCTGCCAATGTTACAGAATCACCAAAGAAGTGATCCAACATGAGGTGGGGGCCAGATGTTGGGTGATGGCATCACTGCCTAAATACAATGCTACTAGGAGTGGGCTGTTTGTGTTGTGTGAAGGCTAAACAGCAACATGAGCTAGTTTGACTGAAAGGTCTGTCTGTGTTACAACTTCTATTACTATTCATATTGGAAATTAAAAATAGGATCGCACTGATTGATCAAAACGAGCCAAGGTGAAATTTGAAAAAGATGGAGAGATGTTAGTTGCCTCAGCGCTCTCAGTGTCTATACGGAGATAGGTGCTGATGCACCGTCAATTACCACAAGACGAGAATGGTGGAACAATCGAGGCTTTATTGAACGAGATGTTGTGCCTCCTGTAGCTGGAACCAGAGTGGCTGCAGCGCCGGACAACACACACTTTTATACACCACCTGCTGGGCAGAGCCAGCAGGCAGGGATTTACCATTGTACCTCTAATATATGGGCAGTGCCGTTAATACATATAATATACCACTAGTGGTGACTACCACAGGTGCCGCAAAGGGATTGGATGCTAGGTAATGGTGCCATCTCAGTTGAGTTCAAATGCCCATAGGTTATGTGGTACAATGTCATGATTAGTCAGACTGTATCCAAGAGGTTCACATATAGTTGTGGTCATTGTGAGAGCAGGGCCACCTGGTCCTGAAGCAGTGAGACTCATCGCCAATGCCAGAGGACCAATGGGATTTGATAAGCTAAGGCTTGTCATCCTTAAAAGTTGACCTGACATCAGGGAGCCTGCAAAGATATATGATAATGTGGAGATGCTGGCATTGGACTGGGGTGAGCACAGTAAGAAGTCTTACAACACCAGGTTAAAGTCCAACATGTTTGTTTCAAACACTAGCTTTCAGAGCACAGCTCCTTCCTCAGGTGAGGAAGGAGCAGTGCTCCGAAAGCTAGTGTTTGAAACAAACATGTTGGACTTTAACCTGGTGTTGTAAGACTTCTTACTAAGATATATGATGGGAGAGGGAGTTCATTCCAAACAGCACTTTTAGACTTAGGAGGCGCAGGTTCAAAATGCAGATGCAGGACAGATGTCAGGATGTGCTCTATTATACCAATGTTGATTGACAGCTGAGGCAGGTCACCAAGGGAGATGGTTGACACTGAAGTCATTTAGGAAATGGCTAAATACTGCAGGAATGGTACTCTGGAAAGATAAGCTCAACCTAAATTATGAGTAGACCTGCACAGTAATAATTGCATTCTCTGGTAGTCAATCCATATACCCATTACATTAAGAAATTTGTCCTCTGATCCCTCGGGTTTAATTTTAAATTGCCGTAGAAGGTGAGAACGGGTGCAGGTGTACATTGGGAATTGTGTTTCAAAACACAATTTTTAAAACAAATTGCACAAATGGAGCACTTTTAGTGTAATAGTAATAAGGAATATTTCAGCCTGATTGACTTTGCCCTGATCAGTGTCTGTGGTTGAAACAGACTGTTTGAAACAAATGCAATTAGTTGTTTTTAACAAATATTTAAAAGCATTGCGGGCTGGATTCTCTGTCGGCAGGATCCTCCGTTTCGCCGGCTTTCTGTTTCCCGCGGATTTCCCGACGGCGTGGGGGTGCCCACAATGGGAAATCCCATTGGCCGGTTGGCGGGACGGAGGATCCCGCTACCGGAGGGGGTGCGCTGCACCAGAAAACGGGTGTGGCGGGACGAAGAATCCCACCCTACATGTTTGCCAATTAACTGAATGAAGCCAATTCATGTGACACTGTTATCAACAGGCGTCATATTCATAGCGGAATATATTTTCAGGAAATCCTATTATAAATCGAAACAGCTCAAACTAATTCATTGGTATGTGTACATTTGGAATTTATTTTCTCTGCCATTTTGTGAGTAGTCACTCTTGACGTTGACTATTAATACTTTTAGATCCTCCATTGCTGCACTTTTTCACATGAGTGGTTCAGGTCTGGAATGCTCTGCCTGGAAGTGTGATGGAGACAGATTTAATCGAGGCATTCAAGAGGACATTAGATGATTATTTGAATAGAAACAATGTGCAGAGACGTGAGGAAAAGGCTGGAGAATGGTTCTAAGTCACGATGATCATTTGGCGAGCCAGCGCCCACACGATTGGCCAAATAGACTCCTGCACCCCAACAATTGTAATACTATGAAATATTCCTGGAATCAAGCTCTGGGTCTATCCAGCCCTGCCTGCAACGGTACCTAAGGTGTTCAGGAAAAATCGGGAAGAAAGAAAAGGAGGAGGGGTAGTGGCATTGAATAAGGAGAGCATTGCAGTGCTGGAGAGAGAGGACATCCCGGAGGGGTTAGGGACAGAATCTGTCTGGCTTAAGGTAAAGAACAAATAAAGGTGCAATTAAATTGCTCAGTGTAGTCTTTTGACAATCAACTAGTGGGAAAGTTGTAGAGAAACAAAACTGCAAGGAAATTACAGAGAGTTGCAAGAATTATAGAGTAGTTTTAATGGGAGACGTTAATTATCCGACTGGGATAGTAGTAGTGCAAAGGGTAGAGACGGGCAAAAATTCCTAGGATGTGATCACGAGAACTTTCAACAGCAACTTTCTATGTGCCTAGTTAATGAGATAGCAGGCACTGCTGGACCTGGTTCTTGGGAATGAGATGGGCCAAATGGATTAAGTGCCAACAGGAGAATATTGAGAGAACAGTGATCATTGTATCAAAGGTTCAGATTGATTAGGATAAAGGACAAAGAACAAACCAGTTAAGAATAATTATCTGAGGAAACCCAACTTCAATAGGGTAAGAATGAATTTGGGCTGAGTAAATTGGAGTCAAATGTTGGTGGGAGCAATGGTACCTGAACAATGGGCTAGCGTCAAAGAAGAGATAATTCAACAGGTCAATGTGTATTCCTCGAAGAGGAAAGACAGGACAAATAAATCCAGAGCTCTCTGGGTTACAAGAGGGCCGGGATTCTCCCCTTCCCAGCGGGGAGGGGGGTCCCGGCGTAGCGGAGTCGCGCAAACCACTCCAGCGTCGGGCCTCCCCAAAGGTGCGGAATTCTCCACACCTTTAGGGGCCAGGCCCACGCCGGAGTGGTTGGTGCCACGCCGACTGCCGCCAAAACCGGCGGCAGCGGCCTTTGACGCCCGCATCCCGGCACCAGGGCTGGCCAAAAGGCCTTCGGCGGTTCGCGCATGCGCCAGTGCGTCAGCGGCTGCTGACGTCACCACCGGCGCATGCGCGCTGGGGGATTCTCTTCCACCTCCGCCATGGTGGAGGCCGTTGCGGCGGTGGAAGAAGAGTGCCCCCACGGCACTGGCCCGCCGGCCGATCGGTGGGCCCCGATCGCGGGCCTGGCCACTGTGGGGCACCCCCTGGGGTCCGATCAGCCCGCGCCCCCCCCAGGACCCCGGGGCCCGCTCGCGCCGCCAATCCCGCTGCCACCAGAGGTGGTTGAAACCACGGCGGCGGGAGAGGCCTCTCAGCGGCGGGACTTCGGCCCATCGCAGGCCGGAGAATCGCCACGGGGGGCCCGCCGATCGCTACGGAGGGCACGCCGATCGGCGGGAGTGATTCCCGTCCCCGCCAATTCTCGGGTGGCGGAGAATTTCTGCCACGGCGGGGGCGGGACTTTCGCCGGCCCCGGGCGATTCTCCGACCCTGCGGGGGGTCGGAGAATTTCGCCCGAAATCGTGATTAAGGTGAAGCATAAAAAGTGTGCTTATGACAGGTGTCATTGAATATCGAAGGATCAGAGGGTAAGTGAAAAAAACAAATAACTAAAGCAAAGAGAATGTATAAAAGGAAACTGGCAGCTAACATAAAAGGGAATCCCAGACTTTTCTCGGCACACATAGAGAAAAATGATGCTGAACCGAGTCGGACTGATGAGGGACCAAAAAGGGATTTTACGCATGGAGGCAGAGGGCATTGATATAGAAATACTTTGGGCGCGATTCTCCGCTCCCCACGCCGGGTGGGAAAATCGCGGGAAGGCCGGGCGACTCACGACACGCCCCCCTGGTGCCCCCCGCGATTCTCCCACCCCCCGCTCAGAAGAATCGTCGCTCGCCATTTTTTACGGCAAGCAGCGATTCTCCGAACCGGATGAGCCGAGCGGCCTGCCGTTCACGACCGGTTCATGGCGGCGGCAACCACACCTGGTCGCTGCCGTCGTGAACATGGCGCCAAACGCTGGTTTTACGCTTGTGGGGGGCGAAGAGGGGAGTGAGCACCACGGCCGTGCTCGGGAGGGGACTGGTTCGCGATCGGTGCCCACCGATCGTTGGGCCGGCGTCTCAAGGGGACGCACTCTTTCCCCTCCGCCGCCCCACAAGATCAAGCCGCCATGTCTTTCGGGGCGGCGGAGGGGAAGACGCATGCGCGGCTGACGTCATTAGGCGCGCCAGCCGCGTCATTCTCGGCGCGCCGGGCCTTGACGCCAGCAATAAGGCCCGGCAGCTGAGAATAACGGAGCACCGCTCCTAGCCCCCCCCCCCCCCCCCCCCCCCCCCCCGGGGTGGGGGTGAATAAGGTGAAAGGAGCGGCCTCTGAGGCCGTCGTGAAACTTGGCCGAGTTCACGACGGCCTTCTCGATTTTCCACGGGAGCGGAGAATTCCGCCCTTTGTATCTGTCTTTATCCAAAGAAGAAGGTGCCACCAGGCCCTGGTCAAAGATAAGGTAATTAAAAACCTAGAAGGATTTAAAATTGATTAACATTGTATTGAATCATAGAATTTACAGTGCATAAGGAGGCCATTTGGCCCATCGAGTCTGCACTGGCCCTTGGAAAGGGCATCCTACCCAAGCCCACGCTTCCACCCTATCCCCACACCTCCACCCCATCCCCGTAACCCCACCTAACCCAATCTTTTTGGACCCTAAGGGCAGAGTGGCTACAGTGTGACTGCACTGTGGCTGCCGTGTGTACCACTGCACGATGCACTGCATCTTCAAAAATACCCTCCAAACCAATGAGCTGCATTGCCTAGGAATACAAGGGCTGCAGATGCATTGAAACAGCATTACTTGCAAGTTCTCTCATTTGCGTCAACATTGATGGGTCAAAATCGTGGAACCCCTTCCCTAACAGCAATGTGTGTGTCTACAACACATGGACTTTAGCAGTTTAAAAAGTAGAATTTCACTACTTTCTCAAGGATAATTACTGCTGTGCAATAAATGTTGGCCTTGGCACCAATGCTCACATCCCATGAATCAATAAAAAAGGTGGGGGCCATAACTAGGGAAATGACCAGGTCAGAGAGAGCAATAGGGATTCAGGCCACAATGGAAAAGGTGGCAGAAATGTCTGAATTGAGTTAGCTACAGGAGCATCATGGGAAATAGGCAAGACAGTTGGGAATTTGAAACGGCTGTTGTCTGGGCCTTGGGAGGGGTTTTAGAGGGGCAATCACAGAAGAAAGTGGGGTTGGAAGTGGAAAAGGGGTGCAGGAAGTGGTCAGAAATCTGTGGTTGAGATGATGAGAGTAGGGAGACCACGCAAAATGGCAATGTCATATAGGTAGCCCTGAAAATGGGTAGGAGCATTTATAAGGAGGTGGAGGTTACAGGGAGACAGGAGGGAGAAAGCAATATGAATTGAGATGGAGATTGGAATCATCAAGGATGAAACGTCACTTGGTTCTGGGTTGAGGGAAGAAATCAGTGATGATATTATCAGTGGAAATAATTAACTGCCATTGTGACTGCCATGTTTCATATTTGTTGTTCACATTGATCCACGTTCCAATTCATTTGCAGCCTGTCAAGGGATAAATTCACAGTTTAATGCTCCTTGTATGGAACTTATCCCTTCAAGAGCATAAAGTTCGAATAAAGAACCCTTTAATATATCCATTATTCTAATAACTTAGGCACCGTGTTTGATGTGATTGCAACATTACTAATGTCTTCCTCCTCATTGTTAATAGTTGGGGTCAACCAGTTCAATGCTGAATCCCATTAATCACTGCGTGACAGACAGGAGGATTTTCCATTTATTATCATCCTCTGCTGTCTGTTGGTAAATTTCTTTTGAATTCAGCAAGCAATGTTTTAATTTTCATGTTAATTTCCAAGGGCCTTAATTTTGGGAAAACCATTGAATTTTGTAAAATGCAAATCAAAGTTATGTTAAATGAATTGTGCTTGCAGAGACTGGGCGGTATTCTCCGACACCCCGCAGGGTCGGAGAATCGTCCGGGGCCTGCGTAAATTCCACCCCCGCCGTGGCCGGAATTCTCCGCCACCAGGGAATCGGCGGGGGCGGGAATCCCGCTGTGCCGGTCGGCGGGCCCCGTGCGGCGATTCTCCAGCCCGCGATGGGCCAAAGTCCCGCCGCTGACAGGCCTCTCCCGCCGGCGGGAATTGGAGCACCTCTGGTGCCGGCGGGAGCAGGCGGCGGGAGCGGGCCCCGGGGTCCTGGAGGTCGGGGGGGTCGGGGTGATTGGACCCCGGGGAGTGCCCCCACGTTGGCCAGGCCCGCGATCGGGGCCCACCGATCGGCGGGTGGGCCTGTGCCATAGGGGCACTCTTTTTCTTCCTCCGCCGCCACGGCCTCCACCATGGCGGAGGCAGAAGAGACCCCTCCTACCGCGCATGCTCCGGGATGCGTAAACGGACGCTGACGCTCCGGCGCATGCACGGCCTCACGCCGGCCGGCGAAAGCCTTTCGGCCAGACGTTCACGCTGGCTGGTGGGGTGGAAAGGCCGTTCGTGGCGGCCGGCGGGGAGCCAACGGCCGCTCACTCCGGTCGGCGGAGCGCCAACCCCTCCTGCGCGGGCCTAGCCCCTAAAGGTGCGGAGAATTCGCACCTTTGGGGAGGCCCGACGCCGGAGTGGTTGGCGCCACTCCGGGACCCCCCGCCCTGCCGGGTAGGGGAGAATACCGCCCACTGTCTGTGCGGAGTCTGCACATTCTCCCCGTGCCTGCGTGGGTTTCCTCCAGGTGCTCCGGTTTCCTCACAAAGACATGCTTGTTGGGTTAATTGGACATTCTGAATTCTCGCTCAGTGTACCCAAACATGCGCCGTAGTATGACGATGAGAGCATTTTCACAGTAACTTCATTGCAGTGTACATGTAAGCCTACTTGTGACACTAATAAAGATTATTGTTATTAATTAAATGCTCAAAGAAATCCTGTCCATCAAATAATTTCCAATTTTCTCAAATTTTCCATTAGCTTCTTTGCCTTTGAGCTGTTGTGTCCTCTTTTATCCGTGTTCTTCGCTTGCAACTGTCGATTATAAATACCCACGCACGATGTCTCTATCTTTTTTGTGTTACCTTTCACTGCCTGATTACACATGTATTCCCTGTTAGGGCAATGGGCTAGTTAGTGCAGACATGATTTAATTAGAACCAGAGCTTTGAACAACACAAATCTAGAGGGCAAATATAGCCTCCAAACTGTCAGAGCCACCAGGGAAATCCCACAATGTAGGCATGCAATGGTGGTGTACAAATATGTTGAGTATTTCAGTGTAGCTTCTGTTTATCCAGAATTTGTTCCACTTAATTTAAGGAGTGTGGATCACAGAAGGCTTATTGAACATATACTGAAAGGCTTTGATTTAGCCTGCAGCTGAGGGCCAGGCCATACACAGGTGGCCAACAGGTGTGCCCACAAATGCCAAGTTCAGTGACTCCAAGCCTTTAGCCATGTTAATTAAATTGCAGGCAAATAAAGCAGCAGCATTCCTGAAATCAATTGGAAAGGTTGTTATTGGCAGCACTTCTGTTTCCATTTCACACGCACAAGGCGCTGTATGAATAGCTTCTCGGCTGGAATGTCGGCTGCATTTCACCAACTAGAGTTAGTCATTGAGTAAGGTAGGAAGCCAACACATCAGCACTGCACCCCATCACATCACTGATGGATTCTGGTGGTTATGCCACTATTCTACTTCTCTTGTTCCTTTACTATTTACCACGCAAGCAGACTTCCTGTGGTACTGCACAAAAGCCGTCGTCACCTGAAACACCGCTCCCCCAGCATGGTCCCAATGCATTCCAATCCCTACCCATCTAATTCACCTCATAATACTAGATAGTATCGACAGCCCTGTAACGCCATTCTAGCTGCTATGCTTGGGAGAACCACACGGGTCCAACCCTGCCTGCTGAATCAGAGCCATGAGTTGTGGAGAGGAGGCTGAGGTAAGTCTAAAATTGTAGATTTATACAGAATTCTTATAGGTCCCATGTGGAGTTGATTCTCTATCCCAGCTCTGGGCAGCATCAGTTGCCAAATTCCATCACTCCCAATTTGGTTGGATTGAAATTTGCTCACTGATTTCTGCCTTGGTTGGTGAGTTGGTGCAGCAATCAACTTCAAAATAACTAGCTTCAGGGTGACTTTAGGGGCAGGTTTAGCACAGTGGGCTAAATAGCTGGCATTTAAAGCAGACCAAGACAGGCCAGCAGCACGGGTTAAATTCCCGTAAGAGCCTCCCTGAACAGGCACCGGAATGTGGCTACTCGGGGCTTTTCACAGTAACTTCATTTGAAGCCTACTTGTGACAATAAGCGATTTTCATTTCATTTCATATCTATGTTCGTACCCACTGGCCGGTCCTCCTGGGTGTTTGCAGCATCTCCATGGTGTTTTATTGCCTTTATCTGCATCCTCCTAAATATCAAACTTCAGGTTTCTAGATGTCACTACCAAACACCTGAGAACAGACCTGGGAGTTAATGAAGCCCACAATGTAACACTATTCTCTCAAGCATTAAGCTTTGAATTACCTTCTAAATGCACTGGAGACACGGGGCGGAGTTCTCTGATCCTGAGGCTAAGTGTTGACGCTGTCGAAAACGGCCACGCCACTCCAGCTGCTGATCCCGACGTCAACTGGGCACCGCTGAGTCCGCGCATGCGCAGTGGCACCGGCGCCAACGAGGCATGCGGAGTGACTCCCTTCTCCAGGCCGGCCCAGATGCAACATGGCATAGGGCTACAGGGGCCGGCGCAGAACAAAAGAGGCTCCCAGCGCGAGAGGCTGGCCCGCCGATCAGTGGGCCCCGATCGTGGGCCAGGCCACAACGGAGGCCCCTCCCCCCCCCCGGTCGATTCCTCACCCCCACCAGACCCTTCCACGCCGAGGTCCCACCGGCTGAGAGGAGATTAGAACGCCGCCGGTGGGACTTGGGTTTTCTGTTAGGGCTGCTCGGCCCATCCCTGGCCGAGAATCGCCGGGGGGGGGGGGGGGGCGTAGAAAGGCCCCCGACCAGCGCCAATGGCGCCGATTCTCCACTCTGTGGAGAATCGCGTCCTGGCGTCGGGACAGCATGGCGCGATTCGCGCTGGTCATGGCGATTCTCCAGCGCGGCCCCGGGCTGAGAGAATCCCGCCCATGGGTTCAATTCCCACCATGGCAGCTGGTGGAATTTCAATTCAATTAATAAATCTGGGGTAAAAAGCTAGTCTCAGTATTGCTTCTGACAACTGAGCACTTACATGCACCAGTAATGGTGACCATGACACTATCATTGATTGTTGTAAAAACCCATCTGGTTCACCAATGCCTTTGAGGGAGATTATCTATGGTCCTTACCTGGTCTGGCCTGCATGTCACTCCAGTCCCACAGCAATGTGTTTAATTCTTACTGCCCTCCGAAATGGCCTGGCAAGTCAGGCAGTCCAAAGACAATTTGGGATTGAAACAAATGTGGGCCTTGTCAGTGAAACCCACAACCCATCAAAGAATAAACGGGAGATTAGGGACATTTACCTGGGGGAGAGACTTGCAACCATGGATGATCTGACGCAGAGACTGAAACTACCAAAACGACAGGAGCTCCGACACTTACAAGTCACAGAATCACAGAAAACTACAGTGCAGAAAAGGCCCTTCGGCCCATCAAGTCTGCACCGCCCCATGAAAGGCACATGGGGCGGGATTCTCTGACCTTCCGTGCTGGAATCGCGCCCGGCGCGAGGCGGAGAATAGCCGTTCACGCCTGAATCCGGCGCGACGGCGCTTCCGCGATTCGCTGCAGACCCGCCAGTCCGGCGTGCAGGTCGACACAGCGTCAGTCGGGGGCCGCTGGAACAGACCCCCGTGGAGATTCTCCGCGGTGGACCTCCCGCCGGCGTGGTTTACATGTGATACCACCCGCCGGGAGCTGGGACCCATGCCCGCGATTGAGGGCCACCGATCGCAGGCGTTCGCGATCTGGGAGGGACCTACCTTCCTCCACGCGGGCCCGCTGTGTGGCTCCGCTATGTCCGTAGCACCGAGCTGGGCCGCCGTGCGCATGCGTGGACCCACTTGAGGCCGCTGTGCGCATGCGCGGACCCAGCGTCTGGCTATCTGGGCCCAGCCAGCAGCCAGAGCTGCGGGACGCACGCCGGGGCTCTGCTAGCCTCCTGGAAAATGGAGAATCACCCTGGACCTTCGAGAAAAATATCCGGAGTGATTCTCACCCGTTTTCCAGCGGGTGTGGGGAGAAACCCGCCCCTGATCTGCCAATCGTAATCCCATTTTCCAGTACTTGGCCCATAACATCGAATGTTAAGATATGCCAAGTGTTCATTCAGGTACTTTTTAAAGGATGTGAGGCAACCCACTCTGCCACCCTCCCAGGCAGTGCATTCTAGGCCGTCACCTGTTCTGGGTAAAAATATTTTTCCTCAAACCCCCGCTGAACCTCCTTGGCCCTCACCTTGAAATTGTGCCCCCCTCCCCGTAACCGACCCTTCAACTAAGGGGAACAGCTGTTCCTATTCACTGTGCATGCCCCTCATAACTTGCACACCTCGATCAGGTCACCCCTCAATCTTCTCTACTCCAGGAAAACAACCCAAGCCTATCCAACCTCTATTCATAACTTACATGTTCCATTCCAGGCAACATCCTGGTGAATTGCCAATGCACCCCCTCCAGTGCAATCACATCCTTCCTGTAATGTGGCGACCAGAATTGCACACATTACTCCAGCTGTGGCCTCGCCAATGTTTTATACAACTCCAGCGTTGCAGTCAAAACCTTTCTCCGCAAGGAGCCAATGAGGTATCCCAGGGCCCCAAGAGACACAATGCTGAAGGAACTGCTGGACACGGACAGTATGGAGGTGAACTGTGGGGGCATAGACAACTTTTAGAAAGGGCGGGAACATCACTAGATGGAAATAGGAAGATGAACTAGAGATGGAAGTCGGGTGGAGACTCTGGAGTGAAGCATTAAGTAGGGCCAACTCCACCTCCAACAGTGCAAGGTTAAGTCACATGCAGTTTTAAGTGGAGCACAGAGCACACCTAACTAGACCCAGAATGAGCTGGTTCTTCCTGGAGGTGGAGGACAAGTGTGAATGGTGCCAGGGAGGCCCAGCCAACCACATCCGCATGTTATGGGCCTGCCCCAGACTTGTTGGGTTCTGGACAGCCTTCTTCGAGGTGATGTCCAAGGCTGAGGGTGGAGCCATGCCTGAAAGTGGTAGTCTTCAGCGTGTCAGACCAGCCAGAACTTCATATGGAGAAGAGGGCCGATGCCCTTGCTTTTGCTTTCTTAATCGCCCGCCAGAGAATCCTGCTCAGCTGACGTTAAGCAGCACCACCCACAGCTGCAGACTGGCTGGCAGACCTGTTCGAATTTCTCCATCTGGGGAAGATCAAATACACCATCCGAGTGTCGGACAAGGGCTTCCACAAAGCGTGGGGATAATTCATCAGCCTGATCCAAGACCTGTTATAAGCCAATAACGGATAAGAAGGAAAGGGGGGGACCAATCGGAACCCACAGGAGCGCACAAAACAGAGAGAAACAAGGGAGGGGGGCAGCCCAAAGATGTGCAGGTTAGGTGGATTGGCCGTGATAAATTGCCCTTAGTGTCCAAAATTGCCCTTAGTGTTGGGTGGGGTTACTGGGTTGTGGGGATAGGGTGGAGGTGTTGACCTTGGGTAGGGTGCTCTTTCCAAGAGCTGGTGCAGACTCGATGGGCCAAATGGCCTCCTTCTGCACTGCAAATTTTATTAATCTATAATTCTATGAACCTCCGTGACTGTAAGGGGAACAGGGCATCCTGTGTGGTCTTGACCGCATCCAGTAATCTGCCCAGATCGGCATACCTGAATCAGGGGACTGGTCGTCTCCCAGCGGCATGGCTGTAAGCTGAGTGGGGTTGACTGTGCAGGAGCAGTTTACATGCTGCTGTCCCCTTGTTAGCAGGGGGCTGGTGAATCAACCAGTGTAAAGCCCGAGAGGCCTTGTTATGTTGACCAATTTATAGCGGCCTCGTCAGACCGAGAACGGGAAGCTCGCGGCAGTTCCCGCTCGTTCCCACATTAAAAATGTTTCCATTAAATTGCGCCTACTGCTTCTGAAGCAGAAAGCGGTTTCAGCAAATGCATTCCTGGAAGAAAGAGTTTGTGCATTGATATCCTCGGTGTACAGCACAGAAGCTGACTATTCAACCCATTAAACCTGTGACAGTTCCTAGAATGAGCCAGCAAATAGATCTAATCACCCCAGTCTTCTCATAGCCCTTTTTAAGTAGTGATTCAATTTCCTCCTGTTGCATCTGCTTCCACCAAGACAATGCATTTCAGGTTATGACAACTTCTGAATAAAAAATGTCTCTTATCATCTCACCCATGGATATTTTGGCAGTTATTTTAAATCTGTATTCTCTGCTGTATAAGAAAAAGGAGCAGGTATAGACAATATGGCCGTCTGATCATACCCCGCCATTCAGTATGATCATGGCTGGTATTCAGCTTTAATACCACCTTCCCACCCACTCCTCATACCCTTTGACACCCTGAGAGACCAAAAAGCCGCCTATCAAATCTTCAATATATTTAATAATGTAACATCCACAACCCTCTGAGAGAGAATTCAAAAGATTCAAAAGCCTCCTTCTGCACTGTAAATTCTATGAAAACCAAGGAAATACCAGGAGGGTACACAGGGAAAGATCAAAGCCATAGTAACAAAAAGAAGATGAACAATAGATTATAACATCTGCGGCAGAAGAAAGGGACTAAGACGGAACCTGAATAACAGAAAAGTGGGGGTGGGGGGAGTGCCTAAAAAGGAAAAACATTTAAATTGTAAATAATAACTGTTTCAATCACCTCCTCTACAGTGTACAAATGTAAAATTCGATTAAAATATTTATAAAAAGAAAAGAATAAACGGAAAAAAACACACCTACTGATGATTGTTTGGACCCTTGCATATCATTGTTAAGTTGCTTCCCCCCCCCCGATCTCTTGCTTGGTCCATTTGCAGCCTTGTCATGACTACCCCTGAGCATTTCAATGTGGAGCCAGCTGCCAGCTCCATGTAGCACCAGCTCCGTCAATGGGACACCAAGCTCCCCTGTAGCCGAATTAATGACTTTCTCATTTCAAAATAACGTCATATTAGCAATACAATGGAGTGCGCCCTGGGACCTGAAAATGATCCAGGCATTGGGTTCCAAAATCCTGTTTGAAAACCAAGCTGGTTATTCCTGACTTCACGTCCAATTTGCATGAGATTGTTTTCATTCTGCCTTCATGTTGGCACTCGGATCAAATAAAAAGTCATTGTGAACAGAGGACTGCTGGATGAGGAGTCCTACAGGAGAGAGGGAGCATTTAGATCTGTTGAGTGCAGACATCAAACAGTAACAAAGTTATTTATATGCTTCTTAGAAAGTTTGTGTACATCACATTGGTTATTCCCATAATCTGTCAACATTCCAAGAATATTCTCGAATGTCTTTTGCTTGAACTCTGCTAAACAAAATATACAAAGCCTGGGTTCTACTCTCAAAACCTCAAGTAAACACTACAATTAGCTGTGAATCCTTTGGGAACCCAATCAGTATTGCCAGTAGAGCTGATTTACAATTACACACGGTCCCATCAAACAAAGTTGGAGGCCATTTTGATGAACACAATGTCCACTGAATGTAAATTGGCAAAAAACATTTCCTCCCAAGATATATTTTTCATAAGTATTTTTAGAAACATGATTAAAGATGATTTATAATTCAGGAATTCTCAAACAATAAAACCTCCAAATTTACAATGCCATAGGGAAGTCAAAACAGCAACACTTGACGTGCAAAAATGCACATATCAAAATGCAACAAGGGTCTGATAATAAATACTGCTCATTTGTGATTTCCACCAATCTGTTCAAAGTATGGGGGTGACCCTCCCTCCCTCCCATAGAGACCCAGATCAGGATTCCCAATCCTTCACCATGCACATTCCCGATGGAATCCCACTATCAGGCCACCATTTTGAGTGGAAGCCTGAATACAAAGTCTTGTGGCTGGCCACACACCACCGCTTCCCCCCCCCCCCCCCCCCCCCCCCAAACGCCCCACCCTCACAGTAAAATTCAGCCCTCTCCCCCTGAATTTTCTGGGTCCCCCCTTCTCCAAAGTTTGGGGGTGACCCCCCACAGAGACCCCAAAATAAGAAGAGCCCCCAGAGACCCCGTAATTATCAGAACCCCACAGAGACCCATAATGTTTATAAACAGCAACCACTTCAGAGTTAAATGCCATCAATTTCCAGTGACAACTTCAAAATCACTCAAGCATGAAGGGAGGTGATTGGAAAGTGTTTAATTCTGTTTGAAGTGGGTCAGGACTTAATCAAAGATTGATGCTTATAAACATTGACCTTGGAGCACTTTAGAGCTACCCAACCCTGAAGGAAGATGAATGAAGCAAAGCTGACAGCTGTGTGTGTGGAAGCTGTCAATCACAGCTCAGTGAGGCAAATGAATGAATGGCTTGTAGCTCAAGGATCAGGGAAGTTCAAAAACAGCTGACTGCTTTCTCATTCTAGGAGTTGACATGTGGTGCTTCCTCTGTCTGAGCCAGCAGGTGTATTGCCTAGGTGAGTGTTACAACAGTATTTTTTTCACTGCCTCTGCAGGACTGCTGGACAGCTTGCAGACAGGGGTTTCCTTTTGGGGGAGCTGCTTTAAAGGGGTCTCTTTTCAGTCAGGGTCTGTGGAGGGGGTCTCTTTATTTAGGGGGTTTATGGGGGTCTCTTAATTTAGGGGGTCTCTGGGAGCGGTCTTGTTATTTAGGGTGTCTCTGGGGGTCTCTTTATTTAGGGGGTCTCTGGGGTGGCAGTGCTGGTGGGGGGGTCTGGTGGAGCTGGGGTGGGCAGGTCTTGCATTGTGGAGTGGGGGGGCAAGGGTGGCCCCTGGATGGACTTTGGGGGCAACTACCTTAGTTACCCCCTTGGCCCACCCCGAGGACCACCATGTCACAGTCACACTTGTCCATACCTGTAGGAATTCTCGTCTACCTGACTCCCGAACCAGAGAATCACACAAGCCCAGAGAATATGACGCCCGGCCCGCTAAGTGGATGCAAATATGCCTTAATGACCCATTTGCATTCTCCCCTTGGCGTGCGGGCACGGACTTCGTTCCGGCGCCAGCGAGGGGCCAGAACATTGAAAATGGATCAGCGTCATTTTCTCCCCACGCTGGATTCTCCGGCTCACCGGGAACTCCGCTACCGGCAGTGCGAGGCGGAGAATTTAGCCCAATATCACAACAAAGACATTTGGATGCAGAACTGAAATATATGAGAGGCAGCGGGCAACTCCATGAAAAGACTCCTCTTACTGCCCTTCATCAAACCTTGTGATCTGCACATTATTCAATAATGCCTAAAACTGCCTTCCATAGACAAATAGGGTTTTTTGTCAAAAATATGGTCAAATCAGAAGAGCAATGGACTGAGCTGAAAGTACGAGCCTAGTCACACATTCGGCAGTTTGCACTCTGATTAGTTCGCCAGCTGGAACTGCCAACCCAGTTTCAAAGACTAGAACAAACTATTGACTTTTGGTGCTGTTCAAAAGCTCATAGAACTTACATTATTATATAATTTTCACAGCTTCACGACATTGCGAGTATGTCTTACAGCCAATTAATTACTTTAAGTTGAGTCTCTGTAGTTGGAACATACAAATGCAGCAGATGGTTGACAGACTGCAATTCACCGCCATTCCAACCCCCGGTAAAATGCCTCAGTGACAGAGCTGCATCACGGAGCTCTCCTTAGCCTGCTACCCAGGGGTCAGTAATATCTCAGCCATCAGCTCACAGAATCATAGAACACAGAATGAGAACATTCAACTTGTGCTGACACTTTGAAAAAGGCCATTCAATTAGTTCCATTCCACTATTCTTGCCCAACAGCGTTGCAAATGGATCCCTCTCAACACGTTTGATCACCTGAGCTGGTAAGCAAAATTGAAGCCCGTGGGAGATAATAGGCAGCATCAGATACTAGGAATAGAAACAGAGAGTTGTGATACATGGGGAGGGAGGCAGACCATGCGGTCCCCCCAGATTCAAGACTCAAGAGCATTGCACTGTGCACAATTCTGAAATCATGTAGATGACCCAAAACTTGGGAGTTTAGTAAAACTAGTGAGGAAGAAGGTAATGTACTTTGAGAGGACACTGAGAGGCTGGTGAAATAGGCAGATTATAACACAGTTGCAAATCGATGCAAAAAAGATATGGGGCTGGATTCTCCGTTGACGGGATCCTCCATTTTGCCGGCAGTGCACTCACACCCGCGGATTTCCCAATAGGGTTTCCCATTGGGAGGGTGCCCACACCAGAAACCGGATGCGGCAGGACGGAGAATTCCACACCAGAAAACGGATGTGGCAGGACGGAGAATTCCACACAGGAAGTAACACATTTGGGTAGGAACAATATCAAGAGGCAACGCAAGTGAAATGGAACTATTTAAAAGAGGTGTGCAAGAAAAGAGACAGGTGGTATTTGTGAGTAATTCTTTTCAAGGTGTCCAGACAAATTTATAAAACAGCTAAAAACTTATGCACGTAATCCATAAAAAGATGGAGAACGAGAGGACACAGTTTTAAAGTGATGTGCAAAACACGTAAATGTGATGTGAGAAAAAGCTTTTCACACGAGTGGTTAGGATCTGGAATACACTACCTGGAAGTGTGATGGAAGCAGGTTTAATCGAGGCATTCAAGAGGGCATTAAATGATTACTTGGTTAGAAACAATCTGCAGGGGACAGGGAAAAGGCACCTAGTCACAAAACCTATTTGGAGGACCGGGGGGAGACACAATGGGTCAAATGGCCTCCTTCTGAGTCTTGATAATTCTGTGATTCTGTCAAGTGCACTCACTGTTGTCATGTAGGAAATGTGGGAGCTAATATTTGCACAGCAAACTCCCACAAACGGCACTGTGATAATGACCAGATAATCTGTTCTTGTGAAGTTAATTGTGGGAGAAAGAAGACCTTGCCTGCTCTTCTTCAAAATAGTGCGGCAGGGGCTTTTGCATCCATCTGAACAGGTAGATGGGGCCTTGGTTTTCAACATGTTATCCAAAACACAGCACCACCAACAATGCAGCATCCCCTCAGTGCTGCACTGGATTGTCAGCCTTGCTTTTTGTGCTCAAGCACTGGACTGGGCCTTGAACCGAGAGGCTTGTGATTCAGAGGCAATAATGTTTCCAATGGAGCCACAGCTGACACTAAAGCAAACGGATCCTGGTCTTTCAAAATAAAAGCATAAATGTGAAAGACAGGAAGTTATGCTAAGTCGATACAAGTCAGATCCTCAACTTCCTGACCCATAGATTACAATCATTAAGGATAAACAACAACACCTCCTCTACGATAGTCCTTAATACCAGGACTCCGCAAGGCTGCGCACTTAGCTCCCTACTATGATCCCTGTACACACACGACTGTGTGGCAAAATTTGGGTTCAACTTCATCTCCAGGTTTGCTGCCGACACGACCATAGCAGGTCGGATCTGGAACAACGACGAGTCAGAGTACAGGAGGGCGATAGAGAACCTAGTGGAGTGGTGTAACAACAACCATCTCTCCCCCAACGTCAGCAAAACTAAAGAGATGGTCATTGACTTCAGGAAGCAAAGTATTGTACACACCCCTGTCTGCATCAACCGGTCTGAGGTGGGGATGATTGACAGCTTCAAATTCCTCGGGGTGCACATCACCAAAAATCGATCCTGGTCGACGCTACAACCAAGAAAGCACAACAGCGCCTATACGTCCTCAGGAAACTAAGGAAATTCAGCATGTCCACATTGACTCTTACCAATTTTTACAGATGCACCATAGAAAGCATCCTATCTGGCTGCACACAGCTTGGTATGGCAACTGCTCGGCCCAAAATTGTAAGAAACTACAGAGAGTTGCGAACACAACCCTGTCCATCACGCGAACCAGCCTCCTATTCATTTGACTATGTCGCCATCTCCCGCTGCCTTGGGAAAGTAGGCAGCATAATCAAAAACCCCTTCCACCCGGGTTATTCTTTCTTCCAACTTCTTCCATCCGGCATAAGATACAAAAGTCTGAGAACAGGTGATAACAGGTTCAAAAATAGCTTCTTCCCCGCTGTTACCAGACTCCTGAATGACCCTCTTATGGACTGAACTGATCTGACAAATCTTCTCTACTAAGTAGCACTACATTCCATATGCTCACCTGATACCTGTACCTATTTATTTACATTGTGTATTTCTGCATGTCCTATGTTTCTTCACGTATGAACAATCTGTCTGGACTGTATGCAGAACAATACTTTTCACTGTACCTCGGTACAATTGACAATAAATCAAATTCAATTCATTTCAATTCAATAAAACAGCAGTTTGCCCAAAACTGGAGTACTGTGAAAGGATGCGGAGTCTCTGGAAAGGGATCAGAAGAGAACTACTAGAATGTTTCAGGCAAGAGAGATTACATTACATGGATAGACAGAGGAAACTGGGGTTTGTTTTCCTTACAGCAGAGGAGGCTGAAAGGAGATTTTTAGCAGGGCTGTTTAAAAAAAATTTTGAATAAACTTAGAGTACCCAATTCATTTTTTTCCACATTTTTATAATAAATTTAGAGTACCCAATTCATTTTTTCCCACATTTTTATAAATTTAGAGTACCCAATTCATTTTTTTCCACATTTTTATAATAAATTTAGAGGACCCAATTCATTTTTTTTCCAATTAAGGAGCAATTTAACGTGGTCAATCCAGCTATCCTGCACATCTTTGGGTTGTGGGGGCAAAACCCACGCAAACACGGGAACAATATGCAAACTTCACACGGACAGTGACCCAGAGACAGGATCGAACCTGGGACCTCGGCGTCGTGAGGCAGCAATGCCATCCACTGCGCCACCGTGCTGCCCTAGGGGTATTTAAAATTCTGACGGGTTCGCATAAGAGTAATGAAAGAGAAACTATTTCGAATGGATGAATGGGCAAAAGGCAGAGGACACATATTTAAGGTGATTGGCAAAAGAACTTGAGGTAACATTCGGAAAAAGGATTTTTATGCAGCAAGTGGTTAGGATTTGGGATGCATTGCCTGACAAGGTGGTGGAAACAGTTTCAAAAGGAGCTTCCAGAAGGTAACCAGGCAAGTGGGACTAACTGAATTAATTGTCAAGAGCCTGTGAAAATCTATTGGGGCACATGACTTCCTTATGTGTCAAGTTATTGTAAGATTCTATGATTTATCCCTTTTGAAAGTCATTATTCCACCTGCTTCCACCCTGCTTTCAGACAATGCATTCCAGATCATAACAACTCTCTGCATAAAATAAATCTCACCTCCCATCTGGTTCTATTATCAATTAATTTAAATCTGTGTCCTCTGGTTACTAATGCTACTGCCTGTAGAAACAATTTCTCATTTACTCTATCAAAACCCTTCATCCAAAACTCTGCTGCTGACACCCTGCCCCTGATTTAAATCCTGCTCACTTAACAAGCCTAACCTTGATGTTCAGCAGGCTCCTGCACTCCCAGCACTTTGCGTCTGAATTTTCCCATCCTGCTGCAAGTGTATCGGCAGGCTTTAAAAATGGCGGACGGGACCTAGATCCGGAATCCTCAGCCATATCTCCGGCACTACCAGTTTTCATTTACACTGGAAAGAGGGTGGAGCAGGAGTCCACATGCTGCCATCTTAACTTTGCCAGCACCATGAAGTGGGCATTTCAGAACTTCTGCAATTTTGCTGGAGGTAGGAGGGTTTTGGTAGCCGCTGTGAATCACAACAGCACAGAGCTGTCGTAACCCATGTGTGAAGTATGGTGTGCAACAGGAACCATATGAATCATTGAAAGGTCCTTCGCGTATCATTATAAAATGCTGTAGCATATGTTCTATCTAGCACTACAGTGATTGATCTTAGTGTTTTGCTTTGGAAAGGTAAGTGACCATTAAATGCGGAAAGGTTAGACAGGCTAAGTTTGTATCCACTGGAGTTTAAAAGAGTAAGAGGTAACTTGATTGAAATATATAAGGTCCCGACAGGGGGAATGTTGAGAAGGTGGGCGGGATTCTCCCTTTTTGGGGACACAGTCCTCATGCCTACCGGAAAACGGGCAAAATGCATTCCAGACATTTTTTTCGAAAGTCCGAGGTGATTCTCCGTTTTCCAGGAGGCTAGCAGGGCACCAGGTCCGTCCCACGGCTCTGGCTGCCAGCGGGGCCCTGCTGTTCAGACCGGGTGGCCGTGCATGCACACGGCGGCTGCAAGCGGGCCAGTGCATGCGCACGGCTGCCCACCTCGGCGTGGGTGGCGCCAACATGGTGGAGCCACACAGCAGGTCCGCACGGCGTAAGGTAGGTCGCTCCCAGATCACGATGACCCACCAATCGGTGGCCCCCGATTGCAGGCCTGGCCACCGCTGAGGACCCCTCCGGTATCAGATTTCCCCCGCCTCCCACCAGGACCGCCACAGAGGCCGCGGGTCCCAGCTCGCGCCGGGTGGTATCACATATAAACCACGCCGGTGGGAGTTCAGTCGGTCGACCGCAGAGAATCGCCGCAGGAGCCCGTTTAACGGCCCCTGATCAGCGCTGCGTCAACCGCGCGCGTGGGACTGGCGGGTCCGCAGAAGCGCCGCCGTGCCGGATTTCTGGAGTGAACGGCTATTCTCCAATGTTAAAGGAATTATATAAACGCTGGTTGTAGTTTTTTTTAATGAGATAATGCAGTGGAGAACAAAGCACTTCAGCCCATCAAGCCTGTGCCAATCATTGTTGATTGATCGAATTAATCTCATATTTGTGCTGGTTCCCCAAAGTCATCTAGAAGCTTTCCCTTCAAGTATTTATCCAATTCTCTGTCTAATGTGACCACTTATTCTGTTTCCACTTCCCTTTCGGGAAACGCATTTCAGATTACAACAACTCCCTGGGCTGGATCACTCGGTCCCCCAGCCGCGTATTTCTTGGGGGCGTGCTGTTTGCTGGTTTGCGGGATTCTCTATTCCCGTCACTTGTCAGTGCGGTTTACCATTGAAGCCACCCCACGCCACTGTGAAACCCATGGGTGGGATGTGCTTCTGGCGGGAACAGAGAATCTCAATGGCTGGAGAATTCCGGCCCCTGTCAATAAAATCTATCACCTTCGACTTTTCTGTCAATCATCTTAAATCTATGTCCTCTGGACACTGACACCACTGGACAATTTTTCTTTATTTACTCCATCAATCTATTATTTTGAGCACCTCTGTGCACGATGATCCCAACTTTGCCAACCTCTCCACCTAACTGAAGGTCCTCACCCTGGGTAACATTCTAGTTCATCTCTTTTTCCCCATCTAGATGGCTTCGAGACTTTTCCTAAAGTTTGGTGCATAGAATTGAACACAATATTCAAACTAATGCCTAACTAATGTTCTATAAAGGTTTCGTATAATTTCCTTGCTACTGTAGGGGCAGAAAGGTAGCATAGTGGTTAGCACTGTGACTTCACAGCTCCAGGGTCCCAGGTTCCATTCCCTGCTGGGTCACTGTCTGTGGGGAGTCTGCACGTTCTCCCCGTGTCTGCGTGGGTTTCTTTCCTCCGGGTGCTCCGGTTTCCTCCCACAGTCCAAAGGCGTGCAGGTTAGGTGGAATTGGCCATGATAAATTGCCCTTAGTGTCCAAAAAGGTTAGGAAGGGTTATTAGTTTAGGGGGATACGGTGCAAGTGAGGGCTTAAATGGGTCGGTGCAGACTCGATGGGCCGAATGGCCTCCTTCTGCACTGTATGTTCTATGTATGCTATTCTTCTATTCATAAAACTAAGGATCCCATATGCTTTTTCAACAGTCTTTGCAGCTTTTCCTGCTACCTTTGTAGCCACCTGAGTTGGCCACTTCCCCACACAAAATGGAGAAACACAAAGACAGCAGGGAAAATTGGACAGTCTAACCAAACAAGCAGTTTTGCAGAGTTCCTGTGTATTCTGCCTGCAAAGAAAGCAGACAGCACTGAAACCAGCAGTTATACATATTGATGAGCAATCCCCAGGAACAATAGCTACAACGAGTGGCTACATTTAAGACACTCAATAGCAAGTCAGACTCCTCGGCGCCAACGGGATGGTATGGGATCCAATCGATTGGAAGTAAGCTCGGGGTCCGCCCAAAAGGGTGCGAAGCCCCTGGGACCTATAAAAGACAGGTCCCAAGTTCAGTTCACTCTCTTAGCCGGCCCTCCCAGCAGAACATCTTAGCAGCTCTCGAAGAACTTGACGTAAGAAGGAGAGGCCTGGCCAACTGCTGCACCATCAAGTAAGTGTCCAGTCAACGCACGCTACGAGATAGATGCTCCTGACCCCTTAGTCCGTACCAGCTGGAAGCCTGCAGGCTCAGGATCGAGCAAGAGGCCATTGTTCCCTGACCCAGCGGGTTCCCTTATCCAGATAAGTATTGGTCTGTTAGCGGTAGGAATAGCCTAGTCTTTTAGTATCGTATGCATGAGTAGCGATTAACTGTGTATTAATAAACATGTCTTGATTTGAACTTTACTAATTGGTGTATTGAGTCATTGATCTGAACTTGAACTTGAACCTCGTGGTGGTATCATAAGGATACCTGGCGACTCTAGAGCTAAGTAATAAAACAGAGCCAATTGAGTGCAAAGCGCACTCACCAGAATGAGCTACACCTTCAAACATTTGTGCGCAAACACCCCATGATCTGTCTGTTCCTGCACCATCTTTACCATCGTGCCAATTAGATCTGGCTGCCACAATATAGAAAGACCGTGAACATATTGTAGAAAGAACAGAAGAGGTTTACAAGAATGGTTCCAGCATGAGAAACTTCAGTTATCAGGATAGATTGTAGAGGTTGGGACTGTTTTCCTTGGAGAGAAGAAGGCTAATTAGAGATTTTATAGAATTGTTCAAAATCATGAGGGGGTTAGACAGAGTAAATGGGAGAAACTGGTCCCCCTCGAAAAATGACCAAGCATGAGAGGGCACAGATTCAAAGTGATCTACAAAAGATGCAAGTGTGATGTGAGAAAAAACTTTTTCATACAAGTGGCTCACATCTGGAATGCACTGCTTGGAACCTTGGTGGAAGCAGGTCCAATTGAGGTACCCAAGAGGGTATTAGATGATTATTTGAATAGAAACAATGTGCAGGGGTACAGGGAAAAGACAGGAGAATGGCACTAAGTCGTGATGTTCATTTGGAGAGCTGGTACGGACATGATGGGCCAAATGGCCTCTTTCTATATTGAAACAATTCTGTGCTTTTGTGATTGTACCTCACCTTCTTCTTTCTACTATTCAGTAATGCATCCAAATCCTTCTTAAGAAAGTCCAGGAAATATGTTCAGGTCACAAGTTTATATTCCAGTGTTCTTACCAAAACCATGTCAGTGGTTAGCACTGCTGCCTCACAGCACCAGAGACCCAGGATTGATTCCGACCTCGGGTGACTGTGTGGAGTTTATACGTTCTTCCCATGTCTCCGTGGGTTTCCTCCCAGAGTACAAAGATGTGCAGGTTAGGTGGATTGGCCACGCTAAATTGCCTCTGAAAGGGATTACTTGGATAGGGTGGGGGATTCGACCTAGGTAAGGTGCTCTTTCAGAGGGCTGGTGCAGACTCAATAGGCAGAATGGCCTCCTTCTGCACTGCAAGGATTCTACAATTCTATTCTATATATCTAGGTTGTCACTTAAGTGGGGCACTGGGGGAATGCTGTACTGTCAGTGTTTACCTGACTTTGGATGGGATATTAAGCCAAGAACCAATTCACCCACCCAGCTAGACACAAGTTTCCCATGGAACTATGCAAAGAAGAGCAATATTCTGACCAACATTTTCCTTAACCCAATATCTGTAAAACCAGTATGGCCAGTTATTATTGCAGTTAATGCAACTTTGATGGATAGAATTTGGCTTTCATGTTCCCCTGCATTGCAACGGTGACTACATTTCAAAAAGTACTGCACTGACTTTGGGATGTCTTAAGTTTTTGGAAAGTGCTATGTAAATGCAAGTCCTTTAGGAATGGTTGAAATCCATAAACCTTGTTGAGAATTTTAAAAAGGGAATGTTTTATAATTTCATAAGCTTGACTAATTCCCAACTCTCATAATTGTGTCATTGCGATGGAGTTTCAAAACGTGATTAAAGTGGAATTAAAGTTTGCCTGTGTATTTCGTACAACAATGAGGAAAATGTTTCACTGCTGCATACCCAGCCATACATTGGACAGGTGATCAAAGATTTGGTCAAAGAGGTCTATTTTAAAGAGTGGTGTGTAGTTGGGAGAAACTCAAAGGTGCAGAGAGGAAATTCTGGAGCTTAGGCCATGAGGGTTGAAGGCCTGGCCACTAATCGTGAGGCTAAGGAAGTGGGGGAGGCACAAGAGGCTAACATCGATGGCACCTCCGGAGGTTACAGAAGGTTAGGGAGAAAAGGAGAGACAAGACATGGGGAAATTTGGACAGGAGGATAAGAGTTGAGTAATCCAGATGTTAGTGAGCTGAGAGTCAATGACGGCCAGCAAGAACCCGTAAGGGAAGAAATAGAAAGATAAGCAAGGGCTGGGTCGAAGTGGCTGCTGAAGTTAACATGGCCGAGGTTCGGACCCGTGCTGCGATGGCCCAGCCATCGATGGAGGAGCTGATGCAGGTCATCCAAGAGGGCTTCGCCAGACAGAAATTAGATTGCCTCGACCCAATAAAGGACTCGGTCGATCAGATGGAACGCAGGCTGGATGCCCAGGATCGGACGATCCAGAAGTTGTAGAAAACGCTGGCGGACAAGGAGGAGCACCAAAAGGTGGGCAATTTTAGATATCTGGGAATACAAGTGGCGCGCGACTGGGGGCGGTTACATAAATTGAACTTGTCCTGTTTGGTAGAGCAGATGAGGGGCGAGTTTCGGAGATGAGATGCGCTCCCGCTATCACTGGCGGGGAGGGTGCAGACGGTTAAGATGACGATATTGCCGAGATTTTTATTTGTGTTCCAATGCCTCCCGATTTTCATACCGTGATCCTTTTTTAGGAGGATCAACAAAATCATTTTGGGCTTTGTCTGGGCGGGTAAGTACCCACGGGTGAAAAAGGTGATGCTCGAGAGGAATCAGAGGGAGGGGGGGCTTGCTCTGCCAAATTTTAGTAATTATTACTGGGCAGCCAATATTGCGATGATAAGGAAGTGGGTGGTGGCGATGGGGGTGGATGGAGGCAGCCTCATGCAAGGGCACTAGCTTGGGGGTGCTGATAACGGCTCCATTGCCGTTCCCACTGGCGAGATTTTCCACCAGTCCCGTGGTGGTGGCGGCGCTGAGGATCTGGGGTCAGTGGAGATTTGTTGGTGCAATGAGGGCGTTAGTTTGGTCCCCAATATGCAACAACCATTGGTTCACTCCGGGGAGCTTAGATGGGGGATTTAGAATATGGCAAAGGGCGGGAATTGAGAAGATGGGAGACCTGTTTCGGGCAGGGGGCTTTCCTAGCTTAAGGGTGCTGGAGGAGAAGTTTGGGCTGACAGCAGGGAATGATTTCAGATATCTACAGGTGTGGGACTTTCTGCGCAGGCATCCTTTCCACTCCTGCCACTAAGAGGGATTCAAGATAGGGTAGCGTCTGGGGGATGGGCGGGGGAGAGGAGCGTCTCGGACATCTACAAAGAATTAATGGGGGTGGAGGAGACGCATATAGAGGAGCTGAAGCGTAAGTGGGAGGAGGACTGGGGGTGAGATGGAAGACGGCCTATGGGCGGATGCACTGAGCAGGGTCAGCGCGACCACTAGATGCGCAAGGCTCAGCTTGATCCAGTTTAAGGTGCTGCACCGAGCACACATAACAATGGCCCGGATGAGTAGATTTTTTGGGGTGGAAGACAAGTGCATCAGGTGTGCGGGTGGACCAGCGAAATGTTCTGGGCATGCCCAAAACTTAGGGGCTATTGGCAGGGGTTCGCGGATGTCATGTCCATGGTATTGAAGACAAGGGTGGAAATGAGTCCAGGGGTAGCGATCTTTGGTGTGTTGGAGGACCCGAGTATTCAGGAGGAGAGAGAGGCAGATGTTCTGGCCTTTTCCTCCTTGGTAGCCCGGCGAAGGATACTACTGGCTTGGAGGGAGTCTAGGCCTCCGAAGTCAGAGGCCTGGTTAACCGACGTGGCGAGCTTTCTCGACCTTGAGAGGGTAGGTGTCAGGGTTCGCCTGGAGGTGACAACCATTCATTGACTTCTTCGCGAATTAATCGTCAGCAGAGGGGGGAGGGTGGGAAGGGGGGTTAGGGGAGTATAGAGTAGGGGGTAAATAGGCAGGCCTTGGAGGGACGGAGGTCGGCGGTTGCTTTTTGACTACTGTTCTTTGCACTCTCTTGTTTTTGTACTGTGGTTGTTTGTTATGCCAAAGATACCTCATTAAAATTGTTTGTTAGAAAAAGTGGGCAGGACAACAAAGGAGAAATGCTGCTGAATGATGATTTGGTTAACAGCATAAAAGGCCGCAGATAGTTTGAGAAGGATTACAAGGGAACCATGTTCACAGCCACTGATGATATCATTCATGACAGTGATTTAGGCTGTTTCCCTTCTGTGACGGTGGCAGAAACCTGACTTGAGAGGTTCAAACACAGAGAAGCATGAAAGGGAGGCTCATATTTGGAAGAAGATAACATTTGAACCTAGGAGAGGAAAGGAGGTTGGAGATGATCGGAAAATCAAAAAGGTTTGAGAGGTGGGGGGCTGATGTCAGCAGATCCAAAAGAACTAGGAATAAGAACTCCAGGTCATGTCTGCAAGATAAAGGAACAGAGCACAACGCAGCTGTGGTGTTTTGTGGAAATCCAGCCGGTACCTGTGTGCAAATGTCCACAGTAACATTTATTCTCAACAGCAACCACTGTTTTATCAACAACAGAGAAATGGGTATCAGGCCAAAAGCAACTCAAGATGCCTGTCTGTAAATTCTCCCTTCAACGGTACTGACTTGAGGTGGAAAAATATTCACGTTGGCCAAAAATGAGACAAAGATGTCTTCTTGAGTTTACTGCTACAATTCAATTATTATTTATATATTCATATTAATGAGATGCAAAAATGAAATATGACCAATGCAGGAAATCGGTACTAGTCTTTACAGGATGTCAGATTGTACAAACACGTCCAAGAAAGTTAGACTGTCAATCTGGAAAGAATTTCTGAGACCATTCATTATCCATTTCTGGCACTGCATCCAGTGTCCAGCTAGATCAGATGCAGTTAGACAGATGCACTGGAAAATATTCAGAACAACAGTCACCTAGAGAGACTCTAAGAATGTGAAAGGACTGCTATGTATTTTGTACCAAAAACCTGAATAAAAGACTGTCAGACTTGCATTTACACAGTGCCTTCCTCCGCCTCAGGACATCCCAAAGCACTTTACAGCCAGTGAAGTAACAGGAAAGGAAACTCCAGGAAATGATTGGGCAAAAAAACAGACTGAGTAAAATTTAACTTCACATTTATGTTTCAGTTATGGGATAGACTGTCGCCAAGGATACAGGGAATGATCAGTTTCCTGGTTCTGCTGGGAGTTGGGTAACATTGATCAATAATGTGGTTGTGTAGCCTCTTTCAGATACCTAAGGCTTCTGAAGGGTGTCACAGCCAATTAAACAGCTTTTTGAAGCATGCTCACTATTGTAATTCCGGAAAACTGGGCACCGATTTGTGTTCACAAAAGTTCCACAGTAGCAAAAGATACTTGGTCACATTTAGCGATGCTGGTTGTAGGGTAACGGTTGTCAGGACTTCCCTGCTCTTCTCTCGACAGTGCCATGGAATATTTATGCCCTCGGACAAGGTTGAACATTTCAATGAAGGATGGCATCTCCAAACTGCACAGCTCTCACTTTACTGCACTAGTGTCAGTCTAACTACAGAATTCCTACAGTGCAGAAGGAGGCCATTCAGCCCATTGAGTCTGCACCAACCCTCTGAAAGAGCACCCTCTCTACTCTTCCGCCTTATTCCCATAACCCCACCTAACATGCACATCTTTGGACACTACGAGGTAATTTATCATGGCCAACTCGCCTAACATGCACTTCTTTGGACTGTGGGAGGAAACCGGAGCACCCGGAGGAAACCCACACAAATGCAGGGAGAAAGTGCAAACTCCACACAGACAGTCACCCAGGGCCGGAATTAAACCCGGGTCCCTGGCGCTGTGAGACAACAGTGCTAACTACTGTGCCACCATGCCGCCCCAACATTTTATCTTCTAACATCCAGAGCTGGATTCTCATTCTGGGGTTGTGACCCCGAGGCGATGTGAAATATTCAGGTTCCAACATGGCAAGAGATGGCAAAGTCCTATTTGACCAGCTGCTCAATTAATGGCCAGGGTACGTGCTCGCTATCCAGTTAAGAATGGCAGGAGGCTCCAGAGGCTGGAGGGGCCGTAAGAGCACCCCCCCCCCCCCCCCCACCCTCCATCAATGACAGATTGACAGCCTCACCATCAGATGTTGCAGATGCCAAAGTAGATAGAAGAGAGGAGATATTTTAAGATGTAGGTGCTTTCTGAAGACTTTTTGAACCATAAAAATAAAATTGGTCACAGCTGCAAGACCGCTCCTGGAGAAGAAGAGTGTGTCTTCAGACAGGCCCTTGGCTACAGCTGTGGCAATTGCACAGTCATGGCCATGGGTGTAGTGGGGAGATTAAGAATGTTATATTGCTACAAGGAGCTAGCACCCCAGTCTGCGGTCAACCTCCACCTCCATTCATCAGCTAGGATTTGACCTCAGCGGAGGGGGAAGTTGACATCTTTAATGTTCCTTAAAGGAACATTTCAAGGCCTTAATTGGCTACCCACGTTTTGCAGTAGGTAGCCATGCCCGGCTCCCCCCCACCCCCCACACCTCCTCTTGTACCCCAACCATCCATTTGCGCAACAGTAAGATATTAAGGGAAATCTGATACTTCAGCCAGTGCTGAGAAATGGTGGAGTCATCCAGCTCCATTCCAGCCTCTGTGGCCATTTGAAAACTCAGCCCCTGTTTCACATAACCCAATCCTTATTTGCACCGGTAAACAAAATGATCCTTCAAGACAGAATTTATCTGGTGAGATGAGTGGACTGACCTTGACGATGACAAAGTAGTGCTTGCAACTCTCCTTGCTGGAAGACAGCTCAATTTTCTCCATGACTTGGCTCACTGGTTCATTGGCATGAATGTAAACCCTGGCCTGCAGACCTTTCACTTTCTTCACCGCATCTGCTGTCAAATTGTAAATCAATTCTGCAACGAAGCATTGAATTAAGCATTAGTCAGTAAGGTGATTACAGCATATGTGCCTGAACAGCAGTCCAGCATTCAGGAGGAACCAAACAAGGACAATCTAGTTACGCAGGAACATCAAAGATAATGAGATTCTGCTGACAATTAGCCCCAATGGGATTAGCACCTGTTTGCAATAATCTAAAAAATTTTAAAAGTCACACAAAGAATTTGAAGTTTGCAATGGAAGAGGTTTGAGGGGTGGGAGAGAGAGGTGTCGAGAAGTTGGAAGACAGGGAGAGGCAGACATCGAGAGAGATTTTCACCAAGACAAGCCCTGAGATAAGTGCAGATACAGTGGCCAATCCAAGGGTGCTTCAATAATCTCTATTAGTGTCACAAGTAGGTTTACATTAACATTGCAATGAAGTTACTGTGAAAAACCCTTCGTCACCACACTATGGTGCCTGTTCGGGTACACAGAGGAAGAATTCAGAATGTCCAATTCACCTAACCAACACCAGCATGTCTTTTGGGACTGTGGGAAGAAACCGGAGCATCCAGAGGAAACCCACGCAGGCACTGGGAGAATGTGCAGAATCCGCACAGACAATGACCCAAGCCGGGAATCGAACCCGGGTCCCTGGCTCTATGAAGCAACTATGCTACCATGCCACCCATAATATCAATCTAATGAATTATGTAGGTAAAGGATACCAGTCCATAACAATTAATTTTAATGTATTTAACATGAGAGAACATTTTCAAGAAGAAAATAAAATTAAATGCATCAAATTAAATAATCATCAAAGTTAATTGTTAAGCAGTAAGTTTTATGTTATTGGGGCAGATTTTCTCTTTTTTCCAATGCAATGTTACAAGATTTTGACTAGCCCGTTAGTCATGCTTTTACGCTACCCTTCTGAGGTGTTTTATATTTTGTAAGATAAATATTAGTCAATCAGGAGATATTGCAAAGTCAAGGAGAGCTTGTTTGAACTAGTGTATAAACTATAACGCTGACTCCTGTGTAATGTGGATAATTGGGACTGAGTGCCAATTTTATTTTAATCGTATGGCTGGTGAAGGAATTACAGTTTAATGTTGAGTTTAACATTTCATTCAACAGCTTCAGCTAATGCAGTGTGAATGACTGTGCCAGGAATGGACCTCTCAGGGGAGAAGTTCACTTTAAAAAAGTGGAGTAATTAAGAGTATGGGCAGAGGTTTACGTAGTCGGGGTGTGTCTGTAGAATTCTTCGGATGGTCTTTCCACCAAGCTCCCAACCGCCCCAACCTCTCTGCAATTTTACATGGGATGGGCGAGGCCCAGGCCGGCCTTCCTGCCCTTGTCCCAATTCAGGACAATTTATGACCATCAGACTCAATTTTCAGGACTGGCGGGAGGGGTTCACAAGCAATAGGTAATCTACTACTGCCTCTATCCGAGGGGACGGCGCTCCATCAACAGCCTCCTTAAACTCCGGAATGAAAGAGTCTGGCCCAGGTTGCATTTGGTGATGTTTGCAATCACCCAGGAGGTGAGTCATCGAAAAGTGGCACAATTGTCAGTTTGTAGGTTTCGTTTGTGCTCCACTGGGGACTACAGGATTTCAGAGAAGTAAGTAAATTAAAAATTGTTTCTCATGCTTCTCGCTGGTCTAAATCTAATGACCGTAGCCATTATTCATATCGCCATGTACTCTATGGGAAATTAGTTTGGAATCTTGGGTGGGACTCTTCAACGCCGAGCCGGGTCGGAGAATTGCCCGGGGGGGGGGGGGGGGGGGGGGGGGGGGGGGGGGGGGGGCGCTCCGACGATTCTCCAGTGACCGGAGAATCGGCGCCAGCGCGGTGCCGGTCAGGGTCCGCTCTACGTGCCCGCCCGCCGATTCGCCACACGCATTGGGCCGAGTGTCCGCCGAGATAGGCCGAGTCCCGCCGCCATTCAACATGTGGTCCTACCCCGCGGGACCTCGGTGTTCATCCTGCGGGGGGCGGCCTGGTAGGGTGGAGGGTGAAATCCGATCCGGGGGGGGGGGGGGGGGGGCTTACTGATCAGCGGGCTGGCATCTCCTGGTGGGGCCTATTTTCCTCTGCACCGGGGCCCTCTAGCTCTCTGCCATGTTGCGTCGGCGCGGAGAAGGCAACTGGCGCGCATGCGTGAGTTTGCACCAGGACTGCTGGGGGGAGTCAAGTAGCAGAGTGAAAGAATGAATGTTTGTCTGGTTGGCATTTAAATATGGCACCTGGACGATGGAGCCGAGGAGGTGATGGAAGTATGGGCCTCTTCATGTCCCCACCCTGCCACGGGATATGATGTGCACCTTACGGCTTCATAATGAATGAGCTGAACGGCGCATGAGCCCACATTTTCAGCCACCTCACTCTCCAGCGGAAGTCACTTTCGCTTTCTCTGGATCAGAAAATTACACCCCCAGAGGCAGTTTGACACTGAGTAATTGCAACAAACGCTCTCCACAAACTGCCATATGCTACAGTTGGAATGCAACATCTTCTCTGCCGACCCAATCTAATCTAATTTTATTTACGTAATTAATTAATTAAAATTAGAGATTCCTTTCTAAGCTGATCCAGTTCTCATTCTTTTACTTTGCTCTGTTCCTAGTTTTTGCTTATTTGTTCCATCATTTAACTTTTGTTCAATTCCTTATGTCAGATTTCAATTTGATGGAAATTCAGAACTCTCCAATGTTAGTATCTGTTATATTTCTTTGTTGCTGCAAAGATAAAAGTTATAGAGGTTGTTGCAGCCCTCACAAAGACCATGGCGATTGCAGACTGATCTACCCGTGGGCTTGGGGGATATGAGTTTCTGTGTTGAGCGGGTGGAGGTCCGCCCTGCAGGGTCTTAAATACCGACCTCCAGACCCGGACCCGAAATCCCGACAGACCTGGGCTGGCACGTTTGTTTTGTACGCTGCGGCTTTATTTACGTTTGAGGATAAACCTGCTTTGCCTTTTAGCTTGGGCCTCCTGGTAGTATTGTACTGGCGACGAGGATCAAGCACAGGATTCTTAGCAACCTTCCAAATCTTAGAAGGCAACTCTGGTAGGGACAAATAAACAAACCCAAAAATGATTTTCTTCAGAAGGCTTGAGCAGGATGATGCAAACATAGAGGACTGGGTCCAGTATGTCGAGCGCCTGCACTATTGTTTTTGCATCGACGGCATTCAAGGGTATGAGAGACAGAAGGTAATCTAACAGCATGTGGGCCCCAACATTTAATATCATCAATGCTTAACCTATCCAGTGGCCCTGACACTAAAACTTTCAACAAGCTCTTGGACCTGGTGAAAAACCATTATGACCTAAAGCTGTCCATAATCTTTCAATGCTACCACTGTAACAAAGCTGGGAGGATCCCGGGGAAGCCATTATGAAATATCTTGTTAGATTGCAGAAGTTAGGGCAGCACGGTAGCACAGTGGTTAGCACAATTGCTTCACAGCTCCAGGGTCCCAGGTTCGATTACTGGCTTGGATCACTGTCTGTGCGGAGTCTGCAAGTCCTCCCCGTGTGTGCGTGGGTTTCCTCCGAGTGCTCCGGTTTCCTCCCACAGTCCAAAGATGTGCAGGTTAGGTGGATTGGCCATGCTAAATTGCCCTTAAGTGTCCAAAATTGCACTTAGTGGGGTTACTGGGTTATGGGGATAGGGTGGTATGGGCTTGGGTGGGGGGGGTGCTCTTTCCAAGAGCCGGTGCAGACTCGATGGGCCGAAAGGCCTCTTTCTGCACTGTAAATTCTATGAAAAGTCCGCAGAGTGCTGCGAATTTGACTCACCCCTGACAAAGATGATATGCAATAGATTAGTATGTGAGATTAACAACGTTACAATCCAGAAACAATTGCTGGTGGAGCCCAATCTTGACCTCAAAAGGGCTGCAGAATAGCTTTATCCCTGGAGAAAACAGGGAAAAGGGTGCAAGAATGTCAAGGGATGATGGATAGTAGCATCCTCAGGTCGGGGGGAGGGTCCTTGCATAGAGAGGTGAGGGTTTCCAGTGAAGGCCTCCACATGCCTCACCCACCATCAACCTAACATTCCATAAGAACATCCTAGTATTTTAAAAGACAGCCGGATAAACCTAAAGGTACCCGGGAAATCTCCCCGGAGGGTCACAAATGTCAGCCGCCGGGCTGCTGTAGGTGCTGTGGAAGAGCACGACCCAGGCAAGGCTGGTAGAATCCGCAGTACATGTGCTGCCCAGGCTTGAAGTCAAAACCACCTCGGGTCCTTGCCTGACAAGTGTACCAAAAGGGCAAAATGACTCCCATGAACATAATGATGGAACCTTCTACACACAAAACTGTGTTAATAGTTTTTAAATCTCCACAAATTCTCACTAATCTACCCTGCTTTAATACAGGAATGATTGGTGTCGCCCAATCACTTCTAGCAACAGTTATGACGACTCCCGTCCTTAATCTATCTAGTTCTTCTTGAAATTTAGGCTTGATGGTGTATGGTATGGTCCTAGCTTTAAGACATTTGGGTGTGCTGTCTGGCTTAATTGTTGGATGTTCTTCAACTCCAGTCACAGAGCCCAGTGAATCTTCAAACACTTGCTCGTACTTCTTCAGAAGTTGTTACAATTTTCTTTTTGAATCCATTGATTGATTGACTATTTCCCAGTTGAGCCTAACCTGAGCCAACCATGCTCTGCCGAATTGAGCAGAGAGGTTTTCATGGACAATGTGAAGAGGTAACTTTGCTGTCTGCCCATTTACTTCCACTTTCACCATCATGCATCTTTTTAATGGTATGACCATGTAGGTCCTTAGGATCACATTTGATGGTTTTAAATGCTGCCTCAGCTTCTGATGATAAATTGTCTCAGGTATTAGTGATACTGCTGTTTCCATCTTAATTTCATGACCGTCAAGTTTTTAATATGCCCAAAAACATTATTGATCTTCCTCCATTGATGATACCTAGCTTTAGCTCTTGCTGTAGCTTGGTTTTGTTGTCTTTTGTGTGATCTTGAGCTACGTTATAGACAGGATTAAATTGTTTACTTGTACTGTTCTTGCACTTTCTTTGTGTAGAAGAGGTTTTCTGTGCCCAACAGGCTTTGGTAATAGAATCATAGAATCCCTACAATGCAGAAGGAGGTCATTCAGCCCATCGAGTCTGCTCTGACCCTTTCAACGTCCACATTATCTAGGCCCAATTCCCCGTCCTATTGCTGCAACCCACCCGAAGGGCCAATTTAGCATCACCTAACCTGCACATCTTTGGACTGTGGGAGGAAACCAAAGCACCCGTTGGAAACTCATGCAGACACGGGGAGAACATGCAAACTCCACACAGACAGTTCCCCAAGATCAGAATCAAACTCGGTCCCTGGCGCTGTGCGGCGGCAGTGCTAACCACTGTGCCACCATGCCACCCCAAATGTGGCCCTCCTTACCACAGTTCTTGCAAGGACTTGATTTACTCCAGAATTCCACTGCTAAGTGTCCAATCAGTGTACAATAGTGACATGGTTGCACCTTTGCAGCCTTGTTTCTTGAGGTATCGATTTTGTGGATCTTTGCTCCAGTTCCTACCTGTGAAGCTTCTCTCATTACCAGCTCCATAGATGTGGCAACATCCACAGCAGCTTTCAGAGTTAAATCACTTCCTGCAAGCGGTTTCCTCTTAATTGCTTCACTGCGTAACCCACAAACCAGCCTGTCTCGAAGAGTATCATCCAGTGTTGTACCAAATTCACGATATATAGCTAATCTTCTTAAAGACGCAATGAACTGCAAGGCAGCATGGTGGTGCAGTGGTTAGCACTGCTGCCTCATGGGACTGAGGTCCCAGGTTCGATCCCGGCTCTGGGTCACTGTCCGTGTGGAGTTTGCACATTCTCCCCATGTTTGCGTAGGTTTCGCCCCCACAACCCAAAGATGTGTAGGGTTTGTGGATTTTCCATGCTAAATTTGCCCCTTTATTGGAAAAAATGAATTGTTTACTCTAAATTTATATTTAAAAAGACTCCATGAACTGTAAAATGGTTTCACGTTCTTCCTGACTATGGCAATGAAATCGGAACCTTTCTACAACCAGTAACAGTTTGGGAGGGAAATGTCCCCCAAGATATCCATTAACTCATTGAAGGGCCTGTCTCCTGGTTTTTGCTGAGTGAACAAGATTTTGTGGAAGCATAAACATTTTACAGCCAACTAAGCTGAGAAATGTTGTGATCTCTGGTGTCTGATTGCTATTCAAAACAATTAGAATCTTTCTCCACATGAATTCTAGGTTTCATAATCGTCATCAAACAGTCCATGGCACACATTTCTCCTATTTTTGGAACCTGGCTCCTCGGATCTACATGTCCTCCCTTCTGACTGCGTTGGAAAGTATGGCACAAACAATCACTTGAACAAGCAACTAGGAATTCTTTCCCTTTTATGCCTGAATATTTCAACTTTTCACTCGAGTAGGGGCCGGTACAGAGTCGGCAGTCTTCCCATTCCGACAGCCCATGTAGCTTCGCCACGTATGCAATCCCTGAATCCCCATGCCCATTCAGTTTAACACAAGCAAGTCTTCCCCGACTGTTGGTCTTCTTACTCACAGTTGCTGTTAAAAACTTTTGTTCAACCTTAACATCAGTGGCAGTGCTTCATCCGACATGTGTGTGTGTGTGCGAAAGTCCAGTCCATAGACAGTGCAGAAGGAGGCCATTCGGCCATTAGGTCAGCACCGGCCCTTGGAAGAAAGAGCACCCCTATAAGCCCACACCTCTACCCTATCCCCGTAACCCCACCTAACCTTTTTTGGACGCTAAAGGCAATTTAGCATGGTCAATGCACCTGACTTGCAGATCTTTGGACTGTGGGAGGAAACCAGAGTGACCCATGCCCTGAATCGAACCCTGGTCCCTGGTGCTGTGAATCAACAGTGCTAACCACTGTGCTACCATGCCGCCCAGTCCCGAGAATCTTCCATTGCTCCCGATGTTGACCCACAATTAGTCACCAAAATCTTCTTTCCAGTGATTTTTCTGCCTCTGTCCTCGACACCAGTTTTCTCTCCTGTTATATTTCTCTGTTGCCGCAAAGAGAAAAAATGTGGAGGTGCTCTCTGGATTCTTGTCAAACATGATGCGAGGTTTACGAAGGGTGTTGCTCACACAATCAAGATGATGATCTGCTCAAAGCGCATGCAAACACTCTGCTGATGTCGGTACACATCACAAGAAGCATAATCAGCAGGAATATGTACCCAGGTACATTAACAGTATCCTCTTAATAGTTAATTTTAAAATAAATGCTTCATGTATTAATATATTCCTCAGCTCCATGGGCACCATAACATACTGCTTTGTCAGATTTTGAATATGTTTTGGATCCTGGTCTGTATCACAGAGTGGCCTTTCCTTTCAGGCTCTTCCCCTGTGCTTTACATCCTTTCCACTTCCACTGTCTGGCAAGTCAAGGACAAGGGAACATTGCCTAAAGATTAGAGTCAGTCCTTTCAGGAGTGAAATTAGGAAACACCTTGAAAGGGTGGAAGAAGTTTGTTCGGAACTCTCTTCTGCAAAAGGTGTTTGGTCAATGACTTCCATTAGCCAAAGGTATTGTGGAAAGCAGGTCAAAAGCGAGTAACGGAGTGCAATCACAGATCAACCATGATCTCAGTAAATTGCAGAACAGGCGCAAGAGACTAAATGGCCGACTTCTGTTCCAATATGGAAACAGGGTGTGCAGTGCCTTTGTGGAGCAAAGTGCTCGGGCCAAATGACTGTTTCCATTATGTACTATTTATGTTATTTCCTCACACTGTTGGCTTTGAGGTAAGCACAATGGCCGCAAGGGAGGACAGTAAAATAACAGTTTTCATAAAATCAAAGGTCTCATTTTTCCATGTTTTTGTTTCAATCAGAATTCCCCTAATCTGACAGGGTTGTGTTTTGATTTCCTTCAAGCCACCTTTATATTTTCCAGCTGTTTCCTGCAACATGTTTCTGATAAGATGAAGGGGCATTCATGAACTAACAGAACTGCACAGGTACTACATTATGATAAAGGTCATCCTTCCTGACAGGAGCACCATTATAGATACTCCTAATTTGTGTCCAAGTGTAATTTATTTAATAGCCATTAAAGGAAAGGTAATTATTATAAATTGGGATGAGTTGGGTGGGGGTTGATGAAGTGAAGGCCTTTTTATACTGTTCTTCAACTGCTACATGGAATATTGGCTGCATGTCACCCCTCCCCCACATCCTTGCCAACATAAAGCTCTATTCTTCCCCGAACAGAGGATTCTTCATTCTTGCTAGTAATTTCAAATGGCCAGACTCTCTGCTTGAATTCCTGTGGTAAGGGGAGTAGGGGGTTACTTCTGATTTCTTGCATTTAATTTTTTGAATCCGCCATGGCACACATACTCAGGAGGCTGTTTGTAGACAGCAGTTAAACGGCATGCCTGAGTCTCATTGATTGATGATCTACCTCTGTATACATCAGGGCAATCAGATAGAGAGAAATTGTGCAGAGCAGAACTATTCAACCTGGCATGACAGTGATGGTACTAGTTCTCAGCTGCCCAATGAGAAGGGCTCAAACAGAAATAAAAATAGCTGATAGCCAGAAGTGAGAGTAGTCAAAAGATAAAATCTAGGCAGCTGGATTCTCCGTTTCAGCAGCTAAGTGCTGACTCGGAGGATTCGCGGGAGGTTTACGACCAAAAGAATCGGAGCCGGCCCCTCACTGATTCCGGGGCCCGTGAGGGGTTAGCAGCGGCGCTGGGTGAAACTCCCAGCTCCCATGCCGAAAATGGCCAGAAAATGGTCGGACCCCTGGCAGCGCATGCGCACGGCTGACGACCTGCAGCGGTCACGCCCTACAACATGACGTCAGCCATGCGTGGATCTGAACTGCCATCTGCGATCCCACCGGCCACCCCTTGGCCAACATCTGGCCACCCCCCCACCAGTACCCCCAGCCCTTGTGGAACCCCCCCCCCCCCCCCCCCCCCCCCCCCCCACCCCCCACCCCGCCGGGCCAACGGCACAGATACCGGCCGAGTGTGGCAGCGCTGGACACAGTCCACAGCCACCACGCTGGGTTCCTAACCACTGACACCACACGTGTCCCGCGCCGCCGGCAACGCGGCCCATCAGGGGGGCCTGCCGATGACACGCCAACACCGGTACGCGATTGTGCCATTTCCGAGGCGGCGGAGCATGACTGACCAGCGTCATTCCTGATCTGGCCCCGGTTTGTGTGTAGGAGTTGATTCTCCGCCCGATCGCTGATTACGATACGGTGTGGGGGCAACAGAGAATTCCGCCCAGGATGCTTGGTTAGCACGATTTCAAATTAAATGGTCATTATTTAGCTCCATATACTTCAGCATGAAGGGGAGAGTCAATGATAGGAGGAGCAGTTGAGTCTTACAAAGAACAAAGAAAAGTACAGTACAGGAACAGGCCCTTCGGCCCTCCAAGCCTGTGCCGACCATGCTGCCCATCTAAACTAAACTCTTCTGCACTTCCGGGGTCCGTATCCCACTATTCCCATCCTATTCATGTATTTGTCAAGATGCCCTTAAACGACACTATCGTCCCTGCTTCCACCACCTCCTCCGGCAGCAAGTTCCAGGCACCCACTCTGTGTAAACAACGTACCTCGTATATCGCCTCTAACATAAAGCTCTATTCTTCCCCTCGCACCTTAAACCTATGCCCCCTTGTAACTGACCCCTCTACCCTGGGAAAAAGCCTCTGACTATCCACTCTGTCTATGCCCCTCATAATTTTGTAGACCTCGATCAGGTCGCCCCTCAACCTCTGTCATTCCAGTGAGAACAAACCGAGTTTATTCAACCTTTCCTCATAGCTAATGTCCTCCATACCAGGCAACATCCTGGTAAATCTCTTCTGCACCCTCTCTAAAGCCTCCACATCCTTCTGGTAGTGTGGCGACCAGAATTGAACACTATATTCCGAGTGCGGCCTAACTAAGGTTCCATACAGCTGCAACATGACTTGCCAATTTTTATCCTCAATGCCCCGGCCAATGAAGGCAAGCATGCTGTATGCCTTCTTGACTACCTTCTCCACCTGTGTTGCCCCTTTCGGTGACCTGTGGACCTGTACACCTAGATCTCTCTGACTGTCAATACTCTTGAGGGTTCTACCATTCACTGTATATTCCCAACCTGCATTAGATCTTCCAAAATGCATTACCTCACATTTGTCAGGATTAAATTCCCTGGCTAAACATTCCCTAAACATTTCCCTGGCTACTCTCTTGCTTTTTATGTATGTGTAAAAAGCCTTGTGATTTTCCTGAACCCTATTTGCCAATGACTTTTCATAACCCCTTTTAGCCCTCCTGACCCCTTGCTTAAGTTCCTTCCTACTTTCTTGATATTCCACACAGGCTTCGTAGTTCCTAGCCTTCTAGCCCGAACAAATGCCTCTTTTGTTTTGACGAAGCCTACATAATCTCTCGTTATCCAAGGTTCCCGAAATTTGCCATTTTTAACCTTCTTCCGCACAGGAACATGCCGGTCCTGAATTCCTGTCAACTGACATTTGAAAGCCTCCACATGTCAGATGTTGATTTACCCTCAAATATCCACCCCCAATCTAGGTTCTTCAGTTCCTGCCTAATATTGTTATAATTAGCCTTCCCCCAATTTAGCATATTCACCCTAGGACCACTCTTATCCTTGTCCACCAGCACTTTTAAACTTACTGAATTGTGGTCACTGTTCTCGAAATGTTCCCCTGAAACTTCTTACTTCTGTATATGAATGAAAAGTAAATTTCAAATTTAAAAGTCAGAGATTTCTGCAGTTTCAAAACTCACAATAGCACTAAATCAAGAGAATTCGGCACCTAGATAAAGATGTAGGGCAGAATTCTCTGACCCCCCCCCCCCCCGGCCGGGTCAGAGAATCACCGGGGAGGGGTGGCGTGAATCCCGCCCCCGCCGGCCACCGTATTCTCCGGCACCGGAGATTCGGCGGGGCGGGAATTGCGCCGCGCTGGTCGGCGATACTCCGGCCCACGATGGGCCGAAGTCCCGCTGGTTCTTTGCCAGTCCCGTCGGCGTAAATTAGTCTAGGTCCCTTACCGGCGGGACCTGGCGGCGCGGGCGGGCTCCGGGGTCCTGGAGGGGGCGTGGGGTGATCTGGCTCCGTGGGGGGCCGTGCCCCCACGGTGGCCTGGCCCATGATCAGGGCCCTCCGATCCATGGGCCTGTGCCGTGGGGGCACTCTTTTCCCACCCGCCGGCCGTATCAGCCTCCGTGATGGCCGACGCGTAGTTGAAACCCACTCACCGCGCATGCGCGGGGATGACATCAGCAGCCGCTGACGCTCCCACGCATGCGCGGACCCGGGCCGGCCAGCGGAGTCCCTTCAGCCCCGGCTGGCGCGCCAAAGGCCTTCCACGCCGGCCGGCGGGGCGCAAACCACTCCAGCGCAAGCCTAGCCCCTGAAGGTGCAGACCGACGCCGGAGTGGTTCATGCCACTCCGTCCCGCCGGGACCCCCGCCCCGCCGGGTACAGGAGAATCCCGCCCATAGTTACTCAAATACCTACAAGCCAAAGTAACTGATTGCACTGAAAGACTGCAGGGGCAACTAACACTCAGGATCATGAGGAACAGCTAAACAGCCTACAAAATCCAAAAGACACATCTATACTGCCCAAGGCTTTAAGACCATAAGGTGGAGGAGCAGAAGTAGGCCAATCGACCCATTGAATTTACTCCGCCATTCAATGAGATCATGGCTTATCTGAGGCAGCCAGATAGTATCAGGATAAAGCATCTTCCATCCGGAACTTAGAATTCTTGGATTGGTCAAACGTCCACAGCTTGGTTGACGGACTCGAGAGAGCCAGAGTTAAGCACTTTGGGCTGTTGGTGCCAGGTGTATCACTTGCTTGTAATTTAATGTAACCTGAAGACGGTTGTATTATACAACCATTGCATGAATGTAAACTAAAACCTGGTATTGATTAAACCACTGAGTCATAATCACACAGGCGTTACTGACATCTTCCTCCTCTGTTCTTTACCTGAATACAGGTCCGACCAACAGTGCCATGACCTTCATCACAGGTAGGTCAAGGGGAGAGGTCGTGAATCTACCCCAACCATAATGGGAATGCAACTCCACGCTGTTGGCACAAATCTGATCAATACCAGTCGCCCATCCAACCAAGGCAGTCGGCCCCCTCAGGAAGTCCGAGTTGCTATGGCAACATACACTTCTACTTGCATGTTGTAGCCTGGAACTATAGATGGTGATGGCAGAGGATCCAATTTTCTTTCCATCACATGCTGACCAGGGTGCTCTCCCACTCTTACTGCCTGCCATTGGAGTGTGTTGGAAGGCTTTACAAGCTGACACTGAACCAGTTGATACACACCTTCCTTGACCAGCAAGTTCTGGAGTGGGACTTAAACACAGAGGGTGGAATTCTTCAGTTCCCGAGCCACGTGTTTCTCGGTGGCTTGACGTTCGTTGGCGGCGGGATTTTCTACTGCCGCTGTTTGTCAATGGGATTTCCCATTGAAGCCGGGAAACCTGCAGGCGGGAGTGCACTGCCGGCCGGAAAAGAGAATCCTCACGGCTGGAGAATTCTGGACGGAGTTTCTGGTTAAGAGGCAGGAAATTACTCCTTTTAGTGACAATACCATTATCAAAATTAGATGGGATTAAAAGGATGAAAGTAAAGCACAGGCCACTAATAGTGTTGAAGGTAAGATACATGTTTCATAAAATATTACAGCACAGAAACAGGCCATTCATCGTAACAGGTCTCTATATCAGTGGTTATGCTCCACACAAAATTGTTTTCACCTTACTTCATCCCACCCTATCAATATAACCTCAGTTCCTTTCTCCTTTATGTACTGATCTAGCTTACCCTTAGATGGATCCAAACTATTTACTGTTCACATCAACCACTCCATGTGGTAGTGGGTTCCACATTTCCACCACTCTCTTAGTACCGCTTGAATTACTCATTGCATTTCTTGGCGTTTATCTAATATAATGGACTGCCATATGAGTGGAAACATCTTCCCTATGTCTACTTCATCAAACCTCTTCAAAATTATGACAAACTCCATCGGTCTATCTCTCAATTTCCTTTTTTTCACAGAAAAGTGTCTTTCGCTGTTCAGTTTTTACTGATGGTTACATCCTCTCTTTTCTGGAATTATCCCTACAAATCATTTTCTTCAGTGTTCTGGTCTCTTTCTATGATATGGAGATTGTATCTGTGCGCAGTACTGTGTGGTTTAACTAAGGTTTGACACAAGTCTAGCACAACTTCTTTACTTTTGAATTCTATTCCCGTAGAAACATTGAAATAGAAATTGAATTGTTACTTAAAAAGGAAACAATTACAGAGTTATACTAAAAGGGCGGAGGCGTGGGGCCAGCAACTGGCCAAATGTCTTCCTTCTGTTGTGGGATTCAAGTACATAAACTAGATTTGTGAACCTGTATTGCTAGACTTCTTTGTTCCTGTACCACATTTAGGCTCTCATTTTGTCTTATTTTCCTTATACCTCCTCCCAAAATACACCATGTTACATTTATCTACATTGAAATATTTGCCATTTACGCATCCATGCTACAGGTTTGCCAATGTCTTTTTGCAATTTGTCACAGTTTTCCTCAGTATTAACTATACCCCTCAACTTGGTGTCATCGACAAATGTTGTCATTGTACTTGGGATTCTGGAGTCCAAATCAATTATGTAGTGAGAAACAGTAGTACCAGCACTGATCCTTATGGAACACTGTATTCCACCTTCTATGAATATTAGTAACTACCTTTAACTAATATCTTGTTTTCAGTTTTGCAGCTAGTTTGCCATGTATTCGGCTGCTTGTTCCCTGAGTCCACATTATCTGATCATATTTATGACACCACAATGTGGAAACATATCAAAGGCCTTTAGATGGCCAATGTACATGTTCAGAAAAAAAGGAAATTACAACAAAATAGCTTATAACAATCAAGTAGGAGGAATGAAAAGTAAGTAGGGCAATAAATTAAAAAATAAGAGAAAAATAACAGTAAGGCAAAAGTGCAGGGTATTTTCTCTTACCCAATAATGTTGTATACACGAATGCACATTATACACGAATGCTCATCAAATAAAGTCTACAATAAGTGAAGTAGCCACATAAATCCAGTTTAAAGGAAATGACATAATACATATTTACTGAGACCTGGATACAAGCTGGTCATGTCTAGGAGGTAAATACTCCAAGCTGCAGTCTGAAAAAGGAACAAGGAGATTGGAAAAGGAAGAGGCAACGCCACACTGATAAAAAAGCACAAATGCTGCATGAGTAAAAGGGGTTATCAGTAAGGGTGAAAAGCAACAGACTCTCTGGGAAAAACTGAGGAATAAAAAAATGATGTAAACCTTTGCTACGAGTTATTTACAGACCTCCTGATAGCAGCATTGAAGTAGCGGGATGCACACGGACAAAGATCAGAGAAGCAATTTTGGCAAAAGCAGAGTGGTTCTAATGGGATACTTTTAATCGTCAAGCAGACCAAGAGAGGCAGAGTATCTTAGGTTCCAAAGGCAGTGAAGCTTCAGTGTTTGAGCCGGTTTTGCTGAAACACCGAGTCCAAAGATGTGCAGGTTAGGTGGATTGGTCGTGCTAAATTGCCCTTAGTGTCCAAAATTGCCCTTAGTGTTGGGTGGGGTTACTGGATTATGGGGACGGGGCGGAGGTGTGGTTAGGGTGATCTTTCCAAGAGTCGGTGCAGATTCGATGGGCTGAATGGCCTCCTTCTGCACTGTAAATTCTATGAATCTATGAATATTAACCCAGGGAATGTGATATCGCAAATGAAACCTGGATGTATGTACACTTTCACATTTTAACGCACTCATCTCATTGTAATTTTACTTCTGGTATTGGCGTTGATTGTACACAGCATGTGCTGTGGATCAACAAGGTGCAATCTCAACTCCAGTATTTAAAGAGTAAAGGGAAAGATGGAATTTGGAGAAGACAAGGGGCTTGATTTTCCAATCCCTGAAGCCGAAATCGCATTCAGCAAAGGGGCGACAAAATGATGACAAAATACGGGGGCGCCGCCGCTTTCGTGATGCTCCACCCCCTGAGAAGCGGCGTACTCACGCCGTATCCACGGCCTCAGTCCATTGCCTGAGGCCCGCCCCGCAATGCTCCGTCCCCAACCGGTCGAGTTCCCGACGGCATGGGATTCTCCTGGTCTCACCTGTTGAGAACTCAGCGTAGTGGCTGCGGACTCAGTCCAGCGCACCACAGTCGGGGAACGGCCCATCTGCGGGCAGGGGGTCTTTATTCGGGGCTGGGGCACTGTGGAGGGTGGTCCAAGACGCACAAGCAGCCTAAGGGGATGACTATTTTTGCGATCCGGGTCCGCGGGCTGCGTCCGCCATGAAGCATGGCGCGGCCGCTGCAGACCGCTGCAGACCGCAGCCATGCGTATGCACGGCCATGGACCTGGCAATGCTCCAGGCCATATTGGCAGCTAGAGCTGGGAGCCCTACGCTGCCTGGCTGCTAGCCCCTCCCCTTCCGGAACAGGGAAACGGTGGCCATTTTGCGCCCGTTTTCCTGGTGTAAAACACCACCATTTTCACGCCAGCGTAGGGACCTGGTCTCCCAAACGGAGAATCCAGCCCCATGTGTGACGATGGATTCAGTACACCCAAAGGCTGTGTCCCATTTTAATGATGTCTCTCTTTATGTACTGCGGAGAGCATTGAGGGTGCAGAGGGGGATACATTGCCCAATGGAGAGAAGAAAACTGTTGCTGCCATGAAGAAAGTGGGACTGGAGGTAGCCCAGGTCAGGAGCAGCAGCAATGTGCCCTTTTCCTGAATTCGGCACAGGAAGCAATGTATTAGCCTCACCAGGTCAGAAAAGACGAGTACATCATTAGGGGCCTCACGGTAGCATGGTGGTTAGCATCAATGCTACACAGCTCCAGGGTCCCAGGTTCGATTCCCGGCTGGGTCACTGTCTGTGTGGAGTCTGCACGTCCTCCCCGTGTGTGCGTGGGTTTCCTCCGGGTGCTCCGGTTTCCTCCCACAGTCCAAAGATGTGCGGGTTAGGTGGATTGGCCATGCTAAATTGCCCGTAGTGTAAGGTTAATGGGGGGATTGTTGGGTTACGGGTATACGGGTTACGTGGGTTTAAGTAGGGTGATCATTGCTCGGCACAACATCGAGGGCCGAAGGGCCTGTTCTGTGCTGTACTGTTCTATGTTCTATGTTCTATCATGCTGTGTGCATCAGCCCATCCCCTCACTTTGCCTTGTCAAGCCCAGTCCATCATAATCACTCCTCATACCCACTTTACTTTACAAGCACTCCCATCAATCTTTTCCATGTTCACGTTTCCATCTATCTATCCAAAACTGTCACTCACCCAGATCCAACAGAGTCTCGCCACTCTGGTATACTTGCAATCAACAAATGCACTGCAGGCATCAGGTGAACACATGCCATTACAGTATTACATAGCTCTGTTATTTTCCCTGTTGCATAGAACTACACAGCACATATTGCACAGAAACAGGCCATTTGACCCAACCAGCCTATACTGGTGTTTATGCTCTGTTTGAGCCTCTTCCCACCTTTTCTCATCTAAATCTGCCATTGTGACATTTATCCTCTTCTCCCTCAAATGTGTGTCCAGCAAGAGAACAGAACAGATGAAACAGAAAGAGAGAACTGCTTATTTTATAGTTAACAACTGCAGAGGGGGCAGTACTGGAAATCAGTGGCATTTTGCCATCCCTGGACACCAGAGGTTTCCCAGATGTTTAGTGACAATTAAATACCAACAAACCACATATTCTGTGCATCTCAGTCACATTAACTTGATTTCACCAGCAAGTGTAATATCACTATCTTCATAATGGTAGCTTGCAGCATTCTATGGCCCGGCCAGAACTAATTAATACTTTAATACGCTTTCCACCAGGACCTTGCAGGTGTTAAATACTCAAGAGATGATTACTCGTGAGGGCGCACTGACAAAGGACTTATACTTACCACACACCAGCTCAACTGCTCACATGTCAGATGGATCTGTCAGGCGGCAGAAGGCAGGCGATTAGGTTTTCAGGTCCACGTGAGCAAGGTCAGATGGTGGTGGCAGGGACAGACCTGGAGGGTCTGCAACCCTGCTGCAATGTGGTCTTCACCATAAGAGAGGTGAACACAACTGAGAATCTTTGTCATTCAGTTGTTTAATAATGATTGAAGTGTTCCTTTAGTCGATCACTTGTGCAGTGAATTCCACCCACCCGAAAAGACCCTCTTCCCACTTCCAGAGATCTCACTGACTGACTAACTGCATGGTCAAAGGGCAACATGGTAGCATAGTGGTTAGCATTATGGCTTCTAAGCGCCAGGGTCCCAGGAGAGATCCCTGGCTTGGGTCACCATCTGTGTGGAGTCTGCATGTTCTCCATGTGTCTGCATGGGTTTCCTCCGGGTGCTCCGGTTTCCTCCCACAAGTCCCGAAAGACCTGCTGTTAGGTAATTTGGACATTCTGAATCCCCCCCCCCCCCCCCCCTCCCCCCCACACACACACACACACACACACACACACACACCCCAGTCCACCTTCATTTCTAAAATAAGTCTGCCTCCTCTCCACTCCAGCCTTCACTCCACCCTTGGACCCTCCACCAGGTCCCTTGTCCAGCTTTGGCATTTGACTGAAGTTATGCAAAAGCCCCCGAGAAGGAGAAAACAACATCTACGGCCTCAAACTTTTTATTTTTATTTTTTTTTAAATAAATTGAGTACCCAATTATTTTTTCCAATTAAGGGGCAATTTAGCGTGGCCAATCCGCCTACCCTTCACATCTTTGGGTTGTGGGGGTGAAACCCACGCAGACACGGGGAGAATGTGCAAACTCCACACAGAGAGTGACCCAGGGCCGGGATTCGAACCCAGGTCCTCAGCGCCGTAGGCAGCAATGCTAACCACTGTGCCTCAAACTTAAGGAAGAGATCAGGCTTGCCAGGTGCACACCACTTATATACTGAACGTTCTAATTTCCCGCTGGTGGGGAACTTCAAAATTTGGAGGCAAACTTAGTTCCGGCAAGGTAGCCTTTTACGGAGCATGCATGAGATTCTAATGCAAACAACTGGGGTTCCTGGCATTGTTCACTGGCAACCTCATCCCATCTTTAACCCTCATTGAAAATTAAGAGAATAAAATTCCAACAGTTTGCCCCACCATCTGGAAACAGATTTTCTACCTCCCACCAAAATTAGTATCACTGCCTGCCACGATTTTCACTGAAAGCAGGTGCAGAATATTTCACCCAATGTCTATGCTGACTTAGCTATGTTCATCAGATCAAAGGTGACCATATCCCCAAATGACCTTCTGTACGGTGGACTGACTATTGGGTCATGGTCCACTGCACATCCGTACGTTTGTTACAAGGAAACCTGCAAGTAAATATAAAAATTGATACAGACAACTGGGAGGCAATCGCTGAGGACTGACCTCTGGACAGTGACTGTCGGTTGGCAGGGAGCATGGCAGAGGTGAGAAGAAAAGGAAAGATCCGTTGTTCGAGGAGGGAAAACAGAAGCCAGCGAATTGTGAATCTTCAAAGCCCACTGTCTTCAACTCTTGCAAATGCAGCAGAGACGGCCTCGCCAAACTGGGGTTCGATTCAGCGGACTTAAAACAAAGTCTGCTGTCAGGCACATTTAGCGAGTTGTCTC